>NC_080038.1:108582800-108898588 GCF_030020395.1 Manis pentadactyla | reverse complement strand
TTTGGTTTGTACCAGGTTCTTTTGATGTTTCATATTTGTAAAAATAAGTTGGTATAGGCGGCAACCTCTAGTGCCCAAAAGCTCGATTTTCTGGAGCTGCTCCACCTCTTGAGCCATGGTGGGGGCCACAGGTGAGTGGCACTGATGCCTTCCAGGAGGAAAGAGCTCTTTACTGCTTCCCCACTGCAGTACCTGCCTCCACTACTAGGGCCAGTGGGCTGAGTGCCCAGGGAGGAGCCTCTATGCCATGCCCTTGTAGCTGCCATAGACAGGGCTGCCCTCTGGCTGGCCTGGAACAATGGTGGGGGCAGCTGGTTTGTGAGCCCATGCCAGGAGGAAGGAACAGCAGGCTTGTATCATGTTGGGGGTCCTTGAAGCTACATAGTCAGCCAGGGTGATGGAGTGTCTGAAGCTCCTGAAAGTTCCCAACCTGCTGGGCTGAGTGTGCTAGGATAATTTTGTCCACCTGTCCTTTCTCCTGAGCAGCAAGCTCTGTGCTATCCTTGCCCCTTTAGCAGCCCTCTCACTGTTGGGAAGTCTCTCAGACTGCCCTCCTTTCCTTTGTCCCAGAGTGGCCAGTTGTGGTTACCTGTTCTCCACAAGTGGCTGGAATCTCAGTCTCTCTAAGTATTCTGCCCATCTTAGCTTTCCAACCCCACTATTCTCCAGAGCACCATGTAATGTAGGTTTGTGCTCCCAGAGAAGATCTCCAGGGCTGGGTGTTCAGCAGTCCTAGGCCTCCACCCCCTCCTCCCTCATTCCTCTTCCTCCCGCTGGTGATCTGTGGTGGGGGAAGGGCTTAGGTCTTGCCATATGGTGACTTTGATACTTTACCCTTTTCTGTGAGGTCTGCTCTTTTCCCCAGGTGTAGGCAGTCTGCTGCAGCATTCTTTCCTCTTGATGTTTCAGGAATAGTTGTATTTGCTATATATTGATATTATATGTGGCTTTGGGAAGAAATTTCTGTCTCACATCTCATGCTGCCATCTTTAAGCCAATCAGGCCCTCATGCCTTTTTAAAGTCCATCTCCACTCCAGTCCTCAGGTAATCACTGATCTGTCTTTTATTGTAGATTAGTTGGCATTTCCTGGAATTTTATACAAATGGGGTCATACAGTGTATAAGTATACTTTTTGGGGAAGTGTGTGACTTCTTTAAAAAGCATGATTTTGTGATTTATCCAATTCATTTATCCAACTGTGTCAATAGTTTGTTCCACTTTATTGCCAAGTAGTATTACATTGTATGGATGTATGATAATCCATCCAAGTGTTGATGAACATTTGGATTGTTTCTGGTTTGGGTTATTATAAATAAAAGCAGTTATGAACATTTGGATACAAGTTCCTGTGTGTGCATCTTGTATAAATATCTTGAAGTGGAATGGCTGATATATATTTAACTAAGTAACTGCCAAGCTTTTCAAAATCGTTGTTCTATTATGTTCCCACCAGTGGTGTGAGAGAGTCCCAGTTACCTCTTATCCCTACCTGCAATTTGTATGGTCTGTTTTTTTGTCTTTTAGGGTTTTTTTTAGCCATTTTGGTGGGTGGTGTTTTGTTTTTCTGGAATTACATTGTAGATTTAAGTTAAATTTCTCTGAAAACAAATGATGTTGAACATTTTTAATATGCTTATTAGACATTCATATATCCTCTTTTTTTCAGTGACCATAACTTTTGCCCATTTTTTATTGGGTTATATTTTTGCTATTGAGTTTTAGGAGTTCTTATCTATTCTGTATATACATTCCTTTTCAATTTTATGTGTTACAAATTTTTCTTCTAGTCTGTGGTTTGCTCTTTACTTTTGTTGAGATTGTCTTTTCTATAGTAGCATTTAAAAAATATTTATTTTCCTTTATGGTTTGTTTTTTGTGATCTGTCAAAGAAACCTTTGCTTAGATGAAGGTCACAAAGATTTTCACCTATATTTCCTAGACATCTGATAGTTTTAGGTGTTACATGACATATTTAGATTTAAATATTGCATGTAGTATAAGGTAAAGGTCCATGTTTATTTATTACCATATGAATACCCAGTTGAATCAGTACCACTTGTTGAAAAGATTTTTCCCACCATTGAATTGCCTTGGAATGTTTGTCAATATTAATTGGTAATGTATATTTTGGGTTTATTTCTGGGCTTTCTATTCTGTACTATCGAACTATATGTCTATAATTTCAACAATGCCAAATTATCTGGATTAATACAGATTTAGAGTAAGTCTTGTAATCAGGTGGCATAAGGGCTCCAGATTCTTTTTTTTTAAAGTTTCTTTGGTTATTCTAGGTCTTTTATATTTCTATATAAACTTTAGAATTAGCTTACCAATGTGCAAAAAAAATTGGGTCAAATTTTTTTTGACTGCATTTAATCTATAGATCAATTCAGGTAAAATTGTCATCTTAAAATGTGGTTTTCCTGTGCATGAACCTATTTTATCTCTTCATTTATTATGCATTTGAAAATGTCTTTAGCAATGTTTTGTAGTTTGTAGGGTGGAAATCTTGGACATCTTTGGTTAGATTACTTTCTAAATAGTTTATATTTTGATGCTATTGTAAATAAGCATTTTATTGATTGCTACTATATAAGAATACAATGTATTTTTATATTAGTATACATAGTCACATCTAATTTGGAACACATTGCTAAATTCACTTATTAATTTGTTATGATTAGGTTTCTCTTTTAAAAGTAAAAATCTATTTTAACTCCAGTTCCCTTCACCTACCTGGCTTTTCCTCTTCATCATCAAAGTTTTTAAAAAAATGCAATGTTTCTTGTTTCCACATCACCTCACATCCATTTCTCAGTGAATTCTAATCTACTTTGCTCCCACAACAATCTGGCAAGATTTCCATATCTCTTTACTGAAGTTTCTAACAGCATGGCTATCATTATCATTAACTTGTTTGACCTCACCTCCATTTTTAACACTGATGATAATGTTTAATGCACTATTTTCTGATTTAATTCCTACTTCTCTAGCAACTTTGTTTTAATCTTCTCTGTGTGAATTTCTTCCTTTGCTCAGTCCAAGTTAGGAATCTGTGTTTGGCCCTCTTTCCATATCCCAAACTATTTTTGGATAATTTCATACAATTCCCTGACTCTAATTACCATTGATATATTGATGACTTTGACATGTCTACCTCCAGGCCAGACCTTTCAACTGAAATCTAGATAAAAACAAAATATCATTTCTTACTCTGGCAAATTGCTTCTTAGAGGACAAGACTAACACAGAGAAAGAAACCTGGGTTTCATCCTTGATTGTCTACATCCAAGTTTTTGTCAAATTGTGTTATTTTATCTCTTTAATGTTTCATAAACTGTCTGCTTTTCTCCATTCCCACTGAAACTAACTTAGTTGAGGCCAACATCATCTCTCACTAGATTCCAGTACTGACCATTGCCCTGGTCTCTATTCTTGCAACACTCAATACAGTATTTACATTGCACCCAAAATGATTTCTTTTTTTTTATTATTATTTTTTTTGTTTGAGAGGGCATCTCTCATATTTATTGATCATATGGTTGTTAACAACAATAAAATTCTGTACAGGGGACTCAATGCACAATCATTAATCAACCCCAAGGCTAATTCTCAACAGTCTCCAATCTTCTGAAGCATAACGAACAAGTTTTTACATGGTGAACAAGTTCTTACATAGTGAATAAGTTCTTACATGGTGAACAGTACAAGGGCAGTTATCACAGAAACTTTCAGTTTTGATCATGCATCATGAACTATAAACAATCAGGTCAATTATGATTATTCATTTGATTTTTATACTTGATTTATATGTGAATCCCACATTTCTCCCTTATTATTATTATTATTATTATTATTATTATTTTTAATAAAATGCTGAAGTGGTAGGTAGATGCAAGATAAAGGTAGAAAACATAGTTTAGTGCTGTAAGAGGGCAAATGTAGATGATCAGGTGTGTGCCTATAGACTAAGTATTAATCCAAGCTAGACAAGGGCAACAAAACATCCACGATGCAGAAGATTTCTCTCAAAACAGCGGGGGGTGAGGTTCTAAGCCTCACCTCTGTTGATCCCCAGTTTCTCACCGATGGCCCCCCTGTGACTGTGCCTGTCTTAGGTTGTTCCTCCCTTGAGGAATCTTACCCGTCTCTGGCTAACCAGTCATCTTCCGGGGCCATACAGGGAAATGTAAAGTTGGCAAGTGAGAGAGAAGCAATACCAAAATGATTTCTTTTAACACAAATCTGATTATGAGTCATCAGATCACTCAATTATTAAACAAATAAGCCTGTTGTTCAAACTGAAGACAAACCAATGAAAATTATCCAATCTGAAGAACAGAGAGAAAATAAAGATTGAGAAAATAATGAACAGAGAGGTTCAGTACCTGTGAGATACTATGAAGTGTTTTAAGAAAATTTTTAAAAGTATGAACTGCTAATACATCATGGATTAATTTCAATAACCTTATTTTTAGAGAAAAACACCTGACATAAAAGAATAGGCACTGAATGATTCCACTTAATGTGAAGTTTCAGAATAAGTGAAACATACCTATTGTGAAAAAAAAAAGAAATGTGCATGAGCTACTTTTATATCGAGAAAATTTAAGCCTAGAAATATTCATTTAAAAATACTGAATCATACTAAACAGCAATGAAAATGATCTATACCTACGCACACAACAAACATAATATTGAATGAAGGGGAGTCATTATTTATTTGGTATACTTTATTAACTTCCATAATCAAAAACATGTTTAGAAAATTCATATTCTGTTTCGCATTCTACTTTTACAAACAGGAGCTTCCTATAAAGTATGCTTTTTTCTTATGAAATAAAAGAAGTGTGAAACTTTACTCCATTTATGAAATGCACGGTTTTTAAGATCAGTATTTATCAATGACTCTTCTTAATAATGCTAATAAACACATAACCTGATAGCTAAATAATCAACTTGTTTATTTGAGTTATAGATTATAGTTCATGATCCTACTAGTTACTATTTAGCCAAAATTCTATCCTTAGCTGTAACACAGCTCTCTATTTATTTTCAAATATCCAGATGGTTGCTTTCCTAAGACAATTATATCAAAAGACAAATTAATAAGTAGGTTATTGCCAAAAGAACAGTACCTATGAATTGCATTACATTTGCTATTCTATTTTCTTCTTCCTTAAAATTATAAAAACTTTTTTATAATGGAGGTTTAAAAGTAAATAAACTCAGTATCATCAAGCTCAACAAGGCTAATGTCAATGCAAGACATAGAAAGTAAATAAATATCACTTTGGTTCATAAACAAAAATGTTCACCTAATAACATTTTAATGGATTTTAAAAAGAGCTCTTGCATATATAGGTTTGTTTTCCAAAATAAGGAATAGGTAACAGGGACTGTTTTCATTTATTGTAAATTGTGAAATTGCAGATCAGAGAGAGGGAAACAGAACATTCAAAAAAGGGTAAATACTGTTCCTCTTAATGCACACTACTTGCCACATTAATAGGTGTTGAAAATAAAGCAAATATTACAAACAGCATATGTATTAGTAATGCTTGGTTATAGAAATCAGAGCAATGCTGCATGCATTGGATTCCATAAACAGTAAAAAAAATAATTCTTTTTCATTGAAGGTGCATATGATATTATTAAACAGGAAAACATACTTCACAATAAAAACTTTCAATTTCCCTTATCTTATTAAGTAAATGAAGTATGGGACAAAACCTTCATTTATTATCTCTTTAACTATCATATTTACTCTGTTCCTTTGCTGTAGCCTTAAAGTAGGACTTTTTCTGCAACTAGTTCACAGCAGAAAAGATAGGTAAAAGAAGAGAAGGTTGCTGAGAATGGATAGAAGGGTAGATAGGTACAAGGTCAGCATTAGAAGAGATAGAAGAGAGAGAAGCTACAGGCTTTGTCCAAGTTCCATTTAGTGAACAATTGAATACTCATGACAATTCTAATATGTACTTAATAAGTGTTTACTGAATGAATAAAAATATGGCTGTTTGGAGGTCCTAAGGTTGGTTAGAGAGTGGATTGTTTACATCTTTAAGGCCAGCAGAGAGATCACAGCTGAAACTGTAAACACTGATTTCATTCTTCTTTGTAAAAATAGTATTAGATAAACTAATCTATTAAGCAGGGAAAATCCTGACTGCTATATTTTTGCTTTATTTCTGCCTTCCTTGTCAAGGAAATTAAATTTTTGCTTAAATCTGGTTTATCAAAGCATAATTTACATAAGGTAAAATTCAACCTTTTTAGGTGTACAGTTCCATGCATTATGAAAAATGGATAGTCAAATAGCCATAACCACAATCAAGATACAGGATATTTCAATCACTTAAAAACACTCTTTCTGTGTATTTGTAGTGTCTCCTCCATCCAAAACTACTAGCAACCACTGATCTATTCTCCATTTCTATAGTTTTGCTTTTATTGAGGCCATCATAAAATTGGAATCATATAATATATGGACTTTTCGAATCTGGCTTCTTTCACTTAGCATAATGCTTTTGAGATTGATCCATGTAATTGTTTATTTCAATTGGTTCTTCCTTTTTATTGTTGAGTAGTATTTTTTTTTACAGTTATACCACCTACTGTTCCTCCAGTCACTAGTTAATGCAAACTTTGGGTTTTTCTAGTTTTTTTGTGATTATTAATTAAGCTATGATATATATTCACATATAAATTATTGTGAGGACATATTCTTCATTTCTATTGGATAAATATCTAGGAGTGGGATTGCTGGGTCATGTAAGTATATTTTTAACTTTATCAGAAACTACTAAACTATCTTCCAAAGTGACGTTATTATTAGTGTTCAGTTCTAGTTGCTCAACATCCTTGCCTCCACTCCCCTCCGCCTTCTAATAGGTGTGAATTTGTGGTTTTGCTTTGCATTTCTCAGTTACTAATGATGGTGACTGCCTTTTCATGTGCTCGTTGGTTATTTGTATCTCTGCTGTGATGATGAAGTGTCTTATCAAGGAATATACTCTTTAACTGAGAAGGAATATAATTTGGTGCATATTGAAATTCCCATGCAGCCCCTTCTCTTCTCTGAGACAACTCTCCTGACAATAATGGCTACTAGCAGCCATATTTGTATTATGTGACCTCACTCTTCTCTTGTCACGGATGATTGGACTGAATTCAAGGGAACTCAATCCAATGGCTGGGCTGGATAAATCAGAGCAATTTGTAGTAGCTGGATCATTCAGCTACAGAAGCTGAATTTGGAAGGATATTAAATACATTATTTTGAGACTGTTTTTAGGGTTTATGTATAAATGAAGCCAGTCTGAAGAGAGAGAAAAAATAAAAATAGCTGCACAGAGATAATATCTGAGACTATGTGGCTCCAGAAAGAGTAGGAGAAAGAGAGTTGTGGCATCTGGTAGGTTTCCAGTTTTGGAAAGTCTCTCTTGAGGCCTAGAGTCACTTCCTATCATTGATTCCCTGTGAGATAGCTCTATATTCTTCCCATAGATTTCCCCTTTTGATTAAGCCAGCTTAAAATACCTTGGTTGTGTTTCTTTTTCTTGTTACAAAATGATACTTGACTAAAATAATGAAAAGATAGCTCTGAATGAATGAAAAAAACAGAGAGCAATTAAAATTCAAAAGGTTTATCAAGTTTTATTAGATAAGATGTTTATTAGATAAAAATGTATCAGTATTGAAAGCTGCCAGCCCAACAGTTCCTTTATGAGCATTTCATTATACAATATGTTTCCCCATGGGATTGCAACACTAAACCATAGCTAGCTCAACCTAATATTAATGTTTGAAACAATGGTAACAATCTAAAAATTGGACAGCAATCTATGGGGGTAGCTTGAATCATAATATGAAACATAATACAATAAAGATTTTCTATATTGTATAATGATTGCCTAACTAATAATGAGAAACATTATTCTATTCCAACTATTCTCTGTCTCTGCTTCCACTTATCTTGCAGCTCATGGCTAACTTTCCCTCTGTTCTCCTATCTAGACTCATCCAGAACCTAGGAACCTAGGAACAAATCCCAAGAGAGGCCAGACAGGAATCCATCCTAGATATATGGAAAAGAAATTCCCTTCTAGCCCCGAAATCCTCATTTGGGCAATATTATTACTCTTCCAATCAATTTTCTTTCCTCCTGGATGCTTATATCTTTGAGGGCAATAACTTGGCTTTTACGGTGTTTTAAAAGCTATCCAAATTCTGAATATAATCCGTGCAAAAACATTCATTAATGTTGAAATGAACTTTCATTTTTGTGTCCTCTCTCTCTTCTCCCCACTACCAAACAAACATATCATATAAAAATGCCGAGGAACAGCAAACACTGATATCTGTTTTTTTTTAAAGAATAGATTATTTCTGTCATACTTTCCTTCAGGGCTTCTTAACATTCTTGCTTCTTCTTAAAAGAGGACCAATGGTAACAATCTAAAAATTGGACAGCAATCTATGGGGGTAGCTTGAATCATAATATGAAACATAAGAGCCTGCTGACCAATCAATGGAATGTCATTCCTATAATACATCATAAGACATCCCGCTGGCAGGAGCAGGAGGCCAGGAACTGCCCTTTTCAAAAACTTTAATGAAAAATAATATACCGATCAACTTTATGTTAAACAGGCTCAGATGCAAAGCTAGGTCCCCGCCTATGAATGAAAGATTTTTATACATCTACAAATCAATGGAGGGGGAGGAAGAAATCCTGCTCTGGAATAAACACTGGATTGAGAGCCAGGAGACTGAATTTAACCTCAGCAATGACACGAAACTAAAGGTGTCATCTCAGGCAAATGGCTTCATTTCTCTGTGCCTCAGTTTCTTTATCTACTAACTAATGGCCCCTAACACATCCTAAGTACCACAGTGCCCCAAACTCCTAATTGTGAAAAGAGTTTTCCCCATAAAAAAGAGAAACCCTGGTTCCACATATAGACACTCACAAACTCTTTCATCTCCTTTAGCAGTATTCCTCTCTCTTCCTGTCTGCTATAAATGATACTATACTGTATTACATTATACTATACACAAATTTTCCAAATGACCGGGCTTAATTAAAAGCTGAAAGAACAAGGGCAAACTATTTATCATGGAGGTTGCTAAGGGCATATTACAACCCTGTGCTATTCAGCTATCTTATATTCAACCATATAACTAACCATTATTAAACATTTTTGCCCAGAAGTAATTGCTATTAGTTGCCTGGAGTCCCAGGGATTTTCATTGGCTCATTATAAGACCTTCTTAATTTCATACGGATCTGAATTTGAGTCTTGGATCAACCACATGTTGTTAGCTGTGTAAGCTTCAGTGAGTTATTCTGCCTCTCTGGCCCTCAATTTATTCTCTGTAAAACTGGTATGCCGAGACCCAATTCACAAGTACATGAAGTGCCAGGCAAACGTCTTGATACTTGATAGGCTCTTCCCAAGTGCTACTTCCATTTCTCTTGTCTTCCCTTCAGGCCCTTGCAGCCTCTGTTTAGAGCTATTCCTATTTGACTCCTCCAAGGCCTTATCTTCTATGTCAGGCTTCTTTTCAATACATTCCTGGCTTTACCATGGTCTCGTCTAGACCACTTTAACCTGGACTTGGACAATGCAATACTATATATAATACACAAGGGCATTTTTAAAAAGCAGTAATGTGGAATTCTATTTCCCTTTTGAAGTCCTTGAGGATAATTTTAAATTTTGAAATAAAAGAGCATCCCAGAACTTCTCTACAAAGATTCAACAACAATCCCTTGGGGAAGAGAAACATGCTCTCCCAATGAGTAATGCTACCTGCCCTTCCTACCTTACAAGGCAGTTGTGTGGATATAAAGGTAGTAGAAGTGAAACCTTTAAATAACTTCCAGGAGTAGAGATGAATTATTATTTAAATGGAAGGATCTGCTCTTTAATCATCTGGGAAACTTTATCTTTCTGACAATGAGTGTGAAACCTCATAGCAATTAAAATTATCTTTCTTGCTTGCCACATCAGTGTCTTTTCTATTGTGTCTCCATGTAGCCCATTCTGCTTGTCTCACTATCATCAACTAGTGCTTACTGACGCAGTTATTGCCATAAGAAACCCTTCCTTAGCTTTGCAGGAATTTAGTGGCATGTTCCCTGTCACAAAGAGCAAATTCTGATTCTGAATGAGATGAAGGCACAGTGAAAATATATTTAGTAGGGAAGAAAACAATAGCTTTTGCTTTGTCCTCTGTTTCTCTACATATATCATTGTGACAGGACTGCAGCAAGAGGACAGTGGCTGTTTGGGCCCCATTCCAATGAGATATTCAAATAGGAATAGCTCTCATATCAATGCTAAGCACCTTTATTGCTAAGAACAGCAATGGAAAGATGGAAAGTGCCAGGGGATCTCTTCACCCCACCTTTAATATGAGGTCCACATATGGAGATGTTCTTAGTAACTCAGTGACAATAGTGTGCTGAGTTCGAGATCTACCTGCCATCGTGGCATTAGGTTTTGAGCTATCCACTTGCTCTTTATCCTACTTCATTCCTTACTTTAATGAATTTGTCAGATCCCAGAACAAGGGATGATGGCAATTACAGAGAACAAAGTTACAGCCTCTGGTATGTGAAGTGACTTTGATTCTATTCATTCACTCTTTCTTTCATTTATCAAACATATATTAAATATTTGTTAAATGCTATGCATTATACTAGGATACAAAGGATACAAAGATCACTTTGTAGCCCAAGAGATCATGTCTTAAGGAGGATACAGACATTATTCAGTTTGCTATGCAGTCTAGTAAGTCTACACACAATGTCAATATAGCTAAATATTTACAAAATGTATGAAACTTCAGAAGGAGCAGCATCTAAACTGGCATGAGAGAATGAGATTGGACTTGGAAGAATAGGGAGTTGTCAGGGGAATAGCTGGGACAGGGTGGAGGAGTAGATCATTTTAACAGATAAAGCAGAATGTGCGGAGGCGGGGAGGTCCAAGAAAGCAGTGCATTTATGAAACATGGTCTAGTTTGCTGTTTCCATAGCATCACATAGTCCATGCTCTCAACAGATTAAGTCAAATTAACACACACACACACACACACACACACACACACACACTATATGCCATGTGGAGCAACTCTGGCATGGTTCTCAGTTTAATAAAATTAGGTTCAGTTCAAATGAATTCAGCTGCAGAGGAAGAGGAAGTTTAATGACTTTCAGAATGAAGAGAACTCAGGCTACTAATGTTTATTTTCCACAGGTGCACTGGCACTGCCATAACTGCCAAAGTGGAAACAAGTGAGCAAAACTATTCAAAGATGGTTGGTATATAAATAACACTTAACGTCTCTTTCAGCCCTGAGGTACTATGTTATGGAACGGAATTTTACGAACCTAAACCAGAAAAAAATTCATGGTCAAGAGATATGAGAATCAAATTGCAAAACTTAAATGGCAAGTGAAAATGGCATTTCTCCTCCAATGGAATAAGGTTACTTTTTGAAAGCAAAGATAAGGACTACTACATTAGTGGTAGGTGAATTATGTAGTTTGAGTTGTTTTTCTTATGGTGATGTATATTTGACAGATCTATTCTCTCTACCGTTTGTCACCAATGGTAAATATTTAAGGGGAAACATGAATTAGTTTCATTATGTGTTAAGGTATGTATGTTATATATGTATGCATGTGTGAATGCATGTATGTGTGTGTATATATATATATATATATATATATATATATATATAATTTAATTTAATTCTCACAATAGCCCTAGGAGTTAGGTGCTGTTATTTGCTTGATGGTCTTGTCAGTTAGCTTTGTGTGTGTGTGTGTATTTTGTTTTAACATAATGGAGAATGAAAGAACTGGATTCACTCATACCAGTAATTGAGGAACCAGAAATTAACTTTAAAGGCCGCTGGTCTTACATGGATTATTATGCTATCAAGCTCTAAGGAGACATAAAGATGACTAGGATCAGGAGTGTATATAATAGCCTGGCACTGTAAAAGCTAATATATTTTCTTTATTTTATTTTATTTTATTTATTTATTTTGTTAGTAAGGTACTGTTGATATACACTCTTATGAAGGTTTCACATGAAAAACAATGTGGTTACTACATTCACCCCTGTTATCGTGTTCCCCCCATACCCCATTGTAGTCACTGCTTGTCAGTGTAGTAAGATGCCACAGAGTCACTATTTACCTTCTCTGTGCTACACTGTCTTCTCCCTGATCCACCCCACACAATGTGTGCCAATCATATTACCTCTGAATCCCCTTTTCCCTCCCTCCCAACCTGCCCTACACCACCCCTCCCCTTTGGTAACCTCTAGCCCCTTCTTGGAGTCTGTCAGTGTGCTGCTGTTTTGTTGCTTCAGTTTTGCTTTGTTGTTATACTCCACAAATGAGGAAAATCATTTGGTACTTGTCTTTGTCCACCTGGCTTATTTCACTGAGCATAATACCCTCTAGCACCATCCATGTTGTTGCAAATGGTAGGATTTATTCTTTCTTATGGCTGAATAGTATTCCATTGTATATATGTACCAACTCTTCTTTATCCATTCATCTACTGATGGACACTTAGGTTGCTTCCATATCTTAGCTATTGTAAATAGTGCTGCAATAAACATAGAGATGCATATGTCTTTTTGAATCTGAGAAGTTGTATTCTTTGAGTATATTCCAAGGAGTGGGATTCCCAGGTCAAATGGTATTTCTATTTTTAGTTTTTCGAGGAACTTCCATATTGCTTTCCAATAGGGTTGAATCAGCTTACATTCCCACCAGCAGTGTAGGAGGGTTCCCCTTTCTCCACATCCTTGGCAGAATTTGTTGTTCTTAGTCTTTTCAATACTGGCTATCTTAACTGGTGTGAGGTGATAACTTGTGGATTTTATTTGCATTTCCCTGATAATTAGTGATGTGGAGCATCTTTTCATGTGCCTGTTGGCCATCTGAATTTCTTCTTTGGAGAATTGTCTGTTCACATCCTCCACCCATTTTTTAATTGGGTTATTTGCTTTTTGGGTGTTGAGGCATGTGAGTTCTTTATATATTTTGGATGTTAACCCCTTATTGGATATGTCATTTACAAATATATTCTCCCTTACTGTAGGATGCCTTTTTGTTCTGTTGATGGTGTCCTTTGCTGTACAGAAGATTTTAAGTTTCATGTAGTCCCATGTTCATTTTTGCTTTTGTTTCCCTTGCTCAAGGAGATGCATTCAGAAAAAAGTTGCTCATGTTTATATTGGGGAGATTTTTGCCTATGTTATCTTCTAAGACTTTTATGGTTTCATGACTTACATTCAGGTCTTTGATCCATTTTGAGTTTACTTTTGTATATGGGGATAAACAATAATCCAGTTTCATTCTCTTGCATGTAGCTGTCCAGTTTTGCCAACCCCAGCTGTTGAAGAGGCTGTCATTTCCCTATTATATGTCCATGGATCCTTTATCATACATAAATTGACCATATACACTTGGGTTTTTATCTGGGCTCTCTAGTCTGTTCCATTGATCTATGGGTCTATTCTTGTGCTAGAACCAAATTGTCTTGATTACTATGGCTTTGTAGTAGAGCCTGAAGTCAGGCAGTGTAATTCCCCCAACTTTATTCTTTCTTCTCAGGATTGCTTTGGCTATTCTGGGTCTTTTGTGGTTCCATATGAATTTTAGAATTATTTTCTCTAGTTCATTGAAGAATGCTGTTGGTATTTTGATAGGGATTGCATTGAATCTGTAGATTGCTTTAGGCAGGATGTCCATTTTGACATTATTAATTCCTCCTATCCGTGAGCATGGTATGTGTTTCCATTTATTGATATCTTCTTTAATTTCTCTCATGAGTGTCTTGTAGTTTTCAGTGTATAGGTCTTTCACTTCCTTCGTTAGGTTTATTCCTAGGTATTTTTTTTATGCAATTGTGAATGGAATTGTTTTCCTGATTTCTCTTTCTGTTAGTTCATCATTACTATATACACTAATGTGTATAGTGATAGTTTAACTCCTTCTTTACCAATCTGAATGCCTTTTATATCTTTATTTTTGTCTGATTGCTGTGATGAGGACCCCCAGAACTATGTTGAATAAAAGTGGAGAGAGTGGGCATCCTTGTCTTGTGCCCGATCTTAATGGAAAGGCTTTCAGCTTCTCGCTGCTAAGTATGATGTTGGTTGTGTGTTTGTCATGTATGGCCTTTATTATGTTGAGGTACTAGTCCTCATACCCATTTTGTTGAGAGTTTTTATCATGAATGGACGTTGAATTTTGTTGAATGCTTTTTTGGCATCTATGGAGATGATCATGTTGTTTTTGTCCTTCTTTTTATTGATGTGGTAGGTGATGTTAATGGATTTTTGAATGTTGTACCATTCTTGCATCCCTGGGATGAATCCCACTTGATCATGGTGGATGATCTTTTATACATATTTTTTAATTCAGTTTGCTAATATTTTGTTTAGTATTTTTGCATCTATGTTCATCAGGGATATTGGTCTGCAATTTTCTTTTTTCGTGGTGTCTTTGCCTGGTTTTGGTATTAGAGTGATGCCTGCCTCATAGAAATAGTTTGTGAGTATTCCCTCCTCTTCTAATTATTGGAAATCTTTAAGAGGATGGGTATTAGGTCTTCACTAAATGTTTGAGAAAATATAGCAGTGAAACCATCTGGTCCAGGTGTTTTATTCCTAGGTAGTTTTTTGATTACCAATTCGATTTCCTCACTGGTAATTGGTCTGTTCAGACGTTTTGTTTCTTCCTGTGTCAGCCTTTAAAAGTTGTATTTTTCTAGAAAGTTGTCCATTTCTCCTAGGTTATCCAGTTTGTCAGCATATAATTTTTCATAGTATTCTCTCATAATTCTTTGTATTTCTGTGGTGTCCGTAGCAATTTTTCATTTCTCATTTCTGATTCTGTTTATGTGTGCAGGCTCTCTTTTTTCTTGGTAAGTCTGGCTAGGGGTTTATCTATTTTGTTTATTTTCTCAAAGAACCAGCTCCTGATTTCTTTGATTCTTTCTATTCTTTTATTCTTCTCAATTTTATTTATTTCTGCTCTAATCTTTATTTTGTCCTTCCATCTACTGACTTTGGGCCTCATTTGTTCTTCTTTCTCCAGTTTCATTAATTGTGAGATTAGATTGTTCATATGGGATTGTTCCTCTTTCCTGAGGTAGGCCTGTATTGCAATATATTTTCCTTTTAGCACAACCTTCAATGCATCTCACAGATTTTGCAGTGTTGAATTATTGTTGTCATTTGTCTCCATATATTGCTTGATCTCTGTTTCTATTTGATCATTGATCCACTGATTATTTAGGAGCATGTTGTTAAGTCTCTGTGTATTTGTAGGCTTTTTAATTTTCTTTGTGTAATTTATTTCTAGTTTCACACCTTTGTGGTCTGAGAAGCTCACTGGTACAATTTCAATCTTCTCTCTTTGTGGCCAAGTATATGATCTATGCTTGAAAATGTTACATGTGCCCTTGAGAAGAATACATATCCTTCTGCTTTTGGGTGGAAAGTTCTGTAGATGTCTATTAGGTCCATCTGTTCTAATGTGTTGTTCAATTCCTTTGTCTCCTTACTTATTTTCTGCCTGGTTGATCTGTCTTTTAGAGTGAGTGGAGTGTTGAAGTCTCTTAGAATGAATGCATTGCATTCTATTTCCCCTTTTTATTCTGATAGTATTTGTTTCACATATGTAGATGATCCTGTGTTGGGTGCATAGATATTTATAATGGTCATATCCTTTTGTTGGATTGACCCCTTTATCATTATGTAATGTCCATCTTTGTCTCTTGTGACTTTCTTTGTTTTGAAGTCTATTTTGTCTGATACAATTACTGCAACTCCTGCTTTTTTCTCCCTATAAGTTGCATGAAATATGTTTTCCATCCATTCACTTTTAGTCTGTGTATGTCTTTGGGTTTGAAGTGAGTCTCTTGTAGGTAGCATATAGTTGGGTCTTGTTTTTTTTTATTAATTCGGTGACTCTATGGTCTTTTGATTGGTGCATTGAGACCATTCACATTTAGGGTGATTATCGATAGGTATGTACTTATTGCCATTGCAGGCTTTAGATTTGTGGATACCAAAGGTTCAAGGGTAATTCCCTTACTTAACTCACTTAGTATGCTATTATAAACACAATCTAAACGTTCCTTTCCCCCCCCTTCTTTTATTCCTCCTCTATTCTTTATTTATTAGGCATCATATCCTGTACTCTTTTTCTATCCCTTTTTATTACCTCTGGTGACAGCTATTTAACCTCAGTACCACTACCATCTATAGCAGTCCCTCCAAAAAACACTGTAAATATGGCTTGTGGGAGCTAAATTTTCTCAGCTTTTGCTTATCTGGAAAATGTTTAGTCCCTCCTTCAAATTTAAATGATATCCTTGCTGGATAAAGTAGTCTTGGTTTGAGGCCCATCTGCTTCATTGCATTAAATACATCATGCCACTCCCTTCTGGCCTGTAAGGTTTCTTCTGAGAAGTCTGATAATAGCCTGATTGGTTTTCCTTTGTATGTGATCTTATTTCTCTCTCTGGCTGCTTTGAATCATCTGTCATTATCCTTCACCTTTGCCATTTTAATTATTATATGTCTTGGTGTTGTCTTCCTTGGGTCCTTTGTGTTGGGAGATCTGTGCACCTCCATGGCCTGAGAGACTCTCTCCTTCCCCAGATTGGGGAAGTTTTCAGAAATTACTTCCTCAAAGACACTTTCTATCTCTTTTTCTCTCTCTTCTTCTTCTGGTACCCCTATAATATGAATATTGTTCCGTTTGGATTGGTCACACAGTTCTCTCAATATTTTTTCATTCCTAGAGATCCTTTTTTTCTCTCTGTGCCTCATCTTCCTTGTGCTCCTCTTCCCTAGTTTCTATTTCATTTATCGTGTCCTGCACCATATCTAATCTGCTTTTAATACCATCCATTGTGTTCTTCAATGATTGGATCTCTGTCCTAAATTCATTCCTGAGTTCTTGAATTTTTTTCTGTACCTCCATGAGCATGTTTATGATTTTTATTTTGAAATCTATTTCAGGAAGTTTTCTTAATTCAGTATCACTCTGTTCTTTCTCTGGTGTTGAGATTTTGCTCTGAACCAGGTTCCTTTGTTGTTTCATATTTGTATGTGGCACCCTGTAGTGCCCAGAAGCTCTGCTCTCTGGAGCTTCTCAGCCCTTCGAACCATGTCGGGGGTCATGGGGGAGTGGTACTGGTGCCTGGTGGGAGGAAAGAGCTATTTCCTGTTTCCCAGCAGTTATGCCTGTCTCCACTGCCAGAACCAGTGGGCTGAATGTGCAGGTGTAAACCTCTATGCTTTGTGTTTGTAGCTGCCATAGGCAGGGCCTCCCTCTTGCTGGCCTGACACCAGTGCATGGGCTGCCAATTTGATAGCCAGGTGCAGGCTAGCTGGGAGGAAGACATAGCAGGTTGCATATCAGGTGGGAGGCCTTGGAACTGTAAAACCAGCCAGCCAGGGGGATAGAGTGCCTAAAGATCATTTAAGTTCCCAACCTGCTGGGCAGAGCGTACCTGGACAATTTTGTCTACCTGTCCTTTCTCCTGAGCAGTAAGCTCTGTGCAATCCTTGCCCCTTTAGCAGCCCTCTTGTTGTTAGGAAGTCTCTCAGACTGCCTGCCCAGATCAGCAGGATATAAATTCCTGTTTTCCACAAGCAGCCAGAATCTCCATCTCTCCAGGTATTCTGCCTGTCTTAGCTTTCCAACCCCATTAATCACCAGAGCACCGTGCAATGTAGGTTCGTGCTCCCAGAGCAGATCTCCAGGGCTATGTATTCAGCAGTCCCAGGCCTCCACTCCCTCCCTGCTCTGTTTCTTTTCCTTCCACCGGTGAGCTGGGGTGGGGGAAGGGCTTGTGTCCTGCCAGGTCACAGCTTTGTTACGTTACCCTGTTCCATAAGGTTTGCTCTTTTCTCCAGGTGTATGCAGTCTGGTGCAGCCTTCCTTCCTGTTGTTCTTTCAGGATTAGTTGTATTAATTATATTTTTTTATTATATGTGGTTTTAGGATGAGGTCTCTGTCTCACCTCTCACACCGCCATCTTTAATCTGGGAAAGCTGCTAATATATTTTCAATTCCTCTTCCACTTTTTTATGTTTATGCTTCTCTTGAGTCATATTGGTTCAAAACATGCCTCATGTAATCTTTGTTCTCTCTACTGCCCTGATATGTCATACCTCCTACCAATAGTCAACTTATCTAAGTAACATATGCTATTTAAATATTCCCTATCTCCTCCAAGAAACATTGAGTCCACCCAATAATCTCTCTGACTTCTGAATTCCGGTAGCATTTATTTTCTATACTGCTAACTTGTGACTCATTATGTGTACAGATATTTATCATATTATTTGTATTGATTGTGTGCATGTGTCTTGTAATACTGTTTTGCCCATGTGCAGTAGAACGATTTACAGAGGTAAATATTCAGTAAGTTTGCTCACAATTATGGCAATCAAAGAATAGTTCATTGGACCTTGACTTCCTTAGCACCATGTACTAATTCATCTAGAAACACAATTCTACTCCAGCATGCAATTCTTCATATAGTTCTGGAAAATGTTATGTCATGCATGTTTAAAGTCTAACCATAATTAAGCATAAGAAAACAGCTTGAGGTATCACTGCTAAAATGTAAGTACAACGGGCTCAAAGAAAATAGTTGTAATTATTCCAGAACTGCATTAAATTGTCATTTTACAGAGAATTTATTTGCCTTGTCCAGTTTCTTTTTTCATTTTCTTTGTTATCCTTTTTGACAACTTCTGAAATGGGGCTGAGGTCCAAATGTGGCAGATGCTATAAGTCTGATTAGTTCATTATATGAGGAAAGATATTCAGATTCTGCTTATAGACAGTACATGAACCAGACTGTGACATTACTGGTATGCTCATTTAGACTGTTGACATGATGGATGCTGATGACCATAGTTAAATCCATTGGGAAAACTGCCAAACTGAAGTAATCACCAAGACTTGGGCCATTTAGAGATCATGAATGTTTACTTTTTTCAATAGTTTTAGAGAATTTAGCTCTTCTTTTAGCTCTACCATTCTAATTTTTTCAATTTGAGACCTCTCTAGATTACAAAATTCCATTTAAATATTCATAGAATATTTGATGTAAAGGTAATATATAAACACATATTTTTATACATAGGAGTTGCTTTTTCGGAAAGCTTTTAGCAAAAGTGACTACTGACAAACAATTCTTGGTCTACAGGAATAATTTCTCAAATATATGGTTTGACTGAAACTATTTTTCTCCTACTACCTCCTTTCTTGTCTTACATTGAAAAATGTTCTTAAAGAAGAGGCTAGGTGAGAATTTGGCTGGCTGATAGTCAATCAATAGATCTTTTTGTCTTCCTGGAAAACTGTCTTTATACCATGAAAGACAAAATGAAAAGCATCCCAACTATATCATTCCTTCTCCCAAGTTCTATGATTCAATTAAGTCCTTACTCTCAGGTAGAAACAACAGTTAGTCTTCATATGAAATAGAAGACTGCAACTTTTACTTCAAGGAATATGTCATTCAGCTAGGGAGAGACAAGGCTAAGTAACCGTTGTGTTTCACATATGTTTAGGCTATTTTGACAAGGACATCTAGGCCCTAAACTCACTTGAACTTCCCTTACTTCAACTCGTTTGTTCCATCTCAGGCCTAGACCTCTGCCTCATGTGCAAACATTTCCTGCCTCAATTTTCCTATTATTGCAATATTTAATGTAATTATTAAGCTTCCAGATTCCTTTAGCAGTTTTTAGCAACTCCCCTTCCTCTTTCCAGCCATCTAGCTATCAATAGTCTCTGTTTACATGCTTGGTTTTTGAATGTCTCTATAATGCAATAGTCACCCTACCCCTATTGAAATACCCCCGCTTAATTAAATTTTTCTTACAATCATCCAGACTTATGGGTGGAAGGGAGGTAGTTTTGGGGTGGGGGATGACTTAGACAAGAAAAACTATCATATTCTAGCATTGTTCCACAAATAATTACATACACCAGGCCTCAGTTTCTCATCTCTGAAGTGGTGATAATTATTTCTTCCTGTTCCTACCAGACATTTTCAGGGTGACTCATGAGAAGATATATTTTGCTATGAGCCATTTGAAAGTATGGTGCTGTGTTAGATAATTACAAGTTCTTATTACTACCCCCATTAATAGCAATGATGTCTTGTTTTAATCTGGCGATTTTCCAAATGTGTTCCTTGGAGGTCCTTGGTCCAGCAGCATCAGCATCATTTGGGAACTTATTAGAAATGCAAATACTTGGTTTCCACTTCAGAGCCATCAGATAAAAAACTGTGAGGCTGAGGCCCAGTATTCTGTGTTTTAATAAGTTCTCCAGGTAATTTTGATGCATGTTCTCATTTGAGGACTTAATGATCAATTAAAATATATCAGTGAGATTGCAAAAAAATTACATTTTTGCCAAGAGCTTTGAAAACATTTGTATAAGATACCAGTTGCATTTACCCACAACTAAAAATAATGCTTAAATGCCTGGAAAGTCATTCATTTTAAAGCACTCAATTATATTCTTCCTGGTGGATGATGTGGATGCTTGACTCATTTCTTTTTTACTTATTTCCTTGCTTCTTGAAGATATCTGAATGAGGCACATTTTCTAAAACAGAGCCCTAGGATTCCTCTCACATTGTACAATCATCATGATAAAAAATTCACTATTGATGGATAGCTCCTGTACTCTGTGAGACATCGAGCCCTATTAGTCACTCATTTAGGCCATTTAAATGCTGGATCTTGTTTTTCAGTGCTGCAGACACATTACCAAAGAGGGCCCAGCTGTTACTTTTGCTTTAGGGACATTCTTTGCAAATTCAATGAGTTTTGCTTCAATTCAGAAAATGGAAAGCATTAGGTTTGTAACAATAATTATATATCTCTCCAGGGCTCTTATACTATCAAGCCGAAGAAGAGAGTAGTAGTAATTGGTTAGATTCATCAAAAGGGCAAATTTTTTCTTACAGTATCTTTCTGCAGTGGACAAGTGTCCACTGAACAGATGGGCCAACAGGCACAATGTTAGAATTATATGGATACCTAACATTTGGGTGGCATTGTTGAAAATATGTCCAATAACTATCTTTTCCATATCAATGCTCACAAAAACTCTTGGGTTAGGTATGACTGGTGATTCACAGTCTGAGCAAATAATATCCCTTTCTTTTGCATGAATGTTTTCCTCTTCAAGTGGAGGCAGTGGAAAGACTCATATGATTGATGAAGAACAAATCCGTCAGTCTTTCCTTCTCATAGAGAAGGAAGGTGCCTCTTTGGCACACTTAACTCCTAACACATCTGTAAGCATTCTTCTATTTTTAGTAAATGAGATTTTTCACTCTTTAACTGCTCCAAATCTACAGGATGGCTGGACCCCATTTCTATCATCAAGCAAAAGTAGTCTGGCATCAGGTTAAAATGAGAAAGACTGTGGAGGAAATGCTCACATATTACAAATGGATAGGGATTCTTAGGGGATAAAAATACACAAGTGAAAATACTGAAGGGAATATCAGTCCATTTTATGTTTCCATGCACTAATATTTCTCAGTCTTGAAGCCTTAAACCCTATTATATTTTAGAAGTCACCCCTAACATTAAAGGGTATTGCTCCCTTACTTTCTGGGGGTTCTGGTAGGAGTTGCTTTTCCTGAAAGCTTTAAGATCTCCAAGGGATTTGAGGGGGGTGTCTGTGGATAGAGCAAGGTGGGGCAGGGGAAAGGGGCACATAACACTAACATTAAGAATGTTATAGGTAAGAATAAGCCATAATCATTGACATATGGGATGGGATGCTGTTGCTGGCATGTTCCTTTTGGAAGCTGGCAAACTGCAGTAAGGGTTGGAAGCAACTTAAAGAAATAGAAAAGATCTATTCATTATCTTTCTAAGATAGATTTATTAGTAATTTCACAGAAAGGCAGAGCTTATTATTAAAAGGCAGCAGACTTCCCTAAAGAATTTGAACCTTTTAATAATGGAGTCCATTAAGATGTGCAGTCCATAACTTAATTGCTTGGACAAGTCACTGACATGCCACAGGAGATACATGATGTTTTAACAAATGTGAAACCAACCAAAAACCTACCTGCCTTTCTCAAGGTAGCTGTCGAAATGCTCTTTCCAACCTGCAATAGTGTCTGACATTTGCAAATGTCAAATAGTAGCTTATAAAGAAAAAAAACATTAATTTCATTTAAATGACTGAAGTTCAATGCCAATTTCTCAAAGTGGTAGCAAGCGTTTAATGATGAATAATGTGTAACTAAAGACAAAACTTCATCCACAAAGTTTCACTTTATTCTCACCTGTTACTTTTTGATAAGAAATAATGGAGCACAATTCTTACAAGGGTGAAAACCTGGCTCTAGGAAGTGGAAAGTTTTATGCAAAAACAAAGGAGGATCAATAATGATTTGCCAAGCAGTATATAAGCTCCTCCAAGGGAAGAGGCACATCTTTTACTTTGGGTAAAAATACTCACACAGCTTCTGTCATAGGACTGTACACAAGGTATATGCTCAATGTGTAGCCAACTCTATAACAATTATATAGTATGTTGTATGATGATGGGGATAACCCATGAAGAAGGAAACATTGATGGTGAAGGTGAGAAGTGCTGAATTTATGTTCTTAAATAGAGAAGCAGGAATGGGAAACAGTGTACAAATGGAGGAGCTGAGTATATCTGAAAGCACCGATAATCTACCTACACCGGAAGGAGGGAAGATGGAATATATGGCACAAATGCAAATAGGGGCGCAGATGTGTCATAGGGACCCTGCAGAGGTTCTTTTCTAGTGGCTTCATAGGAATATTTGAAGATGATGGAGGAGGTGTTGGAGATTCAGAGAGATGAAAAGATGAAATAATCACCAGTTAGGACTGAACCAACAACAAGAACTGAATATCAAGTTCTGGGAAAATCCTGTTTTAGGGTTAAAGAAGCCTTTTTCCATTTGATGACCCTCAAGTTGGAACTGAAGAGTGAATATTTGTTGAGAACCAAATAAAGGGCCTGTGCACTGCACCCAATTGTATATTGAGTCAGGATCCTATCTCATACTCCTCATTAAAGTAGTAAGAAAAGCAAAGGCCTAAATGAGAGATTTTTAAAAGCATTAGTTTTATATAGTCTTTTTTTCCGAATGTTTATCTTCTCAGTGACACATAGCTTTCAAAATGGTCTTGGAGGTTTCAGCTTATTTATTTCATCTACTTTTTTTTGTAGTAGAGATGAGAAGAAAGGGTGCAGTGTGTCAAAGTTTCACAAAAGCTAAGCAAACTTACTCCATGGAACTTAAGCTATTAAGGTGATAGGAGGGCTGCTGTCATTTGCCATGGAAATTGGATTTTTGTTTCTGAAATGAAAATTGTGTTCCACTTTTACACTAACCAAAGAGGAAAATGTCCACCTGGGGTCAGGATAACAGATTTATTGGTGATTGGAATGAAAGATAATATGTTTTAAGTGGAACAATGTTTATTTCATTGCATTCAATCTTTGTTTTAAATAATTAAAGTTGTAAGATTAAATACTTTCCTCTGACTTCATCTGACTCTGTATACCACAAATGGATATGAAGTATCCCTGTTTTTATCATTTTGTAAATAATTTATCATTTAGGTTCATTTTTACCTTGATCAGGGATTAATTAACAAAGTGTTTAAGTGTTTAGGTTGGGGGGTCTGTCTTCTTATTGTTGACTCTTAAATTTATGTGGTCAAGAGTATGAACTAATACTATCTCTTTGTATGAAACAATTGTTTTAATAATTATGCTATCAAGACAGGGACTGTGGATTTAGACAGAGTAAGGTGAAGGCCTTGGGAAAAAGCAAAGCAGGATAATTACAGTAAGAACAATGTAAGAATGTGCAAAGAAACCCCTACTGAAACTCTGTGTTATACATTAAGCAAAGTCAGAGTCACACTAATCCTTTAGGGTAAAGATACCAAGCTAGGAATATAGGCATTCTTCAGTGAGATCAGTTAAAACAAAAAACAGCATCTGGGTGGGAACCAGTTAAAAAAATAAAACAGGCAACTCAGTTTAAAAATAAGATATAAACCCCTAGGCAAAGCCCAGCCATGGACTGTCTTGTCCCCTCCTGGCATGTGCCATGAGCTCTGTCCTCTCACCTAATCTCTAAATAAAAGCCTCTCTGCCTTGCTCTCCTACCTTGAGCATTTGTGAAGTTCATTCTTTGACTCTGTGAACAAGAACCCTAGCATCACTCTTTCACTTATTTTAAAAGTCATTATTATTAATATTATTATTAACATCTTTGTAGCCAAGTGCATCATCAGTTTCTTTCTGCATATCATGATTACTTTTATTCTCTATTTGTAGGGCTCATATCATGCTTATTAAAGTTATTATACAATTTATGTTTATTTTCCTTATTTTTTAATCTACTTAGTATATCAAATATTGAAAACATATACTAACATCTCCTACTGTAACTGTAGTTTTACCTATTTCTCTTTGTAGAATACGTTTTTCTGCTGTTTGGTATTTTGTGCTATTTTTTCCATAAAATGTTGAAATGTTTACAACTTATATTTTCTTTATTACTGTTGTCCCAGAATTATTAAAAATGCCTCAAAAAAGTCCCTCATTTGGATGAAAACCTATATAGTCACCTTAATTGTACTATAATCATTCCATTCTTTTTGTTTGCTGCATTTGATCTTAAATTCTGTCTCTGATATTAATGCTGGCAGTCTTATTCTTTTATTGTTTTCATTTGTCTAGTTTCTCTTTGCCTATTTTTTTTTATTTTCAACCTTTTTTTGCCACTACATTTTATGAGATTTTCTTGTAGAAAGTATCTTTTATACAATCCAAGAATATTTTTTTCTTTTGCTTTGTAAATTTAATGCAGGAACATCTAAGTTAACAGGTGAGATATTCACTATGTATTATTTTTAATATTTATTGTATTTACGCCAACTGCCATAATAAATGGAATGTCTATGAATCATAAATGTTTACCTTCCAGCTAAGAGGGGCCCTCTGCCTGCTCACTGACTGCCTGCAAATCCTTACAGGGTAAGAGGAATTTGCTCATGCACAAACTGCTGGGTTTTAATTGGCCCTGTTGTTAAAAACAATAACATCCCCAAACCTGCACATTCTTCTGGACAACCAGCAATCTCAGCTGACACCATACACTACCCTCCTGCCTTTGTTTTTGAGAATGGACTGAGAAATAGAAGTAAAAAAGGGTGATACCTGACTAGAAGAGTTAAAGAGGAAGCAATCAGACTTGCAATCTCCCCCAAACACGAGTGCATGAAATGAGTCTTTTGATGTAACTTTCTGCAGGATGCACATTATCTTCATATTAAGAAACTAACACCAACATGTATCCTACCTTACTAGTTTTCCAACCATTTGTTTATAATGTAGACATAGCCTGAATGTCAACTGATTATTAAAACTGCTCCAAATCTCTGCAGGCTCACAGACCCTTTGTTTTCAGATGATAACACCATTTCTCCACAATTGGTTGCCCTCAAGTATATTACATACAGAGAAAGACAGGCTCACTGGAATAAAAAGCTAAAAAAGTAGAGAATTTCGAGCAAAATAACACTTTCAGAGATGGTGTCATAGTCGAAAGTGAGCTAAGGTAGGCTTGGGGAAATTACTAATTGACATTCATTTGCTATGGCAAGTCCTGTCCTACATTTCTAGGTCAGGCCCAAGGTGGCAGCTGCCACTACCTCTTACCCACAAGGTAGAACTAATGCCTTGCATTTATATGGTAATGGAACTCTTCATAGTACATCCCCATATGCTAACCTATTTGAGACTCACAACAACCCTAAGTGGTAGGCCAAGTAATAATTATGCTAATTTTACAGAGGCGCAAGACGTAAAATGATTTTTTCAAAATTACATAGTTATTTTAAAGCCAAAATGAAATGTCCAATGAGTTTTCCACTATGCCATGCTTCGTGATTATAAAAACTTTGTATTCTATAAATGAAACCTTTTCCTGTATAGTAAGGTTTCCAGTGTGTATGACAATAGCTAAAATGAAAAATTTATATTGGTTTTTTGCCTTTATTTTAAAAGAAAACATTTTACTGAGGTATGATTGACATGTGCAAAGCTTGCATATTTAATACATACAATTTAATGTGTTTGGAGAAAGAGTACAGACTTGAAATCATCACCACAACAATGCCATAAACATCTCTAGCACCTCCAAAAGGGCTTATGGCCATTATTGTTGTGGGAGGAGGTGGTATCTGAAAGACTGATAGAATTCTGCAGCTAAAATCTAGGTCTCTCTCAATACCTGACTACAATTTATTGCAATATTTATGGATTAAGTTCACTGAGAGTAGAAGTCTATATTCCATTTTTTAGGTAGGAAAGCTAATAATGCATTCCTAGCTCCTTTGCCCAAATATCACCAAAACATTTTTAAGTGCCTAAATTACCACCTATCAAGGATTTCTGCATAATATATAGCAGTTAAAACATCAAATAATATTTGGAGGGGGGCGCTTTTGGATATTTAGGTTTAGAAGAAGCCATGAGGGTGGGGTCCTCATGATGGTGAGGTAGAGCAGGGACATGGGACAAGCATCATCACTAATTTTTTCTATGATGAAAACTGCTGAGATATAAATAGTAAGAACAGAAGGGACTCTATCTTAAGGCTAAGATTTCATTTTAAAAACCAGAGAGTTAGGTGATAAGATTCCTAAAATATTTTATGTTAATTAGCCAACAACTCACCCTGTCTTAAGTCAGAGCAAGCAGTTCTAAATGATGTTTCCACTGCTTGAGAGTAACCATTATCTTGGAGAAGAACAGGAGCAGTAAATTCCTTGTGCTAAGTTTATCTTCTGTATTTAGAGGACTGACTATGGATGGTGACAAAATATCTCTCACTGGACACAGATATCATGAGACTACATGTCAACTTATGCTCCCCCTGGCCTTTTGCCCCATTCTATTTATATCTCGGCAGTTTTCATCATAGGAAAAATTAATAGGGTAAAGGGCCCTTTACCCCAAATCCTAAACCTTTAAGTGTGCCTCCTCTCTGAGGTCGCCTGCACTCCCAACCTGAGTGTGTACTATCTTATCAAACAAATTTTCTTGTTGCTTAAACCTATTGCACTTTATCTCCGAACTTTTTTGTGATGCTAAAAGACAAGAACATGCTGACCTCCACCTCTGGTGATAAATGTTTTTTTTCACTTTGCTATTTCATTCAATTTCCTAGTCTTAAGCACAAGTGTTCTTTCTGTTCTACTTCAGACAAGTAGGTAAGGGCTACTGAGATCTCTGATTTGGAGCTGCAAGTTTCCATTGCCTGGGTGCCCCAGAAGAACTGCAACTGTACAATCATGCTCTTTAGTAGCCTGCTCCCAAATCTCATTCTTTGTTTTGGGAAGTTCTCAGAACCTAATCTCACTCCATCCAGTGCTCTGCAGCTCCCCCAGATCCTGAGGTGGTAGGGGACTAGTTCCCACACCATGTAGATTCAAGCAAACAGTGATGTCAGGAGACCCTGGCTTTAGGAGTTGGCAAGTGATTTTCCCAATGTTGAGCAGGAACTCAGTGAACTGTCCTTTCTTCCCTCTGTTCTTCCTTGCTTTCTACTTCCTGCATGGCTGCTGCTCCCTTTAAAGAAATTCTTCCTTACCTGCACTTGTCCAACCTGTTCTTGAAATCTTTCCTGATCAGAAAAAAGAGTCCTCTCCCACGTTGAGGTCTCACCTATGTGCAGGGAGATTTCCCTGGATTGGATTGCCTAGCAACAAGGGGATTGGTATCCTTAAAAGAAAAGAACAGAAAGCTAGCTCTCTCCCTCGTTACCAAATAAGGACATAATATGAAGCATTCCATCTTCAAGCCAAGATGAGGACCTTCACCAAGATCTCAACTATGCTGGAAACTTGATCTTGTACTTACAGCTGTGGGCTTCTGTAAAAAATAATTTATTATGCCTGTTGTTTAAGCCAAAAAAAGAAAAAGCAAATATATAATCATTTAATAGTGGATGAACTCATTAGCAAGTCTGCTTTGGGCAATATCCAATGATATCAAACAGTATTCAACATTAATTACAGTTCCATTTGCATTGCAAAGAATAGGTATTGTGAACAATTGGCAAGCAAATGCTGAAATTGACAAAGGGTTAAATCCCATAAGAACTGTGGCGGAAATGATAATGATAATGTACAACATGTTAAAGCAACTACTCAAGATAATG
This sequence comes from Manis pentadactyla, assembly GCF_030020395.1. NCBI lineage: Eukaryota > Metazoa > Chordata > Mammalia > Pholidota > Manidae > Manis > Manis pentadactyla. The sequence continues at coordinate 108,870,253 of NC_080038.1, read as the reverse complement.
CTATCAGGAGGAGATTAAAGATGGTGGCATGAGAGGTGAGAGAAAACTCTCAAAACCACATATAATCCTAAAAGAACAACAGGAAAGAAGGCTGTGCCAGACTGCATACACCTGGAAAACAGAGCAGACCTCACAAAATGGGGTAACATATCAAAGCCTTGATCCAGCGGGATCCAAACCTTTCCCCCACCCCAACTCACCGGTGGGAGGAAGAGAAATGGAGTGGGGAGGTGGTGGAAGCCTAGAACTGCTGAATACCCAACCCTGGAGATCTGCTTTGGGAGCACAAACCTACACTGCATGGTGCTGGTGATTAGTGGGGTTAGAAAGTTAAGACAGGTAGAATACTTGGAGAGACTGACATTACAGCCATTTGTGGAGGAAGGGATCCACATCCAGTTGTTCTGGGACAAATGAAAGGCAGGCAGTCTGAGAGGCTTACTAGCAGTGAGAGGGCTGCTGAAGGGGTGGGGATTGCATGGAGCTTGCTGAGCAGGAGAAGGGATAAGTGAACAAGGTTGTCTGGGCATGCTCTGCCCAGCAGATTGGGAACTTTAATCTGGGAGCAGCAGGCACTCCATCCCCCTGGCTGGATACTCAGCTCTGAGGCCCTGCACTGTGATACACAGCCTGCAGAGCCTTCCTCCTGAACTGCCAGCACCGGCTCACAATCCAGCAGTCCCTACCCTGGCATCAGGCTATCCAGAGGGAGGCCCCGCATATGGCAGCTACAAACACAAAGCACAGAGGCTTACACCAGGGTGTTCAGCCCACTGGTTCTGGCAGTGGAGACAGGCACTTTAGCCAGAAAGCAGGAAACAACACTTTCCTCCCCCCCGCCTGGCACCAGCGCTGCTCCCCTGTGACCCCTGACATTCTACTCCAGGGGCTGAGCATCTCCAGAGACTAGAGCTTCTGGGCACAAGAGGGTGCCACATACAAATGTGAAACATCAAAGAAACCTAGTTCAAACCAAAATCTCACAAACACCAGAAAAAGGCACAAGTGAAACTGAACTCAACAATCTTCCTGAAAGAGATTTCAAAATAAAAATTATAAACATGCTCACGGAGGTACAGAAAAATATTCAAGAACTCAGGGACAAATTTAGGACAGAGATTCAATCATTAAGAAATTCCATATCTGAAATGAAACATACAATAGAGGGATTTAAAAGTAGATTAGATGTACTAGAAGAAATGGTATATGGAATAGAAAGTAGAAAAGAGGAATACAAAGAAGCTGAGGCACAGAGAGAAAATAGGATCTCTAGGAATGAAAGAATATTGAGAGAACTGTGTGACCAACCCAAGTGGAACAATATTCACATTATAGGGGTATCAGAAGAAGAAGAGAGAGATAAAGGGATAGAAAGTGTCTTTGAGGAAGTAATTTCTGAAAATTTCCCCAATCTGGGGAAGGAGAGAGTCTCTCAGGTCATGGAGGTACACAGATCTCCCAACACAAGGGACCCAAGGAAGACAGCATGAATACATATAATAATTAAAAAGGTAAAGATCAAGGATAAGGACAGACTTTCAAAAGCAGCTAGGGAGAGAAAAAAGATCACATATAAAGGAAAACCCATCAGGCTATTATCAGACTTCTCAACAGAAAACTTACAGGACAGAAGGGAGTGGCATGATATATTTAATGCATGAAATAGAAAGGCCTCAAACCAATAATACTCTACCTGGAAATATTATCACTTAAATTTGATGGAAGGATTAAATAATTTTTAGATAACAAAAGCTGAGAGAATTTACCTCCCACAAACCAACTCTACAGTGCATTTTGGAGGGACTGCTATAGATGGAAGTGTCCCTAAGGCTAAATAGCTGTCATTGGGGGAAACAACACCACAGTAAAGAAAGTGGAACAATTAATAATTAAGCAGATGCAAAATCAACTCTAAGTGAGTTAAATTAGACTTTCAAATAGTAAGGAAATTACCCTTCAACCTTTGGTAACCAAGAATCTAAAGCCTCCAATGGCAGAAAGTACATACCTATCAATAATCACCCTAAATAGAAATGGTCTGAATGCACCAATCAAGAGACAGAGTTACTGAATAGATAAAAAAACAAGACCCAACTATATGCTGCCTACAAGACACACTTCAAAGACATACAAACTGAAAGTAAAGGGATGGAAAAAGATATTTCATGCAACTAATAGGGAGAAAGAAGCAAAAGTTGCAGTACTTGTATCAGGCAAAATATGCTTCAAAACAAGGAAAGTAACAAGAGACAAAGAAGGACATTACATAATGATAAAGGGGGCAGTCCATCAAGAGGATATAACTATTATAAATACCTATGCACCCAACACACAATCACCTACATATGTGAAACAAATACTAAGAGAATTAAAGGGAGAAATAGATTGCAATGCATTCATCTTAGGAGACTTCTACACACCATTCACTCCAAAGGAAACCAGACAGAAAATAAGTAAGGAGACAGAGGCACTGAATAACACATTAGAACAGATGGACTTTAAAGACATCTACAGAACATTCCCCTCAAAAGCAACAGGATACACATTCTTCTCAAGTGTACATAGAACATTTTCAAGAATAGATCATATACTAGGCCACAAAAAGAGCCTCAGTAAAATAAAAAAGATTGAAACTGTACCTATCAGCTTCTCAGACCACAAAGGTATGAAACTAGAAATAAATTACACAAAGAAAATAAAAAAGCTCACAAACACATGGAGGCTTAATAACATGCTCCTAAATAATCAGTGGATAAATGACCAAATAAAAACAGAGATCAAGCAATATATGGAGACAAATGACAACAATAATTCAACATTGCAAAATCTGTGGGACGCAGCAAAGGACATGCTAAGAGGGAAGTACACTGCAATACAGGCCTACCTGAGGAAAGAAGAATAATCCCATATGAACAGTCTAAATTAACAATTAACAAAACTAGAAAAAGAAAAAATGAGGTGCAAAGTCTGTAGAATGAGGCACATAATAAAGATTAGAGCAGAAATAAATAAAATCAAGAAGAACAAAGCCATAGAAAGAATCAATAAAAGCAGGAGTGAGCTGGTTCTTCAAGAAAATAAGCAAAATAGACCTTTAGCCAGACTTATAAAAAAAAAGAGAGTCTACACACATAAACAGAATCAGAAATGAGAAAGAAAAATTACTGTAGACACCACAGAAATACAAAGAATTATGAGAGAATACTATGAAAAATTATATGCTAACAAACTGGATAACCTAGAAGAAATCCGCAACTTTCTAGAAAAATACAACACTCCAAGGGTGACCCAGGAAGAAGCAGAAAAATCTGAATAGAGCGATTACCAGCAAGGAAATTGAATTGGTAATCAAAAAGATACCTAAGAACAAAATGCCTGGACCAGATGGCTTCACTGCTAAATTTTATCAAACATTTAGTGAAGACGTAATATACCCATCCTCCTTAAAGATTTCCAAAGAGTAGAAGAGGAGGGAATACTCTCAAACTCATTGTATGAAGTCTGCATCACTCTACTACCAAAACTAGGCAAACACAACATATATAAAATAAAATTATAGGAGAGTGGATTAAAGATGGCAGCATGAGAGGAGAGACAGTGGCTTCCTCCTAAAACTGGATACAATTAGAAAATTTAATTGGTGCAACTAATCCTGAGAGAGCAACAGGAAAGAAGATGGCATCAGACTGCACACACTCGGAGAAAAGAGCAGACCTCACAGAACGGGGTAATGTACCAGAGCTGTGGCTCCACAGGACCTGAGACCTTCCCACACCCCAGCTCACTGGTGGGAGGAAGACAAACAGAGCAGGGAGGGAGTGGAAGGCTTGGGACTGCTGAATACCTAGCTCCGGAGATCTGCTCTGGGAGCACAAACCTACATTTCATGGTGCTTTCATGAGACTCACATGACTATCGGGTTGGAAAGTTAATACAGGCTGAGTTCCTGGGGAGACTGGGATTCTGGCTGCTTGTGGAAAGCAGGGATCCACATCCGGATGCTCTGGGACAAAAACTTATACCTGTGTGCTTGGCCCACTGGCTCAGGCAGTGGAGACTGGCACAGCAGTTAGGAAGGGGGAACAGCTCTTTACTCCCCCCAGGCACCAATACTGCTCCCGTGCAACCCCCGACATTCCTTCAGGGGCTGAGCAGCTACAGAGACTACAGCTTCTGGGCACTAGAGGGCGCCATATACAAACGTGAAATGCCAAAGGAACCTTGTTCAGAGTAAAATTATTAATACAACTCCTGATAAAGATTTCAATGATATGGATCTCGTGACTCTTCCTGAAAGGGAATTCAAAATAAAAATCATCAACATTCCAATGGAGGTACGGAAAGACATCCAAGAACTCAGGAATGAATTCAGGGTGGATATCCAATCATTGAAGAGCATGATGGAGGGTGTTAAAAGCAGGTTGGATACAGTGGAGGAGACGATAAATGAAATAGAAACTAGAGAAGAGGAATACAAAGAAGCTGAGGCACAGAGAGAAAAAAGGATCTCTAAGAATGAAAGAATATTGAGAGAACTGTGTGACCAACCCAAGTGGAACAATATTCGCATTATAGGGATACCAGAAGAAGAAGAAGAGAGAGAAAGGGATAGAAAGTGTCTTTGAGGAGGTAGTTGCTGAAAACTTCCCCAATCTAGGGAAGGACATAGTCTCTCAGGCCATGGAGATCCACAGATCTCCCAACACAAGGGACCCAAGGAGGACAACACCAAGACATATAGTAATTAAAATGGGAAAGATCAAGGATAAGGACAGACTGCTAAAAGCAGCCAGAAACAGAAATAAGATCACATACAAAGGAAAGCCCATCAGGCTAACATCAAACTTCTCAGCAGAAACCTTACAGGCCAGAAGGGAGTGGCATGATGCATTTAATGCCATGGAGCAGAAGGGCCTGGAACCAAGATTACTTTATCCAGCAAGATTATCATTTGAATTTGAAGGAGGGATTAAACAATTTCCAGATAAGCAGAAGCTGAGAAAATTTACCTCCCACAAACCATCTCTACAGTCTATTTTAGAGGGACTGCTATAGATGGAAGTGTTCCTATGGTTGAATAGCTGTCACCAGAGGTAATAAAACCACAGTAAAGAAAGTAGAACAGCTAATTGTGAAGCAAATGCAAGATTAAATTAACTATTCTCAAAGTCAATCAAGGGATAGACAAAAAGTACAGAATTTGATAGCTAATATATGAAGTGTGAAGAAGGAAGGAAAAGGAGGAGAAATAGACAAGAACCTTTAGATTGTGTTTGTAACAGCATACTAAGTGAGTTAAGTTAGACTTTTAGATAGTAAGGAAAGTAACCTGGAACCTTTGGTAACCACGAATCTAAAGCCTGAAATGGCAATAAGTACATACCTATCGATAATCACCCTAAATGTAAATGGACTGAATGCACCAATCAAAAGACAATAGAGTGACTGAATGGATGAAAAAACAAGACCCATCTATATGCTGCTTACGAGAGACTCACCTCAAACCCAAAGACATGCACAGACTAAAAGTCAAGGGATGGAAAAAGATATTTCATGCAAACAATAGGGAGAAAAAAGCAGGTGTTGAAGTACTAGTATCAGACAAAATAGACTTCAAATAAAGAAAGTAACAAGAGATAAAGAAGGACATTACATAATGATAAAGGGCTCAGTCTAACAAGAGGATATAACTATTATAAATATATATGCACCCAACAGAGGAGCACCAGCATATGTGAAACAAATACTAACAGAACTAAAGGAGGAAACAGACTGCAATGCATTCATTTTAGGAGACTTCAACACACCATTTACTCCAAAGGATAGATCCACCAGACAGAAAATAAGTAAGGAAACAGAGGCACTGAACAACACAATAGAACAGATAGACCTAATAGACATCTATAGAACTCTACACCCAAAAGCAACAGTATGCACATTCTTCTCTACTACACATTGAACATTCTCCAGAATAGACCACAAACTAGGCCACAAAAAGAGCCTCAGTAAATTCAAAACATTGAAATTCTACCAACCAACTTTTCAGACCACAAAGGTATAAAACTAGAAATAAATTGTACAAAGAAAGCAAAAAGGCTTACAAACACATGGAGGCTTAACAACACACTCCTAAATAGTCAATGGATCAAAGACCAAATTCAAATGGAGATCCAGCAATATATGGAAATAAATGACAATAACAACACAAAGCCCCAACTTCTGTGGGATGCAGCGAAAGCAGTCTTAAGAGGAAAGTATATAGCAACCCAGGCACATTTAAAGAAGGAAGAACAAACCCAAATGAATACTCTAATGTCACAAATATCAAAATTGGAAAAAGAAGAACAAATGAGGCTTAAAGTCAGCAGAAGGAGGGACATAATAAAGATCAGAGAAGAAATAAACAAAATTGAGAAGAATAGAACAGTAGAAAAAATCAATGAAACCAAGAGCTGGTTCTTTCATAAAATAAACATAATAGATAAGCCTCTAGCCAGACTTATTAAGAGAAAAAGAGAATCAACACACATCAACAGAATCAGAAACGGAAAGGAAACATCACGATGGACTCAACAGAAATACAAAGAATTATTACAGATTACTATGAAAACCTATATGCTCAGAAGTTGGAAAACCTAGAAGAAATGGACAACTTCCTAGAAAAATACAACCTTCCAAGACTGACCAAGGAAGAAACACAAAATGTATACAAACCAATTACCAGCAAAGAAATTGAAGCAGTAATCAAAAACTACCCAAGAACAAAACCCCCAGGCCATACAGAGGAGATATAATTCCCATTCTCCTTAAATTTTTCCAAAAAATAGAAGAGGAATGAATACTCCCAAACTCATTCTATGAAGCTAACATCACCCTAATACCAAAACCAGGCAAAGACCCCACCAAAAAAGAAAATTACAGACCAGTATCCCTGATGAACATAGATGCAAAAATACTAAACAAAATCTTAGCAAACCAAATTCAAAAATACATCAAAAGGATCATACACCATGACCAAGTGGGATTCATCCCAGGGATGCAAGGATGGTACAAGATCCGAAAATCCATCAACATCATCCACCACATAAACAAAAAGAAGGACAAAAACCACATGATCATCTCCATAGATGCTGAAACAGCATTCGACAAAATGCAACATACATTCATGATAAAAACTCTCAACAAAATGTGTATAGAGGGCAGGTACCTCAATATAGTAAAGGCCATATATGATAAACCCACAGCCAACGTAATACTGAACAGTGAAAAGCTGAAAGCTTTTCCTCTGAGATCGGGAACAAGACAGGGATGCTCACTCTCCCCACTGTTACTCAACATAGTACTGGAGGTCCTAGCCATGACAATCAGACAAAACAAAGAAATACAAGGAATCCAGATTGGTAAAGAAGAAGTTAAACTGTCACTATTTGCAGATGACATGATATTGTACATAAAAATCCCTAAATACTCCACTCCAAAACTACTAGAATTGATATCAGAATACAGCAAATTTTCAGGATACAAAATTAACACACAGAAATCTGTGGCCTTCCTATACACTAACAATGAACTAATAGAAAGAGAAATCAGGAAAACAACTCCATTCACAATTGCATCAAAAAGAATAAAATACTTAGGAATAAAACTTACCAAGGAAGTGAAAGACCTATACCCTGAAAATTATAAGGTACTCTTAAGAGAAATTAAAGAGGACACTAACAAATGGAAACTCATCCCATGCTCTTGGCTAGGAAGAATTAATATCATCAAAATGGCCATCCTGCCCAAAGCAATATACAGATTTGATGCAATCCCTAACAAATTACCAACAACATTCTTCAACGAAGTAGAACAAATAGTTCAAAAATTCATATGGAAACACCAAAGACCCCTAATAGCCAAAGCAATCCTGAGAAGGAAGGATAAAGTTGGGGGGATCTTGCTCCCCAACTTCATGCTCTACTACAAAGCCACAGTAACCAAGAGAGTTTGTTACTGGCACAAAAGCAGACCCACACACCAGTGGAACAGATTAGAGACTCCAGACCTTAACCCAAACATATATGGTCAATTAATATTCGATAAAGGAGCCATGGACATACAATGGGGAAATGACAGTCTCTTCAACAGATGGTTCTGGCAAAACTGGACAGCTACATGTAAGAGAATGAAACTAGATCACTGTCTAATCCCATAAACAAAAGTAAATTCGAAATGGATCAGAGACTTGAATGTAAGTCATGAAACCATAAAACTCTTAGAAAAAAAAATAGGCAAAAATCTCTTGGACATAAACATAAGTGACTTCTTCATGAACATATCTCCCCAGGCAAGGGAAACAAAAGCAAAAATGAACAAGTGGGACTCTATCAAGCTGAAAATCTTCTGTACAGCAAAGGACACCCTCAATACAATAAAAAGGTACCCTACAGCATGGGAGAATATATTCATAAATGGCAGATCCGATAAAGGGTTAACATCCAAAATATATAAAGAGCTCATGCACCTCAACAAACAAAAAGCAAATAATCCAATTAAAAAATTGGCAGAGGAGCTGAACAGACAGTTCTCCAAAGAAGAAATTCAGATGGCCAACAGGCACATGAGAAGATGCTCCACATCACCTGTCATCAGAGAAATGCAAATTAAAACCACAATGAGATATCACCTCACACCAGGAAGGATCGCCACCAACCAAAAGACAAACAACAACAAATGTTGGCGAGGTTGTGGAGAAAGGGGAACCCTCCCACACTGCTGGTGGGAATGCAAATTAGTTCAAACATTGTGGAAAGCAGTATGGAGGTTCCTCAAAAAGCTCAAAATAGAAATACCATTTGACCCAGGAATTCCACTTCTAGGAATTTGCCCTAAGAATGAAGCACTCCAGTTTGAAAAATACAGGTGCACCCCTATGTTTATTGCAGCACTATTTACAATAGCCAAGAAATAGAAGCAACATAAATGTCCATCAGTAGATGAATGGATAAAGATGTGGTACATATACAGAATGGAATATTACTCAGCCATAAAAACAAACAGATCCTACCATTTGCAACAACATAGATGGAGCTAGAGGGTATTGTTCTCAGTGAAATAAGCCAGGCGGAGAAAGACATGTACCAAATGATTTCACTCATATGTGGAGTATAAGAATAAAGGAAAACTGAAGGAACAAAACAGCAGTAAAATCACAGAACCCAAGAATGGACTAACGGTTACCAAAGGGAAAGGGACTGGGCAGGAGAGGTGGGAAGGGAGGGATAAAGGCAGGGAAAAAGAAAGGGGGCCTTACGATTAGCATGTGTAATGTGGGAGGCATAGGGAGGGCTGTGCAACACAGAGAAGACAAGTAGTGATTCTACAGCATCTTACTATGCTGGTGGACAGTGACTGTAATGGGGTATGTGGGGGGGGACTTGCTGAATGGGGGAGCCTAGTAAACATAATGTTCTTCATGTAATTGTAGATTAATGGTAATAAATGGAGTTTAAAAAAAGAAAATTATAGACCAATATCCCTGATGAACATAAATGCAAAAATACTAAACAAAATATATACAAACTGAATTAAAAAATACACTAAGAAGATCATCCAACTTGATGAAGTAGGATTTATTTCAGAATGCAAGGAGGGTACAACATTCAAAGACACATGAACATCATCCACCACATTAACAGAAAGAAAGACAAAAACTACATGATCATTTCCATAGATGCTGAAAAAGCATTGGACAAAATTCAACATCCATTCACGATAAAAACTCTCAACAAAATGGGTATAGAGGGCAACTACCACAACATAATAAAGGCCATATATGACAAACTCACAGCCAACATTATACTTTACAACGAGAAACTGAAAGCTTTTCCTTTAAGATTGGGAACAAGAAAAGGATGCCCATTCTCCCCACTTTTACTCAACATAGTTCTGGAGGTCCAAGCCACAGCAATCAGACAACACAAAGAAATAAAAGGCATCCAGATTGGACGCCCACTCTCCCCACTTTTACTTAACATAGTTCTGGAGGTCCAAGCCACAGCAATCAGACAACACAAAGAAATAAAAGGCATCCAGATTGTCAAGGAAATTAAGGTGTCCCTTGTTTGTAGATGACATGATACTGTACATAAAAAACCCTAAAGATTCCACTCCAAAATGACTAGATATAATATTTGAATTCAGCAAAGTTGCAGAATGCAAAATTAATAAACAGTAATATGTTGCATTCTATGCACTAATGATGAGCTAGCAGAAAGAGAAACCAGGAAAACAATTCCATTCACAACTGCATCAAAAAGAATAAAATACCTAGGAATAAACCTAAACAAGGAAGTGAAAACTACAAGACACTCATGAGAGAAATAAAAGAAGATACCAGTAAAAGGAAAGACATCCCATGTTCATGGATAGGAAGAATTAATATTGTCAAAATGGCCATCCTGCCTAAAGCAATCTACAGGTTCAATGCAATCCCTATCAAAATACCAACAACATTCTTCAATGATCTAGAGCAAATAGTTCTAGAATTCATGTGGAACCACAAAAGACCCAGAATAGCCAAAGCATTCCTGAGAAGGAATAATAAAGCTGGGGGTATTATGCTCCCTGACTTCAAGCTCTACTACAAAGCCACAGTAAGTAAGACAATTTGGTACTGGCACAAGAACAGACCCATACATCAATGGTGCAGAATAAAGAGACCAGATATAAACCCAAGTATATATGGTCAATTAATATACAATAAAGGAGCCATGGATATACAATGGGGAAATGACAGCCTCTTCAACAACTGGAGTTGTCAAAACTGGACAGCTACATTTAAGAGAATGAAACTGGATTATTGTCTAACCCCATATACAAAAGTAAACTTGAAATGTATCAAGGACCTGAATAAAGTCATGAAACCATAAAACTCTTAGTGGAAAACATAGGCAAAAATCTCTTGAATATAAACATGAGCAACTTTTTCCTGAACGCATCTACTTGGGCAAGGGAAACAGAAGCAAAAATGAACAAATGGGACTACATCAAGCTAAAAAGCTTCTGTACAGCAAAGGACACCATCAGCAGAACAAAAAGGGATCCTACAGTTTAGGAGAATATGTTTGTAAGTGACATATCTGATAAGGGGTTAACATCCAAAATATATAAAGAACTATGCCTCAACACCCAAAAAGCAAATAACCCTATTAAAAATGGGCAGAGGATATGAACAGACACTTCTCCAAAGAAGGAATTCAGATGGCCAACAGGCACATGAAAAGATGCTCCATATGTCTAATTATCAGGGAAATGCAAATAAAAACCACAATGAGATATCACCTCACACCAGTTAGGATGGCCAACATAGAAAAGACTAGGAACAACAAATGTTGGTGAGGATGTGGAGAAAGCAGAACCCTCCTACACTGCTGGTGGGAATGTAAACTAGTTCAACCATTGAGGATCCTCAAAAATCTAAAAATAGAAATACCATTTAATCTAGGTATTCCACTCTTAAAAATTTCCCCAAAGGACAAAAGATCTCAGATTCAGAAAGACATATGCACCCCTATTTTTATTGCAGCAGTTTATAATAGCCAAGTTATGGAGGCAACATAAGTTTCCATCAGTAGATGAATGGATAAAGAAGAGGTGGTCCAGATACTCAATGGAATATTATTCAGCCATAAGAATTAAACAAATCCTACCATTTGCAACAACATGAATGGAGCTAGATTGTATTATGCTCAGTGAAATAAGTCAGGCAGAGAAAGACAAATACCAAATGATTTCCCTCATTTGTGGAGTATAACAACGAAGCAAAACTGAAGGGACAAAATAGCAGCTGACTCACAGACTCCAAGAAGGGACTAGTGGTTACCAAAGGGGAGGGATGGGGGAATGTGGGTGGGGAGGGAGGGAGAAGGGTATTGTGGGGTATCATGATAGGTGCACTTGGTGTATGTGGGGTCACAGGGAAGACTGTAGCTCAGAGAAGACAAATAGGGACTCTGTGGCATCTTACTACACTGATGGACAGTGACTGCAATGGGGTATGGGGGGGACTCATTAATAAGGGTAAATGTAAGAACCACACTGTTGTTCTTGTGAAACCTTCGTAAGAGTGTATATCAATAAGACCTTAATAAAAATTTTTTAAAAATGCTATCAGGAGAACAGTTGAGATACTGTTGTATACACTATGTCCTCTGGATAGGACTCCTGGGCAAGGTAACCATTTTTGTTAGAGTACTTGTGTTGTCCTTACAGTAAGTTTATAATTTAGATAGTAAACTTTGAGTACACATGTTTTACAAATGGCTATAGCAAATATTTAGATTATGAGATGTCAAATACTAAGTGCTATCTGTATTGTAAATATAATTTAACATCTTTGCTTTCCCCACCAGACAGTGAACTCCTCAATGTAAAGGAATCTCTTACTCATCTTTGTGTTCCCAGAAATGAACACAGTTCCTAGCACAGTCTATCTGTAATCAGTGAATGAAGGAAGAATGTTGTGATTTGAGGTTTTGCAGTTAGTTTTGTACATGGAATGGCTTCTGAATCCTTTGTCAAACTATCATGCTCACTTATTTGAGTATGTTTTCCAATACTTTTCAATGTCAGAAAAGACAAGACTGTTCTTAGTAAAAACATATAATTGATTAATTTAATTGTTAGAAAATATTTTCTTTTGCTAAAACTTGATACAGTGTGATAATATATAGCATAATAATTTATTGTCTGCCTTGGAAAGCCAGTATTACTATTTACAACCTCTATTTCTCCAGGAACTAATCAACTCATGATTTTTAGAGAATTTTATCTAATATTGTAGAATGATTCAGTTTACCACAGTGCATGAAGATCTTGGCAACCATTGACTATGTGGCACTTTGGAGACAAAACTGTAATATAAATTGATTAAGGTTTGTTCAAAAGTGAAAATATTACAATTGCCAGTCTGGAATCTAATTGGCTGTATTATACACAGATGTTGCATTATGAAGAAATATTTCCATGGGAAATACTTGAAAATTTTTGTTGAATATTTTTTTAATGATTTATGATGTATTTATAATACTAAATACACATCCAGCTACTATAATTTTCTAAATGTTATCTGAGTTATTTTGAGATTTTTGATCACTATGGATTTTAAAAAGAAAGTTTATATGATAAAATGAGCATCTAAAACAATAGTCATTTAGTCATTCCTAAAGAGAATTAATGTTTATACTCAGCTTTTTCAAAAATGTAGACTAGAGGTATATGACGTAGAGTTCCTCTTGGGTAACCTCCAATAAATAATATTTAGCATTTTTGTACTTTATCAGCAACACAAATTTGATACATTATGATAGAAATATGAACTTTCTAAAATAAACTTGGTAAAAATTAGTGGCAACATTCTCCAATACTCTAAGGGAAATCATTTTCTTTTGGGTAACAAGTTTGTCCTGATGAAAATGGTAATAGCTTTTATTTTGGTACACCAAACTATATTTACAAATATTTCTAAGGATAGGTTTGTATTATTTAAATAATGTCAATTTTGAATGATCTATTTTCCAATCTTATACCCTGAAACTATTCAAGAATTTCCAATTTGGTTGCCAAGATTCTAGTTTAAAGCAAACTGAGAGACACATAACTTTACCCATGTTAACATTATTTTTGCTACATGCCAACTTGGGATGATGTTGAAACCAGTGCACTGACATGTGGCAATGTAGAAAGAGGGAAGTGCAGTGGTTAGAATTCCACTTTTTAATCTAAGTGGATGAATAAATTCAATAAAAATCATTATGGTAATCAAAGAAGATGAAAAAGTTTATGCAAACCCAGGTTAAGATAAGTGTTATTCATTCTAGAAAGATTAAGGTGCGTGTACTGAGAAGGTTGGAGTAAATGAGTATGACTGAGGAAATGGGGTTGGCTACCATCTACCAAATCATGAAGTGTGAAAAAGTCCCAACTCTAGTTAAAGGATTCAACTAAGAGGAGGATATAACTTGATCCATATGTTACATATCAGTTCCTTCCTACTCATCCCTGTTCAGCAGCTGATTCTCTACTTGATTATGTAATTATGTTAATAGTGTAAGAATGTAAGTTTTATGAGGGTAGGCCCTGCTTATGTCTTGCTCACAGCTTTATCTCCAGTGGCTAGCACAATAACCTGGGACACAGTAATCATTTAATGTTTATCAACTGAATGAGAGAGATTTTTCCAAATAATTAATGTACAGAATACCCATTATCTTTGCCTGTCTTTTATTTCCATGAGTTTGTATCATGAAATCAAAACTAAATTCCATTCTGAGAAATCTAACTTCCTGATTTATACACACACACACACACACACACACACACACACACACACACACACACAATCTCTCTCTCTCTCTCTCACAATCCAGTTTTTGGGTTTATAAATTTATCATATAATCACTATTTTATCCTGAGAGGACAGGAGCAATGGAACAAGTTTGAAATCTCTTCCAGGGATTACAGTTGTCATTGCCCACTGAAGTTTAATAAGCACTCTGATAGTAGCTAAATATGCCTGGAAGCCTCCTCACTTGCTGAGTGATTTTGCTTCCCTGAGGTTGGTAGCTGTCTAGTGTGTAACCACTTACTTATTATGTTAGGTCATTTATCCTATCTCCTCTTTTATTTATCCAGGGGCATAACTAAGTTGATGACTTGGTTTCTTGACTGTTCCACTAGAACTAAAGCTTTACTGTTTATCCCAGCACCCTTAGCTCTAATACAAGCAGCAAGCTTAAGCCCTCCTTCACACAGACCACTCAGCACGTCTAATGCTCTTGCTCTGACAATCACAACAGTTAGTAAAACCAGTGACTTTAAATCCTGTCATACATTAGAATCTCCTTGGGGCACAGATACTTTGGACACCCAAACCCCACCTGACCAATTGAATGAGAATCTCTGGATGTGGGGCTCAGCATCAGTCTTTCAAAGCTCTGCAGATGATATTCATGTGCAGCCAAGGGATGAGAACCACGGGAGTTGATATCCCTGGTGCCTCACTCCACCAACCACAATAGAACACTTGTATAGTGAGGACAGCCAGTATGGTACCAGAGTTCACCACCTGCCTTTGGCACTGTAATGTGTCCTGACACACCTCTTCAGCCTTATCAGTGGACTTAATTCCAGCTCTGCCTGTTCATGGCTTCCTTTTTTTCTTTATAGGTACACAGGCAACTGAGGCCACATAATTTATGCCAAAATATACTGCTTTACTTATTAAAACTTTTATTGTTTCCCTTTTGTAATGAGCTTGCTTTATTTTCTCAAAGTATTTCAAATTGACTATGTCTTTTATCAGATAGCTTAAAAATAAATTGAAAAGAGAATATTAAGCTGAGAATAAATGGGATTAATAGCAAGATCATTATGTCTAGCTATGGGAAGGTACAATTTGGAAAGAGAAATATGATCAATGTCATCTTTGGGGAGGCCCTTTCACCTTTCCATCCCACTCATTTCTGTCTTTCTGCCTAATACTACAGTGAATATTTATAGAATACTGATTTCAGGGCCACAAAATTCACCACTACCTATGGTCCAATAGCTGGATATAAATCAAATTAGGAAAACAAAGCTGAAAGGGATGTATAACTAATAAACTAGACTTCAAATATATTAAGCAAATAAGAAGACTCAAGAAAATGTTGGACAAACTTGTATTATAGGAGAGTGGAAAGCTTCAAATGCAGAGAAGTATCACTTAGGGAAAGAATTGGTAAAGACAACACTGGAAAACAAAATGAGGACAAATTCCCAGGGACCACAGCCAGTCACTTAGTTGTATAAAGAATTAGTAAATATTAGAGAGCTGTTGTTAATAATTTGAGAAACCATGCAGCAGAGATGATCTTCAAGACTAGAAAAGAAAAAAATGTATATATATTTGAAAGGCAAAAAAGACTCTTAAAATGGCAGATTGGTTAATTTTACATTTTTATTTTTTAAAATTATGAAAAAATGATCTAACAACCAGTGATAAACCACGTAGGAGCAAAGAATCATGCACACCAATTAATTTAGTTTTGGAAAAAAATTAACTCATGGACTTAGTGGGTTTCACTGACAAAAAGAAAGACATATTTAATCAGCTTAATTCATACAAGGCTGTTGATTCTTCCCACAGGACATTCTCAAGATAAGAAGTACAGATTTAATACATTGGAGGCACTGATTGGACACCGCCTGTGTGCTGGACATGAGGTAGGGATTACTATATATCTATGTCAACACAGTCCTCTGAAAAAAATATTAAACCCATTCAAACAATGCATAAACTGAGGCAAAATGGTTTAAGTATCTTATCCAAAGCTATACAATTATTAAAGAAATTGACTTTAGATTCTATGTCTCCGTTTTTTCCATATGCTCTTATTTATGAATTAGGTACACATAGGTGAAGAGTCCTCATGCTAATTGGGTAACTTGCCATCTCCTTTCTGCTACCAGTGTTGACATCACTACTACCACTGCTGGCATCATTACTGCTGTTGTAACAAGCCCTGCCAATAAGGCTTTTATATTGCTGCCAAAACTCCCACTACAAATTTATTATCCCTACACTCATCACAACAGCGAAGGCTGAGGGTATTCTTTTTTTCAGTGCTGGATCCACATTGAGAGAGATGATAGCACACTGTTGCTGTCTCTAAAGGAACAGAAGAAGGTTCCTATTGACTCCTAGTACTGCTTAAAAGAGAAGTGAGAAAAGAGATGTGTCCTCAGTACACTAAGTTAAAATTCTAAATCGATTTTCCTAATACATACATTTATACTTTGTTTAAAGGTGATTAGATTTAAAATATAATAAATAATATAGGTCAGTTATATTATGGATTAAAGAGACTTTTTTTCTGGGCTAACTTAGGACCTCCTCTTCATTTATAATGTTTCTATAGGAAAAGTGATTCTGATTTCAAAATAACTTACTTTAAAATAAACCTCAATTTGATACAAAAGGACACTATGTAACAACAGGGAAACTTATAAGAATATGTTTTAATTCACCGATTAAGGTGAATATATAATAGAATGCAGTAATACTGAATTTTTACTAAAACTTTAATACTGTAATGTTGTTGTATAAATTAGTTTTAACTCAAGTATTAAAGTTTAGGGCAGAAGTATTAAAAATAATTACAGCTACAATGATTTGCTAATGGATACACAATATACAAAAATATAAAAGTGTGATACCAGTAGCATGAAATATGGGGGGAGAAGAAGTAAAAATGTATAGAGTTTTGTATGTGATTGAAGTTAAATTGTTATCAGCTTAAAGTAGTTATTATGGTTACAAGGTATTTTGTGTAAGCCTTATGATAACAAGAAAGAAAAGCTCTAGTAACAATACAAAAGAGAAAGGGAAAGAAATCAGAGCAAACCATGACAAAAAAAATCAACAAATCACAAAGGAAGACAGAAACAGAGGAAAAAAGAAAAAAGGAACCAGAAAACTGTCATAAACAAATTTAAAAATGGCAACAGCAAATCCTTACCAATCAGTAACTATTTTAAATGAAAATAGATTAAATTCACCAATGTGATGACACAATGGATAAATGGATAAAATAATGAGAACCAAAAATATGTTGCATACAAACAACTTACTTCAGCTTTAAGGACAAAAATAAGATCAAATTGAAAGGATGGAAAAAGATATTCTATGCAAATGATAACCAAAGAGAGTAGGCGAGGCTACACTATTATCAGACAAAATAGACTTTCAGTCAAAATCTTTCCAAGAGACAAAGAAAGTCACTATATAAGGATAAAAGAGTCAATTTATCAAGAGGATATAACAAATATAAATACATATGCACCCAACATTGGAGTACCTAAATATATAAAGCAAATATTAACAGAACTGAAGGGAGAAATAGACAGCAATAAATTAGTAAATCACTTCAATATCCCACTTTGAACAATGGATACATGATCCAGACAGAGTATCAATAAGGAAACAGAAGACTTCAGTAACACCATAGACCAAACAGACATACAGAATATTACATTCAACAGCAAGAGAATACACATTCTTCTCAAGCACACCTGGAACTTTTCATGATAGATCATATGTTAAGCCACAAAACAAGTCTTAACAAATTTAAAAAGATTGAAATCATATCAAATATCTTTTCTGACAACAACGATATAATTTGACAAGTCATTAGCAGAAGAAAAATGGAAAATTGACAAATAATGCACTCCTGAACAACCAATGTGGCCAAAAATGAAATCATACAAAAAATAAAAAAGTATCTTGAGACAAGTGAAAATGGAAACACAACGTACCAAAACATATGAGATGCAGCAAAAACAGTGTTAAGAGGAAAGTTTATGGTGATAAATGCCTAAATTAAGAAAAAAGAAAGATCTCAAATAAATAATCTAACTTCACACCTCAAGGAATTACATAAAAAAGAATAAACTAATCCCAAAGTTAGCAGAAGCTAGGAAATAATACATATTAGAGCAGAAATGAATGAAATAGAGAATATAAAGAAAATAAAAGAGATCAAACGAAACTGATAGAACTTTAGCTCAACTAAACACCTAAACACAAAATCAAAAGGGGGGTGGATAGAGAACCCTCATATCAGTAAAATTATAAATGAAAGAGAAGATATTACAATTGATATCACAGAAACATAAAGTATCAAAGAATATACTATCAATAATTATATATCAACAAATTGGATAATCTAGAAGAAATGGATAGGTTCATAGAAACATATAACATATCAAGACTGAATCATGAAGAAATAAAAAATCTGAATGGACAAAAATGAGTCAAGATATTGAAATAGTTATCAAAAACTTCCCAACAATGCAAAATCTTGGACCAGATGGCTTCGCTGAAAAATTCTACCAAACATTTAGAGTTAATGCTCATTCTTTTCAAACTCTTCCAAAAAGCTGAAGAGGAAGAAATACTTCTAATCTCACTTTATAAGACCAGGATTACCCTAATACCAAAAGCAGACAGTGACACTACAAGAAAATAATTGTAGGCAAATATCTCTGAAGAACATAGATGGAAAAAAATATTAAAGAAAATACTAGTAAACAGAATTCAACAGCACATTAGAAGGATCCAATGCCATGTTCAAGTGGGAATTATCCCTGGGATGCAAGCTGGTTCAACATATGCAAATCAATAAACATGATATACTCCATTGACAGAATGAAGAATAAAAACTATATGATCATCTCAAAAGATGTACAAAAAGCATTTGACAAAATTCAATATCTTACATGATATAAATTCTCAGTAAACTAAGTATAGAAAGAAATATACCTTCCATAAAGGTTGTAATGATAAAATTAATAAAGGCTATTTATGATGGACCCATAGCTAGTATCATACTAAGTAGTCAAAAACTGAAAGCTTTTTCTCTGAAATTGGAAACAAGAGAAGGGTGCCCATTCTCACCATATTTATTGAACAAAGTACTGGATATCCTAGCTAGAGCAATTAGGCAAGGAAAAAACAAAGACAATGCAATTTGGAAAGGAAATTAAATTGTCTCTGTTTGCAGATTTTATCTTAAACATAAAAACCCTTAAGACTCCACCAAAAACTGTTAGAAGTAATCAAAGAATTTAGTAAAGTTGCAGGATACAAAGTCAATGTACTAAAATCAGGTGCATTTCTACATGCTAAAAACAAATTATCAAAAACATTAAGAAGATAAGCCCATTTACAATAGCACCAGAAAAATTAAAATACTTAGGGACAAAATTAAGCAAGAAGGTAAAAGATGTGTACACTGAAAACTATAAGACATTGATAAAAGAAATTCAAGAAGACACAGAGATGGAAAGATATACCATGGTAATGGATTGGAAGAATCCAATTATGGTTAACATGGTTAAGATGTTCATACTATGCAAAGCCAACTACAGATCAATGAATGCAATGTGTACCAAAATTCCAATGGCATTTTTCACAGAAACATAAAAAAATAATCCTAAAATTCATACGGAGCAACAAAAGGCAGCAAAAAACTAAAGTAATCTTGAGAAAGAAGACCAAAGTTGAAGGTATCACCCTTCCTGATTTGCATATATTACAAAGTTATAGTAATTAAAACAGTATATTACCGGCATGAAAACTGATACATAGACCAATGGTACAGAATCAAGAGCCCAGAAATAAACCCACACATAAATACTCAACCAATATGTGATAAGGGTGCCAAGAGCACACAATGGGGAAAGGATAGTGTTCATAATAATTGATGCTGGGAAAACTGGATATTCATATGCAAAAGAATGAAATTAGACCCATATTTTAAACCATGCACAAAAATTAACTTAAAATATATTGAAGACTTAAATGTAAGATCTGTAAAAGTTCTGGAAGAAAGCATAAGGAAATGCTTCTTGACATTGGTATTGGCAATGAGTTTTTTGGATATGATCACAAAAGCAAAAATAAACAAGTGAGATTATATCAAACTAAAGAACTTCTGCACAGCAAATGAAATAATAGAGTACACAGACAACATACAGAATGGGAGAAAATAGTTTCAAACTATCTATCTGATAAGGGGTTAATATTCAAAATATATAAAATATATAACCTCATTTTAACTTGATAACCTTTAACTTAATAACCTCTGTAACTTAATAGCAATAAAACAATCTGACTTAAAAATGGGCAAAGAGCTTAAATAGACATTTCTCAAAAGAAGACATACAAATGGCCAACAGGCACATGAAAAGATGCCCAGAGTCACTAATCATCAGGGAAATGCAAATCAAAACCATAATGAGATATCACCTTATACCTGTTGGAATAGCTATCATCAAAAAGATAAGAAATTAAGTGTTGGTGAGGAAGTGGAGAAAAGGGAACCCTTGTGCATTGCTGCTGAATGTAAATTGGTACAACCACTATGCAAAGTAGTATAGAGGTTTCTCAACAAATTGTAAATAAAACTATCATATGATTCAGCATTCCCACTACTAGGTATATTTCTGAAGGAAATGAAGTCATTATCTCAAAAGGATATTTGCACTACCATGTTCACTGCAGCATTGTTCACAATAGCCAAGGTGTGGAAATGACCTAAGTGTCTATCAACAAATGAATGGATAAAGAAAATTCAGCCATAAAGAAGAAGGAAGTCCTGTCATTTTGACAACATGGATGGACCTGGAGGATATTATGCTAAGTGAAAGAAGTCAGACAAAAACAAATACTGTATGATCTCACTTGTGTGGCATCTAAAAAAAACTGAACTCATACAAACAGAATACATTGATTGGTGGTTGCCAGAGGTGTGGAGTGGGAGTGGGGGAAATGGAGAAAGTAGCCAAAACTTAAAAAAAAAATTAACAGGAGAGATCCATGAAGTCTACATAGAAAATTTTAAGTCGAACTCACTGAAGCTGAAAGTAGAGTGGTGGTTGTCAGGAAGTAGGGGTAGGGGAAATGAGAAGATGCTTGTCAAATAGTACAAATTTTCAGTTATAAGATGAAGAACATTTGGAGATCTAATGTAAATACAGCATTATGAATACAGTTAATAATACTATATGATGTACCTGAAATTTGCTAAGAGGGATCTGGTGTTGTCACCACACACACAAAAATGCTAACTATGTGAGGTGATGGATGTGTTAATTAGCTTAATTGAGACAATTATTTCACAATGTATGTGGATATCAAATCATCACATTATATACTTTACAATTTTTCTTCATCAATTACCTCAATAAAGCTTAGGGAAAAACAATTACATATGCTAAATCTTACAAAATAAAAATTTGACAGGGGGAAAGAACGCTGTACACTTCACTTGCGACTATACGCATGACTGGCTTTCCATTCCTAAGCAAAGGACCACGCTTTGATGTGAATGTCTTAGACATTAACCAGGGTGCCAAGAAAGAACCAGAGTCAATGATTTCTGTTAATCTCAGCATTCTGAATTTCTGTAATATAACTGTGTTTTAGTTAGCTAGGACTGCCGTAATGGGGTACCACAGACTGGGTGGCTTAAACAACAGAAATGCAGTGCCTCACAGTTCTGAAGACTAGACGTTTGAAATCAAGGTACCTGCAGGGTTGCTTCCTTTTAAAGGCTTTGAGGAAAACATCTGTTCCAGTCCTTCCCTTGTTGGCTTGTAGATGCCTGTCTTCTATGCTTCCTCACATTGTCTTCCCTCTATATGTGTCTGCTCTATGTCAAATTTCCCATTTTTATAAGAATACATATTATATTGGATTAGAGCCCACCTGAGTGACCTCATTTTAACTTGATAACCTCTGTAAAAATCTATCTCTAATTAAGGTCACATTCAGAGGTATCGTGGGTAAGGATTCCAGCATATCTTTCTTGAAGGGACACAATTCATCCTATAACAGTCTCACATATACACAATCATGCTGCCACTAAATAGTACTATCTAATGAAATGGGTAATAACCCATAGACTTTTGGCAGATTTTCTTATTGCTGGGAAACCTCAAACTCATCTTTACCTTTATTTCATCTGTCACCTAGGCTTCTGCGATAGAATGATGTATTCTGCAGCAATCATAAATTTGCACCTTCACATAAAAGTGGAAGAAAAGTTTTCTCTCTTCTCAGTTTTGGCATTTGCTAAGGTCTCAGATATGTTTAGAAGCTTCCATTGCTCTCTTTATTCATAATATGAATAATTGGGGACAGGGAGAATATACCCTAGTCAGTTGCTAATATACCCTAGACAATCAGGTCAGCATTTTTCTTGTATGCCATATAGTTTCATAAAGGAAACAGCATCTATATGACAGCAGAAAGGTAGACTCGCCAAAAATACAATAGGGCCTCATGTTAGGTTGGTCTCTCAAAGTGTATGGCATTTTTTAATTGGCAGAAAATCAGTGTCTTGTGAAACTAATTTTTTGGTTCAGGATTACAGTGAGTTCAAAGAAGGAATTTCCCTGAACAGCTTCCTGAATATGACAAGATTAATTCATTCAGTGATTATGCATTGGGCACCTGTTTTGTGTTCTGTGCTATGTTAGGCACTATGCAGATATTCACTATGGGATGCAGTTCCTATTCACAACAAATTTAACAGAGAAGATAAACATGTACACAGCTAACTTGAATGCAATGGAATAACTAGTTTAATAGAGATAGAAGCAAAATGGTACAGGGTCCAGAGGTGAGAGAGATTAATCATGTTTGGATTTCTTCTTAGGAATATACATTAACACCAATTTTTGTTCTTCTGCTTTTACTTAAACACCTAGAAGGTGAACTTGGGAAAACTTTTGCAGCCACATTTTGAGAACTGATATTTGAAACCAGAAGGGTAAAGCTGGGTACTTCAGCTGATAAACACAGAGAGTTACATGTCTGTGTCAAATGAAGATGCTGCTGCATTAGTTCAGCAGTTCAATAAAATGTACCTAATCATACATTAATCTAAA
The DNA here is from genome assembly GCF_030020395.1 of Manis pentadactyla. Taxonomy (NCBI): domain Eukaryota; kingdom Metazoa; phylum Chordata; class Mammalia; order Pholidota; family Manidae; genus Manis; species Manis pentadactyla. The sequence continues at coordinate 108,846,775 of NC_080038.1, read as the reverse complement.
TAGAACACAGCTATGCCTTTTCCAACCCAAACATATCAAAACCTTCCAAGAGAACGGAAATGAAGCTGAAATTACTGCCATTTCATGAAATTTATTATGCCAAAAAAGTCATTTCAGTTAAGCTGCTGCAGAGAAAAACCCGTATTTAATTAAAGCAAGGCAGACCAGTCAGTTTCCTTTGTGGGGGTAGAAAGAGGCTTACTCTACATTACCCATTAAGGTTGGCAACAGTTCCTCTTGGTGAGTGAGCTGTTGAAAAAATAAATAAATAAATAAGACCATGATGCTTTTCCTCATTGAAAAAGAGAAAAAGTGATTCAGAAGTTAAGAGGATTCTGAAAGGAACTTCAGGGTGTTTTTATGGCAATCAAGATCAGCAGCATGCACCCATTATAATATATATTCCAAAGTTCAAATAAACTTATATCTCCCACAGAAATTCTAAGGAGAGAGGATCAGACTGATTGTTATCCAATCACATGAAGCATTTTCTGAGTAAATACAAAATAAAAATTTGAGGAACCTTAAAATTAATTAATTCTTATAGTGTTTCATAGAACCAGAATTGAAAAGGATCTCAAAGTTATTTAACTCAAATCCTTCCATTGACAGCTCAGGAAAATGGGGTCCATACAGCAGAAAATTACTTGTCCAAGGTTCCCACAGCTAATAGAACTCAGATTAAAACCCAGGTCTTTTGCTTCTCAGTCTGTTTTTCTTTCCAATATACTAACTATGTGTCCCTCAAGAGTACAGAATTAAATATATCAATTCATGTTTTAGGTATAAAAACAAAGCTGACATTCCAAATTTAAATGCACGGACTTAGGAACTAGACTGCTTAGATTTAAATCTTGGCATCTCCACTTACTAGTTGCATGTTTAGTCAACTACCAAATTGCCCTGTGCCTTGCTTCCTCATTTGTAAACTGAAGATAGCATTTCCTCCCTCTTAGAATTATTGAGAGAAATAAATGAGTTAACAAATGTGAAGTGATTAGATATGTACCTGAAACATAGTATGTTTTATTATTATTTCAATAATCTAAATCAATGATTTGAATATCTTACCATGTTGGGAGCATTGCCTTCTAAGAGTGCCTAATCTTAGCAAAATTTAGAAGAAGTTGAGTTTATATTTATTTCATATGGTCATTCTTCCTTGCTGAGCCCTCTTTACTTATTTTTCCTTCCTTTCCTTCTTTCCTCTTTCTTCTATTTTTAGGTATCCATTGTCCTGACTATATTGCCTACATCCCATAATTGCAGTGTCCTGGTTTGTTCTGTCCACCTCTGGTAGTAATTGCTATGCTCAAGTTTGCCAACCATTTCCTCCTCACCAGAACTGTCAGGGTCCTCTCCCTCAGGGCCCCATAAAGTAATATCTGAAATGTTACAACATGCTTGTTTAATATATTGTCCTTTCTAAGGATATTGTGCTTTTAAGAGACACTGTAGTATTGTCACCTCAACATTAAGATGAATACCTAATTAGAGAAATTTCAGATATTGTGGTAGGACAGTATGAAGGGGAAAGGGAACAAATGACTTTTAAGTATTTGTTATCTCAGTTAATTCACAAGCATGAAATACATTATTCTCTTCCATTTCAGAGATAAGGAGACTAAGGCTCAGAAAGAGGTCACTTGCTTAGAGCAGTACAACTAATAAATCTAAAGAGTAGTTGCAAACTCTGGTCCATCTGCCTCCAATGTCTGCTTCTAGTATTTCCAATAAAGAGTTCTGCAGTCAGTGCTCTTCAAATCACACCATGAGTGCAAATGGCTCTTGTGCATTTCTTAAGACTGGCTCTTTTGTTCTAGGAACTGCTGACCTGCCCTCAGATTGGCATAAGAATTCAAAATATATCCAAAATTCTTGCTGTACTGTCATAAAATATACGGAAAGTTGAGGTACCAACTAAAAGGCATAATGTATCTCACTTCTTTAATATATTATATATCAAGCACACATGTCTTTATACATGTGAGAGCTCTGTTGGTTTACCATGAGATGAAAAGATAAAGCAAAAATAAGCTCAGTACAATAGACATGTTTTCAAAAAAATCAGTGGATCACTTTAAATAGTTATTCCACAGTAGAAGGAAGTGCAAGATGGAGCTTGTGTTAAGCCAACGAAGTACATTTTGTGCTAATAATTGTTGACAGGAAAGAAAAAAACATTACATGAAAGCATAAATACACAATGACTTTGCATTATAGCTGGGATATACTGGCTGCTAAGGTGTAAGAGTCTAGCACATGTAAATTAATCTGCAAGCACTTGAATTAGCATAAATATGTCATGAGGTTGTCAAATTCTATTCAGAAAGGCTTAAGGCTTTCCATCTGGAAAAAGCATTTTTATCATCACTGATTCTTTGCTGAATCACCTCATTTTATAGTTCTAAAGAGGAGACAAGACAGCTAGAGGGTTTATATTGATCTATTAACTTCTCTAGAGTGTTTCCTTGAGAAATGCATCTTCTTAGAGGTCCTAAGAATAACCTCTGAAAGGGACACACCAAAATCTTCCATTTATTTTCATGGTTTATTGCATATTATCAGTCAATAAACTGAGCACCTATCATATACAAAGTAGTATGCTAGATGTCAGAGATACCAAATCAGTATGGAGCTTAAATGGTTCATGGGAAGTAAAGTTATCCATGTAAAGAGATCACAGCTAAATGAAGTAAACACAAGCTAAGTGTTATAGACAATGAGTGCTCTAGATCAGGTGAACATTTCTGCCAGCTAGGGTATCAGAAAGAAAGTGGGTCAGGCTTTATAGCTGAGTTTATTGCACATTATCTAAGTCTTACCCAACCTATTTCTGTCTGTCCTCATGAATGCATAATAAAGAAAGATAAATGTATTTCCTCAAAAAATAGGCAACAAACACTAAGTAAAAACTGGTCTTAGATACTACAAATGGCAAACTATGAAATTTAACTACTGAGTTATTGTTTTAAAGCTCTAATGCTATAAAATATATTACTGAGTGCTAAGATACAATGTGACACAAACCAAAAACAATCAAAGCAGCAGAAAGCCAAATGAAAATGATAACCATTAATGCAGAATTTCTGCCACCTTGCTGCTGCAGAATGGAGTATAGTATGGTACCAAGACACCCCATTGAGATATACTGCAAAATCATGGGCAACAATGGATAAGAGAGAGGGCCTATGAGTCAGTACCAGAAATGTCATGAGAAAGTATAGAAGAAAAGGGGTAAAATAAATAAATACTGCAATCATAGATTATGTCTAAAAGGCAGAAGACTAGAAAGTGATGTAAGAAAATTTGAACAGGTAGCTAAGGGCCAGGGATTACGTAGAATCAAGGTATCATGACACTACAGTGTCAAAGCGAACAGAACAATAAGAGCAGAGGTAAATAGAATGTTCAGAAAACAAGAACGTTCATATTACTGAAAGAAAGCCTAGTTGGCCAATTTTGTAAGGCTTAGCTAGTCCTAGGCATGAATCTTGAAAAGCTGCTGTAGTTTTACAATTTTACATACCTGGAAGATCCCGTCCCTCATTTTTCCAGAGAGAATTGTAGATAAGAATGATCCATGCATTTGGGGCATTAGAGTCTTCATTTCACTGTTAAGAGAGTTAATTTGCTACTGAACCATTAAGCTGAAATTATGGAGAAAATAGTGTTTAGAATCAATTCTTTGCTCCAGCTTTGGTATAAATGTTAGAAAGAGCATTTTATTCCTAGTTAAGGTTTCTGTGAAGATTCATTTGGTAAGGTATGTAAGCCTTGGAGACAGCTACGAGGATTTTAAATCGGTATTTGTAAAGCCGAATCTGTATTTGTAAAGCCTTGTGTATTTGTAAAGCAGAATAAGAATGGATACTAAAATGGTTTCAAACTTCAAGTTTGGGCAAAGGATCCTGCTTGTGGCTTAGGCAAATGCTGTTAGAAATGCTCTCTCAATCTGAATTCAACTTAAGCATGGTTTATTTTTAACTTATTACCTAATTGATTGTCATGCTGCTATTGTCATAGTTAGAAATATTCCCACTGAAACAGAGCCCAGAAATGTTCAGAACACGTCAGATGGTTTTGTTGCTGTAGTGACTTTGTGCCTTTATGGAGACAACATTTCTAGGAATGATTTCAAAACAGTGCAGCTGAAATGGATTTGTAGGAAGATAATGTGAGTGTTTCTTAAGGAATGTGCCAACACTTGGGAACCTTCATTTATCTTTAGTATACTCTATCAGCACTTTTCTCAGGCATGGAGAAACAAAACAAAACAAAGCACAAAACATTCAGAGAAGATGGCATAAATAAAGGATGCTACCCTACCTTCTAGGAGCTTACAACACTAGAATAAATGTTTACTTCCCTTTCCCCAAGTTGGAAGAAACACAGCTAAAATCATTCCAGTGTAAGTTAAACGAGTAAGGAGTTACTGATTCATTCACTTTGCTACTGTTTTAGCAAGCACAGTGCCAAAACGAAGTTGACTAATTTAAATAAACTTCAGCTGTAGCTACATATGCTCTCCATTTCACCTTAGGATGTCTGTCAAATTTAATCAAGGGATTTATTGCCACTCCAAGGAGGCAGAGTGAAAAGTGTTCAAGTCCTTGGCTCCTTCGAGGGACTAGAAAGAAGTGTTAGTTGGTATACATTCTCTGTGATTTTGCTGAGAAAGAGGAAGTAGATGTACTTAAGGAGCAATCTATTCTTACCACCAGCATCAGAAACTGGTGGGCCTTCACCATAAGGTAAAGAAAATAAAATGTAATTCCTCCCAAGATGGTATTTCCTTTTCCAGGGAACCAATTTACTTCAGTCAGATGAGCTCTTGGCTCTATAAGAAAGCATATTTTACTCTTTTACCGCTGAATAAACTAGGCTCATGAGTTTTAACTTGGGAAGATCACAGGTAGGTAGTTTTTCAAAAACTAGAGGTGATTTTTTTCTGTATATATAGTATGAAGTGTATAATAGGGGGAAAAAAGGCCATCTAAGACATCCTAATATATCATTTAGTCTAGTAGCTTTCTCAGCTGAGTTACCCAGATGCTATGCTATGTATTCTCTTATACTTTAGAAAATCAAGTCTCCCCTATGCACCATATTTTAAGAAAATTACTATCTTAGGATTAATACTTCTATTCTTACCACTATTCCTTTGTGCCTCCAGAACATTCCTACTCAAGAATGAAAAAGATGCCTCAAAGGTCATCCCAATGTATTGCAGTACTTATTATCAAAATCCAGTTTGTCAGAGTAGGGCTCTAAAACAGTATTTTTCAAGTTATCTGTGATAAAGGACCAATCCCTTCCCCCCACCTCCCCACATTGCTATAAAGTTTTCTGAATGCTTACTGTTGTCAAATTCTTATCTGGCCCAGTGCTGGACAAGTACTAGTCTGCAGAATGTATTTTGAGTAGCACTGCTCTAAATGAAGAAGCTAATCAGAAGGTACACATTTTGACAAGACAAGAGGAAAGCAAAGATTTATACTAGAGCCTTAATTGCTGTCAGATGGGAAGAAGACCCCAGGAGGATGCCACAGGAATGGATCCTGGGGAGACATTAGAAACACATTGTCTCACAGTTTGGTAGGAAGGACAGATCCTAAAATGGGAAAGTATGGCATGGAGGATTAGTACCTAAGAAACAAAGTGAATCTCAGAAAGGAGATTCTCTCAGTATTTTTAGAATTCTACGAGGCTAAGAATGCAAAAAGTTAGAAACAAGTTTTGATGTAGTCATAAATACCCATTGTAAGTGTTCCAAAGTAATTAGTGGGAAGCAGAAATACTAGTTACCAAATTTTACAACTTCTTTTTTAAAGTCTTCAGCAGCTGTTATGAAATTTTAAATTTTCCTAACACCTTTGGGGTATAATCTTGCTAGATTTCAAAAACTGAACAGAATTGAGCTTAGGCAGAAATTAAGTGAAAATAACAGAAAGAAATCCTCACATGCTGGTATATAAGTATTTTGGGGAGATTCAAATACTGTTTCTTGTTTCTGAGCTAAATCATAAACCAGCTTTAGAGAAACAATGTTCTCTGATAAGAAACTGGTGCTTTGTTCTGAAAGAGAGGATGATTTCAAATTTTAAGGATCATGCAGTATCTTCAGAAGAGTAGCATGGTAGCTTGATGATCCCAGAAAAATTTAGCTTTGTATTGAAATTCTAAAAATAGCATGATTCTGTCACAGGTATTAGATAACCCATCCAAATCCAAAACTTGATGAGCAGAAAGAAAACAAATGAAAATTGCATTATTGCTTAGAATGGTCAACCCCAACTGGAATATTTCCATAGGGAGGTTCTCAAAGCCAGGGCTAGAGAGGTCAAAAGGCAGAAAAGGACCCAAAACAGAAGCAGGGGCCACCAAGGACCAACTTGTGTTCCTCTGATGTGTTGCCTGATGAAAGTTCTGACCATTGTTCATAACTGTGAATGCTGTGACTACTGTTATAGTTTATATCAACATACCCTGAAGGATATTATTTTAGTTTGTTATTGAGTTGTAATTGACATATAGCATATTAATTTCAAGTACACAGATAATGATTCAATATTTGTATATATTGTGAAATGATCACCACAATTAGTTAATATCCATCACCATCCATAATTACAAATCTGCATGTGATGAGAACTTCTAAGATCTATTCTCTTAGAAACTTTCAACTGTATAATACAGTATTATTAACAATGTCAATAATTATTAGTCTTAACAGTCATACAGGGAACACTTATTTCCATGCTCACTTTTAAATTTGACTCAACTTTCTGAGAAGTTAATTTTGTGTGGATAGTGTATGCTGTGCTGTATTTGAAGAGCATCATTTATATTTAACATTGCTTATTACTTAGGCAGGGAAAAATATTCTCAAGTATTGAGGGTGAATTATATATACTATCTGGACAATCTAGATTATATTTATTTTCACCTATCAGTTGTCATCCATGTAGTCCACAAAAACTAAATGTCTAGTAAATGCATTCTCCCCATAATGATTTAGAGTGAAGCTACAATTATGTAGTAAGAGTAAAAGAATTCCAGATGGTTGATTTCACATATCTGATGGTCATAGGAGGTTTTATTTTAGCTCAAGTATGAACTAGACGTTTTTTCGATGGGCAGAGAGAGCAGGGAAGACACATATATACAAAGAAGTACCCAGCATGCCTTCATTTTTTTCACCCAAGAAATCAGGTAAAAGTTTTGTATTAACTGTGATTTTTACCCAGAATTTTATTTCACAAATTCCAACTTTCTATAGGATAAAATATCTTCCCTGTTTAATTAAATCCTATCTTTTTAATTAAACATGTATGCTTTCTTTATATTTGTTAAAGGAAGAGGAGATACATAGTCTAATTCACTGTAGTCTTGTTTTCATTTCTATCAGCAACTGAAACCATTTGTTTGCCTGAAGTAAGGTCACCTTAGTTCAAGGATATCATTAGTGTCTTTAGTGAGATGAAATGTACAAAGCATTTGGAAATAAGGTAAATTTTACAGGTCATGTATTTGCTAGCAGAAACCTAAAGTCTTTCTTTTTTTCATCATTTAACAGATGAACTCAAGGCACTGAGTTTAAGTTCCCAAATGAAGATATCACACAATAAGGCTACATGTTGGACCCTAGTATATATGCTTTTCTAATATTTTTTTCTTCATAGACAGTAGCTATCTTAGATGATACTAGGCAGAATAAATGCCATTGTAGTGTTTCAGAAGAGACCCACTTTATCTTGTGGCCTATAAGTTTAGCTATTAGAATTAAAAAAAGATACTGCCATGGAATTAGGGTCAACCAAAACAGCATAGACTAAAGGTTGTGTCATTCCCACTTAGTCAACCCGATGCTGTTCTGAATGGCAACAGTAATGCAAAGAACTCAATTCTTCTCCACCCTCTGCCACCACACACACACCAAATTATATTCCCTTTAAATTGCTCCAAACAAATCAGATATATTTGTTGAAAACAGATGCAGAATGTGATTTGCAATTATTTCTCACATTTAGACCTTAATTAATAAACTCAACCTTGTTATCTATCCTCAACTCAGTCTTGACCTGTGATTTTCTTGATTTCATTTAAAGGTGAAGTATCCCCCCAAATGCCTACAGGGTCTCATTCATTAATCCCTTCCATTTTGTCTTACTTGAAATTCAATAAACAATAGGGGTGAACTACTCAGATTCATTACCACAGTTCACAAATATGGCTTCTTCTGTAAGAGGATTTCTTTCTAATAAAATCTTACATTCTGGTATGGTTACATAATTTGTGGGGCCATATGCAAAATAAAAATGCAGGACCCCTTGTTTAAAAATTATTCATTTAAAGACAGTAACAATAAAGCATTAAATCAACTGTGGGGCCCTTGTAAGTGTGGGACCTTGTAAACTGCATAGATTGCATGCCCATGAAGCTGGTTCTGCTCATCTTTATACACCACTTTTATAGTTAATACATATAAATTAACTCATTTCATTCTCATAGTCACTTGTGAGGTAGGCAGAGCAGCTAACTAGTCTCAATTTCTTTCTGTGACATATTGATGTTCAAAGAACTTGTGTGACCTCCCAAATGGTAAGTGACAAAGTTGGAACCATAATTCTGGTCTTCTGACTTCTAGTTTAGTGCTCTTTCCATTCTACTGTATTGCTTTATGAAAATAGCATCTCAAAACATACCTGCTTATTAATTAGCTATGCCTTGATAGTGCCTCGAGAATGTGCAATTCCAGAAATAATGAAAAGTATGTATAATCACAAACTGGTATCCATTTGAAAATCTGTCATTAACTCAACTGTAATTCAATCACTATTAAACTAAGACTTGGTTGTTTTGTTTCCAACCAAGAAACAAAGTAAAACAAACAAACTAATAAAAATAACATTAATTTTTCTTACCAAGAGTAGTTCCAGGCAGTAAAAATCTTTGTGCCCCTTGCCAGTCTACAGCCTTTAGCAAGCTCCTTATGACCTCAACACTAAACGTCACTGTACTCCGTTTTCCTTCCACCTGTGATTATTGAGGGTTACTAATGGCAGATCTCAGCCAGGAACACTGCTTTTTATTAAAACAGCTGATCCTTCCCCTGAAAGAGAATTCATTGTCAATCTCAGTGAAAACCACATACTGCCTTTTCTATCTACCTATGAATTCATTTCCAAAACAGGAAAAAAATGAAGAAATTTGATGCTTCTCTTCCCTCTCCCCATCCTCAGTTTGTGTAAAATCTGCTCTTACCCTTCTGTGATTTTTCTCCAATCAGGATAAAGGGTTGCCATAGCAACCAACTTACTAATTCAGTCAACTATCTTTGCTCAGCTTTTTCTGAATGCTTAATTAACATAGATTGTCTCATTTATCCAGAAAACTGTTTTCTGAACCTCTACTATATGCAAGACACCTGGTCCAGTCTTTTGACAGAAATCAAGGTTTGCAGGACCTAAAGAACCTAACATTCAAGGCTGATATTAAAGAACTAATAATGTAAAATCACTCACTCACTCACACACACACACACACTTTGTACATAATATACTAAACATATATTATGCAAACTTGTATAAAATACTCTCATTTTATATGTTATATACATTTATTTAAAGTTGTGGGATCCCTTTGATTTGGGGAATTTGGGGGGATTCAGCACTGGAGATTAGAATCTAGGGACTTTGGATGGGATTTTGTTTTATTCTTTGGAATAGCAGGCATGGGAAAGGAGGCTGGCTCACATAATTCAAGAGTAATTGCTTCTGGAACGTATAACAAAAGAACTGTTAATAATTTAGTCTAACTCAGTTTCCTTTCAGAGCAAAATATAGTCCAGCGAATTCATTATAAAGGAGCACCTGTTACAGGGACAGAAACCAGAAAAAGCCCTGTTGCAGGCATATTCATTGTTCAGAATGTATTTCACTCAGATCAATAAATATTATAATTGAATAATAATAGTAATTGTTATATTTGTAATCCTTTGCATTTACATAAAACTCTGTACTTTGTGAAATGCTCTCCAGGATCTTGTAATCTCATACAGCTCTTCCAAATCATATAGGTCACAGGAATGATCTCCTGAGAGGCCACCTTTCAGAGAAGCTTATTTTGGGCTCTAAGGAAACACATTTTTTTCCCCTGAGCATAGGCTGCATTAATGAAGGGTAGAACCCGCAAACCCCTACCATTTTGGTGAAGGTGGGGGAGAAAGAGAGCAAGAGAGAGCAAGGGAGAGGAGGAGGAGGAGAAAAAGAAATATTTTAGGGATGAGGGTGTGAGGGTATCAACATACAGTGGCCTGAAAGAACAATTTGAATTGAGCAGTTCTCTCTAGGATAGGGTGGAGTATTGGAGCAGGATACTACCTCTTGCCTTTCCTTCCAAATGGAACATCAGGCTTACATTCTGTTATTAACTTTTCATATTTGTGCATTTGATTTCTCTATAAGTTTTACGATGCTTTCTATAATATTCAAGGTTATTGAGGGCAAGGACTTTACCATATTTTTGTGTACCCTACATGGTGTATCATATGAGGGGTGAGGGTACACGATGTTTGCTGCTTTTTATTTCATTAAATGCCATAGAAGTATACACACACATACCCAGTTATTTATTTGTTTGTTTACATAAAATTCCTGTGGCTTCTTGGCTTTAAGCAGCTGAGGCTATATGGCCCACCTCTTCCATATCAATTCCTACTACTCTAAAAGAGTGCCAGGATCCTTCTTAACAGGCTTGATCTCCTGGGTCCCAAGCAAAATTTTGTACTCCCCATTCCCTTTATTGGCCAAACTCATCTTTGCCATATTCTCTGGTGATATCTTAAAATAGCAGAAAGAACCCAATTTCCAATTTCAATCCTATTCCAAATTAGTTTCGCAACTTTGGAAAAATCACTTAGCCTATTTGGGTTTCAGTATCCTCAACTGTCAAATGAAGTTAATTAGGCCAGCCTCATCTATTTATTTTTTGTTTGTTTGTAGCAGCTATCAAATTAATGAAGAACATTCAATGATGCCAGTGCTGAAAGAGACCTTAGAAATCATCTAAAGCAGCCCTACATTTTAGAGGATCACTGTTATTTATGCCTAAACTCACACAGTAGGAAAGCCAAGCGTGTATTTCAGGTTTATATTCCAGTTCTGTTTGCACTATTTCCATTAATATTCTGAGAGCACTTGGAAAGGTACAAATGCAAAATGTTATGATTAGTATTCATTATATGACTCCTTCAAGCCCTGCAAGGACTACTGAGGATGCTGAAGCACAAGAGAGCAATGCCGTCATCAATGTTCATGATAAGAAATGAATAATTCAGCTGCCAAAGAAGGGTTAGGCAATCAGCCAATATCCTCAATAAAATAAAATCTAGGCATTCCAAGATGATAATGAAAGGGAAATCTGCACAAAGAGAAGGTGGCTAGACCCACTGACCTGGTTTTTGTTCCCCTAAACTCATCTCACTCTTGGCAGTGTTACTGATTCATCTTGTCATCTTTATACAGGCCACCAGGCTGTGATAGTGAGCGGGGGACAGATTGTTCCACCTTTATCTCCATGCACAAATTATAGACAACAAAATATTTGTCTTAATTTTCTACTACACAGCTGAAACCAGGCCTTTATTATTCTACTAGATGAAATGAATAAACACCGAGGGACAGTAGGAAGGAAACAAACTGAAAGGGCGACATGTAACTAAATAGACTTGTTTCTAAAACCCAAGATACTCATCCTCAGCTTAACATCTCCCAAAGGGTAGGTTGAGACAAAGTTCCCAGAATGCCTCTACTTAATCACTGTTAACTATAAAAGTCCTCATATTATGTAAGGGTACCTGTGAGTACAGATCCCAAAAAATGGTTGCTTAGGAGGATTATATTTTCTTTGTTGTTGTTGCTTAAGACTCATCTTACAAAGTTCACTTTCCTATCAGAAGATTGCTTCTCCCCCAGATGATTGACTCTGGAAGTCTATTCCCTTAAATGGAGACCTATTTCCTATCCAGTTCCAACTTTCTCAGTGGTATCAGTAAAAACCTTGGTTGAGACTGCCTCAGAGGTTACTCCCTCCCTCTGTACAATCTTACTGCCTTCATTTCCCCAAGGTGTTGCTCCCAAGATCTTTCCCTAATAAACTTCCTGAACGGAAATCTACACTTCGGAGTCCATTTCCTAGGTAACACTATCAAAGACAGATGTTCCAGGTATAGTCAAAAGAAGTAGACTCTAAAATAGGATTTTGAAGCTGGATATCTTGCTGACCAGCTAGCAAATAAGATTCTCATCACTAGGTATAAGTGGAAGCACTGATAACTTCTGGAATGTGTATAATTACTAAAATTTTAACAGGTAGTGAACTAAGATGGGACACTGACAGAAGAGAATAGAAGGTGCAGTATTTCAAGATTTTTTAAGGTTTGGGTAGAGTATTAGTAATAAGGACAATGTGATCAAACAGTTTTGCTAAGTGCCATTGATCTACTGTAGAAAAACAAGGAAAGGCTAAGGGTAATTAATCACAATTGAAGGTGAAGTGTGAAAGTCATAGGAAGTCTTTGGGAGCATGTAAACAGAATGCTGTCTCCTGACATTAGAGGCCAGGAAAAAAATATGGATTACATGCAGGACTTAATTATAAGAGTAACAGCGCTCCTGAGAAGATGGAATGGTCATCTTTGGAAAGTCCGCTTGCCAAGGTCCGGAAGGATCAGACCCTGTTACTGAGGGATGGGAACATTTGTATTGGTTCATCAAAAATCTTGAAATTCTAGATTCTTCTGAAGTGGCCCATTCCTCCCTGTTAGAGGCTAAAATCACTCCCTTTTGCTTAAAGACTCTATGTTAGGCTGGAGGAAGGAAAAACAAGGACATGCAAACAGAACAGGGAGATGCCTTAGGGGGAGAACAGACCAGACCCCAAGGTCCATGTCTTATATGGAAAGGGGACAGCTCTTCCTGAATTCCATCCTTAGATGTGCCAACTAAGACCCGGATGTCAGCCTCCTCCCTCTTGGAAGGAAAAAAAGTTTCTAGCTGTCTATTATGTCACCTTTAGCCAATCATACCTCTCCAGGCCCCCTAGGATAGCTTGCCCACTCCTCCCCCTCCTAATCCCTTATAAGCCCCCACCTCCCTGACTAGGTGTAACTTCCCCAGCCTGTAATACCCAGACCATGGAACATCACCCAGGAGTTGCACTCAAATAAACTACCTGGCCCTTTGTTGCATGTCTTCGCCTGCTTATTTTGGCTAAAATTTATCTTACATTTGGTGCCAAAATCCCAGGAAGGATCGTGAGCGTGGGGCACCGACCAGCCACCAGTGGCCCTGCCCCCTCCTTCCCTGCCCCAGGACCTCAGCCTGTTCTCCGCTGCATGGACTATTTTCCCGTGAGTCCCTCAGTTTCACCCGGTCTGTTTCCCTCCCTAATTCCATTTCACCTGGTCCATTAGAAATCATACGTATGTCCAGGTGGGGCATTTGGCCCACCCTTTGCGGGCATCTGGCCCACCCCTGGCCCTGCGATATGGGAGACGTCCCTCACCCAGGCTCCCAGAACGTCTCCCCTGACTTGGCGCACTTGGGACGCTGGGTGCTCCTCTCAGTGGGATTAGTTGGGAAGTGGCGCAGACATGAGGAACCAGCCCTCAAAAGCAGAGGCTCAGACCCCACTGTGGTGTCTCATTTCTAATTTTGTTACTCTATATTTGTCCCGGGAAGTTCATAAATAAAAGCTAGTCTTTCTTTGCTCTGAGGCTGGGCCTCAGTATCCCTTAGACAATCAATCTCACTGGCCCCCTGAGGGAACTTTCAATTTTAGCCTTCTCACCACCTTGATTAATTATTGCCACTGGAGTGGTAAGTAGGGTGAAATCCCATATGTGCAGGCTTTTTGGACTTTGCGCTCCTGCCCAGACCTTTATGTTAAGTGTTCAATGATAGGTTCTCCTAGCCCGATCTCCAGTTAAAGATTGTCAGCCTCTTACTCTGCTCAGTCCTTCTTCCTTTTCAGATCCACCAGAGGACCTTGATCTCCCACCTCCCTCAGCTGGCAATATCCTCCCCCTCTCTCCACCACCATCTTTAAGTCCTTTGTCTTCACACGTGTCGCCGCCATCTTAAAGTCCTACATTCTCAACCATGCCGTTGTCCTGCTCTCCTCTTCCAGTGGCTGCACCACCCCCTCCCCCTCTCCTTCCACCTTCACCTCCCTCTTCCCCCACCAGAACATGCTCCTCCTGCCCTCTGGTTCCGGAAGCCACAGACAAGAAGCTGAAGAGAGGGAAGGCAAATGGATATCAGTGACTCAAGTCTTTATATCAGTTTGTCTGTCTGTGTATATGTTTTTGTGTGGGGAGTGTTGCTGACTGTAGTCATTGTATTTCAGTTTGTATGTTTGTGTGTCTATGTATATGGATGAAAAATATTTTCCTACCTCCAGATGGTATTAATAAAAATTGATTTAAAAACAAGTGCTTGTGAAAATTGGGCATTCTAAAACTTCCAGAAAATCTGATAAAATATGTTAAGCATTAATGCTAATTTGGGTTTGGCTGACACGGGCATGTCCTTGTTGTTATCAGCTGCCTAAGTTTACCTAAGGTCATTTAAGTCAATGTTATCTGCTAAATCTTTTAAGAATAAAATGCTTAAAGGCTTGGCTTTGTCTAATATTCAGTAAAGGTCTTGTAAGTAATCTAGCATAGTTGTTACAAATGAGTGAACTAAATAAGTGTGGCAAGGGAACACCTTTTAATTGTGTGTTACAGTGTGTATACCTATCTACAGCCTAGAAATATTTGTGGTAACCTAAAACCTTAAACTTTTGCAAAGTTAAGAAGATATACTTTATGTTTAGTGAGAGATTATGCTGTAAAGCTCATAGTTACAGAAATTATAAAATGTTCATAAATTTGTCAGTCCAAAGAATGCTAGTGTAACAGTTTATAATAGCCTACTTCTCAGTGTTCACTAAAAATTAAGGTACCTAATGGTTTTAAGTTCTAATTAAAACTACTTAAAGTAATAAGGAAAACATTTCTGCATGCTAAAGAATGTGTCTTTTGATAAAAGAAAGTAACTTTATTCTAAAGTAGAGCTGTTTATTAAGAAAGAAATCTAAATGTAAAAAGGTTGTAGAAAGTTTGTGGAATAATTTAATATGGTCATGCTATATAAAATTAAAGCAAATGAGTCTTGGTATCAAGTACACAGCAAAATTAGAATTTTGTTTTCAGTTAAAAGGACAAAGTTTTCTTAAATGTTAGTCTGCTCCTAATATTGAAAGATTGCAAAAAATTCTCTAATTGTTTTATCAAAGCAGTTTCTCATGCTTACAGTCTCAATGAGTTGCCGGAGTATTTAAGAAAATAAGATCTTAATATTAAAAAACCTAAAAGCTAAAATTTGCTAACAACTGTGTAACTTTCTTTATTTGCCTTTGAGGTATTTTGTTGTCATTCTGGTTAAATAGATAAGTATTGCTTCATAGCAACCTATAATCTTATTTAAGCAAGTACCTTAAAACTTTTAACAGCTTCCCAAAATAAAATTCAAAAAGGTTCTTTTACCTCTAGTTAACTCTGATATTTTCCAGAGGGCCCCTGGAATATGTCAGAAGAACTTTTTCTCATTGGTGAAAGTATTTGTCTAATTTAGCTTATTTATCTGATATATAATTACCTGCTTAATTACCTAGAAAGCACTGTCAAAAAGAATAATGCTAAGCTTTGTTCTAAATGTTTTGTGTTACAGAAATATCAGAATTTCCTTATGTCAACTGTCTTACAGTAAGCTCTCATCAAATCTTTAACCATTGTCATTTGTAAGTCTTTTATTATTTATAGTCACTGTTTTATTACTCTTAAGCTAGTAAAGAACTAGATTTCAGCAGAACAGGTATTAGTTACATAGGATTAAGTAAACTAAAGAAGATGATTTTGTGGCTTTTTGTTTCAAATGTTGATAAAGTGTTTTAAGCTTTTTCTCTTAAGCTGACAATAGTTTAGTAAATGACTGCCTTTATAAGCAGAATTGAAACTTTATCTCTCTACCTGATCCCTCCAGAATTTAAAAATTCTCAGTGACTATTTTTATATTTCATGGCAGTATGTTTATCTACACAAGTTCAATAAGAATCTGCTTTCCTTGTAAGAGGACCAATTAAAACACTGGTTATATTACCAAGGCTTTGACTGGAACGTCATACCTGAGAGACATGTATGTAAACACAGATATGAACAGACAGCTTTAAGGAAATAAGATTGACTTTATAAAGCCAACAAAGCCCCTTAAAAGAACTGGCCTGGTACCTTGCTTACAGAGTTCTCAGCAGCCTTACCAGGTGAGTAAGGAAGGTCACTGCCTGGCAGGTGCAGGAACCTCAAGAATGTCTTGAGAACCTCAGAGAAGAGAGGAATTCACCCAAATGTACAGGTACTGCAGGCACAACCTGATGGCAAGTCTGGCTTGGCTTTCTGGCCTCAAGAAACCTTTAAAAGCCCAATCTGAAATTCCTTATAAAAAGTCCCAGCAAAGCATATTTAAAAGAGCCTATGTAATCAATTGCTCTTCTTGCTGCATTTATGCAAATAATCAAGCCAACTGTTAATTATTTTCTTAATCTGGCTACTTCTAATAAAAATGAGGGTGATTTTAGAGAAAAGTATTGTTTCAATAATGCAGTCTTATCTATACTAAATCCTAATACTAGTCATTGAGATATAAACTCGATCCAGAATTCCAGTCCCCCATAATGGCCTGGCTAATGCCCCTACTAGGCCCCTTAATAACAGTTTGTGGTTTACTCTTAGTTGCCCCTTGTGTCCTCAGGTACCTCCAACAGTGGCTAACTCAGATGACCCGGGCCACCACCAACCAGATGTTACTTCACCATTGCACACCTCTTCCCACTGAACCCCCTCCTTCGGCCTAATACCAGCCTCACACCCCCACGATGCCCCTTGTCAGCCAGAAGTAGCCAGATCGAGTCATTGCCCATTATGACCAAAAGGCTGGAATGTCAGGCTGGAGGAAAGAAAAACAAGGACATGCAAACAGAACAGAGAGATGCCATAGGGGTAGAACAGACCAGAACCCAAGGTCTGTGCCTTATATGGAAAGGGGACAGCTCTTCCTGAATTCCATCCTTCTGATGTGCCAACTAAGACCCGGATGTCAGCCTCCTCCCTCTTGGAAGGAAAAAAGTTTCTACTTGTCTATTATGTCACCTTTAGCCAATCATACCTCTCCACGCCCCCTAGGATAGCTTTCCCAATCATCCCCCTCCTAATCCCTTATAAGCCCCCACCTCCCTGACTGGGTGTGGGTTCCCCAGTCTGTAATACCCAGACCATGGAACATCACCCAGGAGTTGCACTCAAATAAACTACCTGGCCCTTTGTTGCCTCTGTTCACCTGCTTATTTTGGCTAGAATTTATCTTACACTATACACAAGGCTTCGCCTTGCAAATCAACTTACACATGTATCAAGATCTATTCCCACCTCCCCTCCTGGCTGCTAGGCCAAAAACTGGCTGGGGAAGTTCTGGGCCTGTTTGAGGAGGAAAGGTAGTAGACTCCAAAAGAAGCTTCAGGATCTAAACAACATGTACTTGCAGAAACTGGAAGGATATATTTGCTGCTAGATCACAAAGGTGCTAGATCAAGGGAAGGCAAGAAATAAGGTTGGATAAGAGTGAGTTTATCGATATGAGAGCAGTCTCCCATGATATAGTACTTAATTCCCTGACATGAATTCCTGCTTCATTTGTCTTTCACTCTGCCTCATAATCAATAATACTCAGACTCTTCTTTTATTTAGTTCTCTGTACACTCTTATAAACTTCACCAAATTACTAAACCATTGTTCATGTTGTGCTCACTTTCTGCCTGGAATATCATTACCATATTTCTTCACTCGTTTATCTCCAGTTCATCTTTCATGATTCAGCTTACCTCCAAATCCCTAGTGTGGGTTAAGCATGTCTTCTTAATTGTCTCATAGCCCCCTCTACAGGCCACTTACATGGTGAACATATTTACTTATTGAACTCTCTCTCCCACTTCATTCTCAAGGCTAAGAAGTGTTACTCATCTTCATATTCTTTATATCCATCATAGCTTCTTTCACACAGAGGCACACAAGAGATATTTACTGAACTGAAAGAAACTCACTGACAACTGTCATATGTCTGTCAGAATCCTTCTCCAATCATAAGAGAAGTTTTTCTCACAGCTATAACCACCATTACCAAGTTGTAGACTGAGGCTTTGTGCAGTGGTCAGTGAATTTGTTTTTAAGTTTTTGTATGAATATATCTTAATATGTGATATATATTCTGTGAGAATAATTCATTTCTGAACAATGTATAGAAGGTTTATTTCTAGATGGAAAAACAGGGCAGAGTCAGTAAACTGTGTTTTACCCACAATTAGCCTCCCAATTTTGCTGCATCTAATTTACTAATATCTCTTCCTTCATACAACTCATTAAAAGTGATCCAATTCTATGTGCTTCAATTATTCTAGCTGTAGAGAGATCAATTGCTTTTTAATTAATATGGGTCTTGATGACATCAAGAAAGATTGATTCAAAACTCATCAATTTCAAAGGATGAACCAAAACTTACAGTTAAAAAAATTAATGTAGATGCATTCCAGTACTTTTCTCCTCTTAATATTGGTAAAAGCAAACTTCAAAACTCTGGAATGTTATGCTTTGCAAGTAGAACATTTTTTTTAAGCTAAATTAGCTAATTTGAAAACATGTATTTTTCAGGTTGATGAGGAAGATCTGGGAATAAGGCTCATTATGTGTAAATGAAGAGGGTGGCTGCCCTCTTACTATGAATTTATTGTATCAAGAAGCCACCTACACCCAAACATTGCCACTCATTGAAGCTTAAAATTCAACTTAAATTCCAATAGGCATAGTATGTTACTTGCCTGCAGATTCTATCAATTACTGTATTTGTTGTACATATGAGCCAGGCACAAGGCAAATTCTCCTATGAGAGGTGATACTTTCACATGAATGAACTTACCATGTCAATCAAAAGGAGAGAGGAAGCGGCACTTATGGAAAAGTGGCAGCAAAAAAAGCCAAGTGCAGACAGTAAAGGTTGATGCTTCAGAGACTAACTTAGCTACCTCATAATTTAGCTGAAAGTGTTTCCTGATTGAAAAAGTTAGTCTTAAATATTTATATAAATATATTATGCTATATATATTAGATTTAAAACATGATGGAGTCCTGTCATTGTTAGGTTCTTATGGTGTTAATTGTCCATGAACTCCAGGGAACTAAAGGAAGTCCAGTAGGATTATCATTAGAAGGACATCACTCATCTTTTTGGAAGGAGTGTCAGAAGGTCTAGTGTTATGGTAGTCAAGGGACTTTCAAGCAGTAGGCAGTAAACATAATCATATAGTAGTTAGTAAATCTTTAGAAGACAAAATGGATGGCTGATTAAGCAATGCATGAGTAGGAACAGCAAAAAACTTGTTGGAATGTATGATATCTATATGGGAGATAGGAATTGGTCTGGAG
Organism: Manis pentadactyla; assembly: GCF_030020395.1. Lineage (NCBI taxonomy): Eukaryota > Metazoa > Chordata > Mammalia > Pholidota > Manidae > Manis > Manis pentadactyla. Next base: position 108,827,199 of record NC_080038.1, on the reverse strand, counting down.
AGGTAACACTTGACTGTTTTGTTAATGAGTTTATCATTTATCCAATGATTTTGAGCAGAGATATGACATATACTCATATTTGATAAATTTCCAAATGGTATATAGAAAGAGATGGAGAGAGAAGACATGGAAGTCCACGCAAGTAGAGTTGTGATGTAAAGGATCATCTACGTCAGAATTACCTGAAGGAAAGGGAGAAATGCTTATTAGAATTCCAATTCTCAGGTTCCATCCCAGATTTGCAGAATTAAAATCGCTAAAAGCAAAGTCCTGACAATTAACTTTCTCAAAGATGTCCCCAGAGTGGTTTTAGACCCATTAAATTCTGCTCTAAAAAGATAGGTTCTTATACTTAATACTTACTCATCATATGACTTGTGCAAAACAATGTAGATTCGAGGCTCCCACCCATAGAGATTCTTATTTTTTACATCTGGAGCCCAGGAATCTTTAGTTTGAAAATTTTCCTCCAGTGATTCTGATAATGTATCAAGTTTGAGAACTATAGAAGAAATTAATTGATATTAATAATAGAAAGAAGAGGATTTTTCTTCAGAGGATATTTTCATGATATAATAGATAAAATACTATGCCAGGTTTTTACGTTGAAAGTGAGGAAAATGTCAGAGGCAAAATGATACAATGGGAAGAACACTGCACTAGGATTTTGGAGACCTTAATTCATGCCTTGACTCTATTACTATTAGCTGTGTGACCTTGGGCACACTCCCCACCATACCCCATTACCACCCCACTTCAAATTCTGTAAAAGGCAAAGTAAATGAGTTAGGTTTGCTTTGGGTTCTCAGATATGTTCCACTAGTGTTATTCCATATAATGTATATGTGATACATATATAAGTGTGATATACATGTACAATAATGGCTTGATGACCAAATATGTTTGAAAAATAATGACTTTAACAAAACAGTGTGCTTACAAGGAAACATCTCAGAGCACTTAATGTACTTATGTGTATTGTGAACCTATAAAAACAGTTGAAAATGCATTGTCTCACAAACTTATTTGAGCATGAAATACTTTTCTAAGGAGTATTTTATTGACTTAATGCTTTGCAGAACAGACTTTAAGAAATATCAGACTAAAACACAATACCATTAAGTTAGCATTCCAAAAAATTAAATACTTTGATATAAATGTAACAAAATATGTACAAACTACAAGATTCTGATAAATAAAATAAAATAAATAAATGGAGAAATATTCCATGTTCACAGATCAGAAGACTCCAATATTGTCAACATGTCAGTTCTTCCCAAACTGATAGACAGATTAAGTGCAATTCCAATCAAAACCCCAGGAAGCTATTTTGTGGATATTGACAGAGTGATTATAATATTTATATAAACAGGCAAAAGATCCTGAATGGCCATCACAATATTGAACAAGAAGAACAAACGTGGAGGGATGACACTACCCAACTTCAAAATTTACTATAAAGCTACAGTAATCAAGACAATGTGGTATTGGTAAAAGAACAGACAAATAGAACAATGGAACAGAATAGAGAGGCCCAAATAGACCCACATAAATGTAGTCAACTGATCTTTGACAAAGGAGCAAAGGCAATACAATGGGGCAAGCAGTCTTTTTAGCAAATGGTGATGGAACAACTAGAAATTCACATGTAGAAAAGTGAATCTAGACACTGATCTAGTGCCCTTCACAAAAAATAACTCAAAATAAATCACAGACCTAAATTTAAAACAGAATTGTAAAACTACTAGAAGACCACATAGGAGAAAACCTAGATGATCTTGGGTACGGAAATGGCTTTTTAGGAACAACACCAATGGCATGATCCATGAAAGAAATAAGCTTGATGACATTAAAATAAAAAAACTTTTGCTTTGCAAAACACAATGTCTAGAGAATGAGGAAAGAAACCACAGACTGAGAGAAAATATTTGTAAATGACACTGATAAAGGATTGTTATCCAGAATATCTGAAGAACTCATAAAACTCAATAATAAGGAAACAACCCATTTTAAAAATGGGCCAAAGATATCTATAGACATTTCACTAAAGAAGAGATACAGATCACACATAAGTATACGATAAGATGTTTCATATCCTATGTCATCAGGGAGACACAAATTAAAATGACAATGAGATACCACTACACATCTGTTAAAACGGCCAAAATCTAAAACCCTGACAACACCAAATGCTGATCAGGATGTGGAGCAGCAGGAGCTCTCATTCATTGCTGGTGGGAATGCAAAATGGCCCAGCTTTTTTGAAAGACAGTTTGGCAGTTTCTGACAAACTAAACATATGATCCAGCAGTCATGCTCCTTGATGTTTACCCAAAGAAGATGAAAATGTATGTCCACACAAAAACCTGCACATGGATGTTTATAGCAGCTTTATTCGCCATTGACAAAACTTGGAAGGAACCAAGATATCTTTAGTAGGTAAATGGATAAATAAACTGTGGTACATCAAGGCAATGGGATATCATTCAACCTAAAAAGAAACAATCTATCAAGCCATAAAAAGACATGGAGGAAACTAAAACGCATACTACTAAGTTAAAGATGCCAATCTGAGAAGACTACATACTGTATGATTCCAACTACATGACATTCTGGAAAAGACAAAATTATAGAGACAGTAAGGAGATTAGTGGTTGCCACAGATTGGGGCCTGAGGGACATGTATAAGCAGAGTACAGAGGACTTTTAGGGCAGTGAAAATATTCTGATACCATAATTATCAATACATGTCATTATACATTTGTCCAAACCCATAGAATATACACTACCAACAGTGAGCCTTAATGTAAATTTTGGACTTCGGGTGATAATGAGGTTGTCAATGTAGATTCATCAGTTGTAATAAATGTTCCACGCTTGGGGATGTTGATAATGGGGGAGGCTGTGCATGTATGGGGGCAGGGTGTATACAGGAAGTCTCTGAACCTTTCCTGCAATTTTGCTACAAACCTAAAATTGCTTAAAAAAATAAATTCTTATTAACAAGAAAAGACAAACACTGGACTAAGTGAATTTTAAGCTATGCTTTCTAACTCCAAAGTGCTTTGAATCCTGTGGTGTCTACTTAAGGTGACTAGGACACTGGTGAAGCTATTAAGTTGAGTAGGGTAGGGAATGCAAGAAAAGGCAACATGCACCTTGGGACCTATTGAATCTGAAGTGCCTTGGTTCTCTATGCAAGCATGCTGCTTACAAGATAAGGGAATTGTAAACCCCTCTAGAATACTTAATGACTTTTCAGGAGACATCAAAATGAAGCATTAGGACTGATCTGTATTTGAAGTTTAGTGTCCTTCAGATAGCTTATCTTGCCTTCATGTGTATTGTGATTTGAAATTGCTGTCCTTAGTTTTAAAAATTCATAATCTCAAGATCATGTTCCTTGCTTTTCTTCTCCATCAAATACTACTTTTTTTTCCTCTTTCTGTGCTTTGAGTAGCTGAAGTCCTTAAGGGAAAGGAATCCTAGAAGTATAATCCATTATCCTCATTATTATGTGTTAGTTCTATTGTAAAATAAGCAAGCATCAACATTTTGTAACTGGATAGCTTAGCACACAGGTAGGAACTATAATCATTTTAAAAGTCCAATGTTACAATGCAGTTTAGGTATTTTTTCCAGAGTCACAAAATTATGGTTCTAAAAAATGTCTTTAAGTATTTGCTTCTTTTATAGAGTTCTTAAACATGTTCACGAACTGTATTTTTGAAGCCATTTTTCTGTACTTTGTTGAAATGATGTAGAGACAATTTTACAATTATGTTAGGTTTTCAGGTCTTAGTGTTAAGTGAATCAATACTGACATCGATCTTTCTTCTCTAAGATGGGAAGAGATGTTACGTGCAACTAAAATTTTAGGAAGAAATTCTGAGTCTAGGCTATTATCATTTTGGCATAATGTATATAACCCAAATAAAACTCTTGACATTTCTGATAGGTGCCTTCCTCAAAGAAGAAAAGAAAGCTGCTTGTTCATCTATCTGTTTATAAATCTGAGTAGAGATATAGACCAAAAGAAAAAAGTGCTTGGTAGGGCCATGGATTCAGCAGGGCAGATTAGGAATTTGTGAAAAGATACTTTAATTGTGAAATTCACAGTAACAGATTCACTCATTTCAAAATATTTATTAAATACCTATTGTGTGTCACGAGCTAAACTTTCTTGTTTAATGAAATGGATTTTGTATAGGATCACTGCTATTTCAGCGCCTAGTACCAAGTTGCTTTGACTATTCAATGAATGTCAAGATAACTTGAATTGCTAACGAGCAAAGACAGGTTGTGCAACAGAAGATACCAAGCACGATGTCCTTGTTTTAGGTCTGTTCATTCTGTTTGGAAACAGAAGAAAGGAAGCCAATGATATTAAATGTTAAAATGCAATGAAATGACATTAAGAAATACTATATCAGTATATGCAAATCACAGCAACTGTATGAGATATACTCATATTGCCAAGTCAGAATATGTCGGTCAAGAAATTTCAAACTGAAAAAAATTTTCTATTAGGGGCGCTTCTGAACTTGAATTTGCTGCCATACTGCTGCCAATTTTGCATACTATTTTGTTCGTAGAACATTGGTTAAAAAATATTTTTAGACACACAGCATTTAAAACATTTGTTTTTTTGTAATTAAAATTATTGAACACATTAGAGAGCTTTTTGACAAATAAACAAATGAGCAACAGAACAAAGAGATGGTATTTACAAGACACTGTGGGTTCCCTTCAATGGTTCCCATGACAATAGCGTCATTCCGTGAGTATAGTATAATCACTGAGTTGTTATGTTTGCCTCCAAATCTTTTCTTTATTCTCAAGTTGGCATCTCTGATTTGGAACAATTGTACTGTTTACATGTCATTACGCACACTGTAACAGTTATTAGTCTGGTTTATAATTCTGTAGTTCCACCTACCTTTAAATAACTTTGTGAGTGAAAGAAAAGACACAAAATTTAGTGACCAGGTTTCCTCTTGGGGAATTACAATTTCTGTATGTGACTTAGAAAACATATTTTTAAATGTATCTCTGAAAAGTCCCCCATTTAGGGGGGTTCTAGTTTTAATTTCTTCTTGCATAGGAATAGGCCTAGCAGAAGATAGCTGTGTCACTTCTCCATTTTGCTAAATTCAGTTTAGCCAAATGGTATATTTCCTATAGCTATTTTGTAGCTTGAATCCCTTTTATCTATAATTAGCTTTCATATATCCTGTGTCTCTAATCAGGTTTCCCTCAAAAGAATAAGTATAAGCAAGCAGTGTATAGGAATTTCCTTGAAAGTTCTTATGTAATTTTTATGTGGATTTTTTTTATGTAGCTCTTATGTGGACTTTTAGTGGTGTTCTAATTACACAACTTCAATGTGACCTAATGAATTCCTTTGATATTTTGTCCTTCATTGAAAAACTATTTAGAACTTTCATAGGGGTGACTGCCTTCCTATTTGGATTGGATTTGTGATAGAAACATGGTGTTCATGGAGTGGCTCATATGTAATGGCATTTGAAACAAAAAAATGGTGAATTAATTTAGATTCAGCAATATGTGCACTGGTATGTAAATGTTGGGCATATGGACACTCACCTGTGTTCACTTGTTTTGGTAAGGAAAGCCTATATTAGTTGCTAGTGCAAACAAATAAAAAAAACAAAAATAAATACAATTAGCTTCATATGGAAGTAAGCTCTGCTGTGATTTGAAGGATGTCAGGAATATGTCCTGACTCCAAATTATCTCCCTGTAACGCCTTCAGTTGCTCCACTAATATTTATTTCATTGGATTTAACCATTACTTTTCTAGTAATTCTCTTTAGCCCAACATTCCCTTTGAATAGCAAGTCAATGATTCTTCAGAATAATAAGACTATCAGACTATTTACTATCTCAGATGTAGCTGAGAGAACATGAGAATACTGAATGCCTGGAAATGGAAAGATGTTTTTAAAAGGAGAAAAAAAGAGCATCTAGGGGAAACACCTATTTTTGCATTTTCACTTAACACAGATTCTTTAACCTTCAATGTTCCTTTAGAAGCTCATGCTCGAGTAGTAGTTCAGAGTGGTATGACTATTTCTAAAGTGATTACAGGTCAAATGAGAACCAATTTGGAAGTCTGAAATTTCTGCATGCCTTGACAAAATTGTATATTGTGAATTTTTTCATTTTTCTTCTATCTTTACATGAAGGATTCATAGAGGTATGTCACTTGGTGATGCTTTTAGTGAGGCTTTTGACTGTGCCTCTGACGTCCCAATGGTCAAAAAAAATGTATAATGTGCCTATTTGAAATGACTCAGCAGGTGTTTTATTTGTCCTGACAGCTGGAGTCTATCTGGTGCAGCAAACAAACCAAAAATATTAGTTTCTATTTCCATGTTTTTGATAATCATTTGTTTAATGTTTCAGCAAGGTCAAATTTTACCCCTTTATATCCAGGTTAACCGAGAAATGATGTCCTAGCACCATTTTTTCACATTATAGAGTAGAGAACCCGTTAGCTTTCCATTTGTTTTCATAATCCAACAGAAAACCTTGTTGGTTATATAAAATAGCCTTCCAAATATTAATGACATCTTCTTAAGACTGGTAATATCTATAAAAGTAAACTCTTAAAAGTGAACATTTGTTAATATTTCAGACAATTCTCAGGTATAATTTTGATAAATCATATGTCTTGAAGTATAAGTACCAAAGAATATCAGAATGTAAACGGATATTTCAGTAAAGTTTTGATTGGTCAGCTATGTATTGAGGACCTTAAAAATATTTTAGGATTCATTATGTCTTCAATACAGTTCTTTCAAACAGAAAAAGAGTACTCTCTGAAATGGGCATGGTGAATAGATGTACACAGTTAAACTTTTAAGAAGAAAAATTCTCTACACATGTATATTGGCAACCATTTACTTTTGCTAGTGCAACTCAAAACTTCCATTGATTCCAATATGATTCCCAACTGCTGAAAATAATAACAGCAAATTAATAACCAGGAGGTCATTGAACCTATTCTTCAACTGAGGATCTACCCATAAAAAGGACATGGGGAGGTTAGTACTAAATGTTCCAGGAATTGGGAAATATGAGGTCCTGGGGATGCTAAACTATTACAATGTAGAGGAAGTAAATATTGTAACACTTTGCTTTATTCTTGCCTTGGAAAATGATGAAGTTACTACAAAAGAATAGGGATACAGCCTTCACTGGGACTAGTTCAAACCAGAGTAACACTTTGGGATGATAGTTCTCTTTGTCCCAAGTAGGGAGAGATTGGAAATTAAAAATCTTGTTAAGGGTTTCACTAAACACACAAAGTAGAGAGAGGTGAAGCCTAATACACCAATTAGAGTTAGACAGGAAATCAGAGTCACTCCATATATTCAAAGTATGAAAGTTTTAACTGGTGGAATTGGAAATTATTCAGTTTTTTGAAGTAAGAGCAGGGGGAGCAGAGGTCAGGGAAGCCATAGCCAGTTTTCTCAGCCATCAGTACTGAAGAAGGTGGTTCTTCTAAGGTCATTTCCAAACCACAGAAAGTCTCAACAAGAACATTTAGAAGGTCCCCAACTATTTCAATCTGTAGCACTAAAGGGAGTGGTTCTCAAGAATGCTCCCTGAAGCTGCTGTGAATGTCAGGAATATCTGGAGAGTTCTCACCAACAATCTAGGTATGTAGCATGGATCCCGGGGATTCTTAAGAACTTGTCTGCAAGTTTTTTCAGACCTCTTGTCTGCCTACTTGTCTGCCAGCAGCTGCTGCCAGAGAGTAATGACTTCTTCTCTTCTGTTTTCCAAATCTTGTGTATCTTTCATTGACATATTTTAACCAGGAAACAAATGGAAAGGGAATTCTGGGAAATGTGGTTCTCATCACTTCTTTGGATGGTATTAGGGGACTTTATGAGGGTGAACGATGCAGAGTTAAAAATAAACAATATAGCATACATATTGAATGTAGGCAATGATGGTTACTTTTTTTTTTCTATGAGCAAAAGGGGCAGCAGTGATAGTAGTCAGAGACATCAGAATAAGAGGGTAGGGATTTCTGGGAACTGAGATGCTAACATAATGAAACATGGACACTAGAGTTGCAGCATTCAGTTAAGTGGGGGATGGGTTATTATGTATTTGTTATTAAAATGATCCCTTTTGGCATTGGAGAGATCCTAGGATGCTATCATGTTATGGCATGTTTAACTTAGTACACGTGACAGATGGAGGCAACTTCAAGTAACAAAAATTATTTAAAGTCCAGAGAAGAAATAAAAGAAGGGAATAAACCCTAAGCTTTACAAGAGATCCTATATATCAAGGTATAGATTTTAATATCCTCTGTATCTCAACCAACACACTGGAACCAGAAGAGAAATTCAGTTGTTCTGACTATTTGTTTGAAGAAGAGTCCCTCTGCTCAAAGGTTTGAGTCTCTGAGATTAAAGTGAAAATACCTATTTTTATTTTTCTTCTCATTTATAAACTAGAAGCAACCCATTGATTTGTATAGAGGGGTAGTAGAGCATATTTTCACATTTGCCTCCACTTTCTCTGGAATGGGTCTCTTCCCTTTAAATGCACATATGAAGAGAAAAATGTTGTTGACTGGAAAATGGGTTGAAACCCAGGAAAATGGGCTATAAATGTTTATAGTTTTAACAGTTGTTAAGACTAAAAGGAAATGTTTTCTTTGCCTCCTTTATACTTCAGTTGGCAATCTGGGATATATCTCCAAATGTTATTATATCATTATTTGAAAACTTTATTGTTACAGTATAACATTTAGAATTATTAACTAATATGTTTTTTCTTTCTTCTTTTTTTTTTTACAACATAGTGATTTGACATTTAGCCAGTTTTCTATAATGTCCTTTTACCTTGAAGCAGTCTCCATTTCAAACTAGACCTTGACATTCATTGTCTCAGGACATAAAGGTTATGGAAGAAATGAAGAGAAAAAAATCAATTTAAAGTCTATTTGGAACTAGTGGCAGAGAAACTGGTTAGAGAAAACTATTTTTGACTAACAAAAGCCTAGGCACTGAGAATCAGAAGCCAAAGCCATAAAAAATTTATTTGGAAGAATGCATAATGATATACTAGCAAATTCTTCCACACCAAAGGAAATAAAAGATTCTCTGAACGGGAGGAGGACAAAAAATACATAAAGGAGAAGTATGAAAATGGAATCCTTGTTAGTACCTCTGAGAAGCGATTCTGGGAATTCTTTCCCCAAGCTGTGTCCCTGGGAAAGGGGTGGGGATACAAACTGCAAATATGTTTAGGGATCTGAGGGAAGAGAGGCCTGATGCTTTACACATCAGGTGAAGCCCAAGTAGGTCTCAGATCTTGAAAAATTCTCCCATGCCACCACGGTTTAGCAGCAGTACTGTAGAAATGGTGATATAGTGTATTTAGGATAGAGGGCCTGAAACTGTTCCAGTGATTTCCTGAGGCCCAAGAGAGGGACTGGAGAGCACTCAACTACCTCCTGTTTCTCATGAGTGGAGAGTATGGTGGTAGAGAAAGGGATGACAGACCTAAAGATGACAAAATTAGGAGGGTAGCAACCTGCATGGACCACTGACTGGATATTATATGGATTTCAGCAAATGCAAGAAGGAATATTTGCCAAGAATCAAAATCACACTCCTTTCCCAACAATGCCAGGGCACTACCTGAATACATGGAGCTTTGATGTAACCCTCAGGAGAACACTAGGTATGAGGAGGAAATACAGTTTGACTGAGTAAAGCTTATATTCATTGAGTTTAGTATGAATCATCTAACCACAGAGAGAATGGGACTTCAAGAAGGAAATGAAATTCTATTTTAGGGGGACAAAATCCCTTACATGCTATAGTTTATTTTAGGAACTTTAGACTGACTGCATCACATTCTACTTTATCAACAGAGGATATATAGGACACATAAAATATAAGGAAACATCAAAATGATTTAATCTAAAACCATTAAGTATTGTAGAATTCACAAAATCATTATCAATGAAATCCAAGTAAACAGTGAAAGAAATGAGCTACATTTTCTACTTCAAAGGACAGTAGACATAGCACATTCATGGATACCTAAAGGGCCCTTTTAATGCCCAGTGCCTCAGAAATTAGGTGATAATGTGAACTGACTTAACCTATTTCTCAACATGTATTTCCTCTTTAAAATGTGGCAGAATATGACTTAGTGTTTTTAAGAAAGCATAAATATTGAAGACTGTAAATTGAAGTAGAAGCTTTGAGAATATTTACCTGATATATATATATATGCAATTCTTATTAATAAGAATTTGTAGGATTAAAAATGATATCTAACTTTGTCATTGTAATTTATATAACAGCTTACATCTCCCACCATTTGGGCTAAGTGGCCCCAAAGCTTTCCATCCTCGCTCATTCAGAGACCAGGCAATTGACTGCTATACCTTAGGAACAGGGCATGTTGAAGCAGTGAGCTTTAGCTCACATCGGCTTAGGAATATTAAGTTTTATTTTATTACATTTGCTTATTTATTTTTAAGCTTTCTTGTGTGATTGAACAGTAAATTAAGCATTGACTATGCCAATTGGTGTGGAGGGTCACTTTATGTTTTTGGTAGGTGTAGCAAAATTATGATAAGCCTTGCTATCAGTGGATATTTCAAGGATGCTGGGATATTCATACAAGTCACCAGGAGTCTCATTTGCAAGAGAATCCCAGGTCCTGTGGAAGAAAATGTGAGGGGGATTTTGGTAGTATATGTATTAGGTCTCTGGACCCTCCAAATGAAGAACCTTGCACAAATAAATGGAGAATGCTTCCAGAACCTTGAGTCACACTATAGGCATATGTCTTGACATTTTAGTGAACTACTTCTATATTTAAAAAAGAAACAACTGTAAAAACTTCTTTGTGACACAGTTCCAGGATTGATTGAGAAATGTTAGTGTTATTGCACAGTTTCTGGGTTTGGCAGACATTTCCCTACAGAGGGTGCTATAAACCTGAAAGAGGAAGGCAAACTTCCAGGGCACGAAAATATTATGAGCTCTTATTAGCTGGGTCCTCTATAGTTGATTGGAAAAGTTTCTTCTGCCCAGCAAGAAATCACTGTGAATCTCACTTTGGCAGCTGGAGTTGGGTGGCACTCAGAAGTTGCTGTATAGCACAACTAAGGCTACAGCAGTAGCCGAAAGAAGCGGCCACAAATTCCTACAGGAAAACAGAAGACTGCCTCCTTTCTAATCAATTCCCTGTTTGCAGAGGGAAATAAAAGGTAAAAGCAGGAAAAAGAGAATTTTCCCAGTCAGAATTTCAGTAAAATTTAAATTAGGTAGCATCAAGAACTAACTACATCTGTGACCATAATTCAAATCCTGATCTTTTCCTGTAATAAGTATGATCTTGGAAATCAATATATAATTTAAAAGATATCAAAGCAATTAATTCCATAACATGACAAAAATCTGTGCAAAATGGATGCTTTGGAGAGGACAAAGGTAGAGTTGGAAAATGTCAGCATAATATGCTCGGAAAGTTCTCTCATGTGCTCATAGTTTCAATCAAGAAATAAAATCCAAATTACACAATAAGTATCATTCCCTAATTCAATCATGTGTTGAGCACCCTTGATGTATCTGCAATATACTAGATACCAGAAATACTCAAATGACTGAGATTTTTCACCTCTAAAAAGAAAACTAAGTCTTGATATTATTAACTCTTCTCATGATAGCCATTATTTGAAATTTGATGTGTAGTTAAGACATAGAGCCATAAGTAAATACGTACACATTTTCCTAATTATTTTTATTTGTATTTTTAAGAAGTGATAGACATCAGAGAAGTTTTGCAACCAGATATTTTTTAGGTGCTTTAGAAAATTCTGTCCCAAGAATTCATGGACACTACCACAGAAAATTTAGGGAATTTTGGTTAAAGACTCACAATGGTAAAACTGAATCTCAGCTCTTCAAGTCTATAGATCCTCTCACCTATTTACTGGTAATGAATGAAATTATTCTCAAAAGCAGGTAACTGAGTTTTTGTGTGTTGGCAGGGGAGAGGTGTTCCATTATGTGCTTGGCGAGTACCAAATATTTAAATTGGTAATTAATAAAATTTCATACTTTGCAATGTATTAACTTGATAAAGTACGACATAAAAAAATTCTTCCAACGTAAACAAATTACTAGTATGGCAGAAGTTAAAAGAGCACCTTTTTCAGACCTTCTTTAAAATCCTGTATTAAGAAAAAAAGGCTAATTTTTAATGACATATCTCAAGCAATGGGCCAATTATAGCGATAATCCCCAACCTGTATAACAAATCTGTGTTAATATTCTTAGGCATTTAGGTGAATGAAAATCCATATACTGGTGACTGGATTGGAATGTTAATCTCCTGTCACTCTAATCAGTTTAATAAAACTAAATTCAAGAATAACAAAAAGCACGCAGCCCTACCTTTCTAATGTTTTAACTTCTAGAGAAATTGCAGAGGCCATAAAATGAGAATGATAGAAGTATTCACCCCAGTTCTTCCTTGTCAACTCAGTTTATATTTTTCTCAACCTGGCAAATCTGTCCAACTGGGGAATTCTCCATAATCACAAAATCTCACAATGGTGTCATCTGCAGAAGGAGCATATACACACTTAAAATGGGTTTGATTAATCTCATGTCCTGCATGTGGAGTTATACCTTGAGTAAGGACTCACCAGATACTATTTGCCTCAAAACCTTCAAGACCTCAAAAACACTCTTTTACATAGTAATAGAAGAACTCCATCTAGAGAGTGGCTGAGCTAATGCAGAGTATTTTAATCTGTTATTTTACTTCCTATCTCATAGATTGTTTCAGAAAATGTATAAACCACAGATATAAGAAAAGGATGTCTCAAGATAATTGTTACATCTTGAAAAATCTCAGCCTTTTGATTTAATAGAGCTATAGTGGTGGTCAGAATAAAGAAAAATGCAGTGGTCAAAACAAAGGCAGATTAGAGAGATTTGGGAGACAGACTGCTTTGAGTTCCCTTTGCTGGTCCCTCCCTCTCTTCCTGACCACTGAATGTTGGAATATCACAATGCTTAGTTCTGGCATCCATGTCCTCTACTCTTTCTCTGTGAGCTCTCAGTCAGTCTTATGGCCCCAAATGCTATCTGTAACCCAAATTTCCTGAATTGCTTGCTATGTTCATCTCTGATCTGTCCCTGGGATTTCTAGATTTATATTCCTTTTGCTTTCTTGATATCTCTACTTGGATGTCTCATGGGCATCTCAAATTGAACTTCACCTTTGACTGCTACTCCCCTTTCTGTTTTAGTCTTTCATATCTCAATAACTGGCAGTAAAATCTACCTAATTTTTCAAATCATAACCCTTAGTCATCCTTAATATTTCCCTCCCCATGACTTTACATGTATAATCCATCAGCAAGTATTCCTATTAATAATTCCTAAATATATAACAAACATCCATTTCTCTTCATTTCTATCATCACTAATGTAGTTTAGGCTACCATCATGTGTCTCAGAGGCCATTATTAGAGTCCCCTAAATGGTCTTTGTGTTTCTTTGCCCTCTCTAATCACTATTACATATTGAAGTCAGAGCGAGCGGTCTTTTTCAATTAGATAATTGTATCACATTGCTCTATTTATTAAAACCCTTTCCTGCCATTTCTTCATAATTAGGACAAAATCCCAATTAATACCTATGGGAGATTCTCAAGAAGGCAGCGTGAGTAGGGTGGTGGAAATCTCCTCCCAAAACCATACATATTTTGAAAATACAGCAAATACAACTATTCCTAAAAGAGAGATGAGAAGACACAGTAAAACAGCCAGGCTACATCTACATCTGTGAGAACTCAGCAACTCATGAAAAGGGTAAGATACAAAGCTGTGACCTGGTGGGATCCAAGCACTTTCCCTACCTCAGCTCACTGGTGGGAGGAAAAGAATCAGAGTAGGGAAGGAGTGGAAGCACAGGACTGCTAAATAACCAGCCCTGGGAGCACAGACACACATTGCATGGTGTATTGGATATTACAGAAACAGAAAAGTAAAATCTGAGACTAAGACTGTGAACAGGTCCCCACAGATGGCTTCCCTGGGACAAAAGAAAAGTGGGCACTTTAAAAGTAATAAAGGGACAAGGGTTTAACAAGTGGTCCAAATCATCCTGGCACACTCAGCCCAGCAGGCTGGGAACTTTAAGGAACTTTAGGCGCCCTAACCCCCTGGGTGACAATGCAGCTCCAAAGCCCCTCACAGTGATAAGCAGCCTGCCGGTCATTCCTCTGCACCAGCACTGCAAGCAAACAGGCTGACCCACCATTACCGCAGAGCAGCTGGGGAGCAGCCCCGCCCACAGCAACCACACAGAGTCTTCTCCCAGCAAGCAGCTAACCAGGCCAGACCCAGAGGCCGCCCAGCACAGACAGCGGAGAGATGACACAGAGCCCAGAAGGCAAAAAGGGGCTTCATTCTCATGGTGAACACACACTGCTCACCTGCAACACCCGCCAGTGCCCTAGACCATCCCGAGGGCCACCCTGCCCATGGCACCTCAGGGGATTAACCCAGAGGCTACCCGCTGCACCCGGTTGACAAGTACAGGCAGAGGAAGCCATCAGAGAGTCCAGAAAGCACATAAAGGCTCTGTTCTTATGGGGAATATGCGCTGGTCACATGCAACCACCGCCAGTGCCCTAGGCTATCCCGAGGGCTTCCCAGCTCACAGCAGCTCAGAGGATGAACCCAGAGGCTACACCCTGTGTGCAGTTGCCTGACACAGACACTGGAGACTGTCACAGAGTCCAGAAAGCACAAAAGGGTACCATTCTCACAGCAGAACACACACCGCTCACCTGCGATCCCCGCCAGTGCCCTAGGCCATCCTAAGGGCTGCCCTGAACATGGCAGTTCAGGGGATTAACACAGAGGCTGCTCCCTGTGAGCAGTTGACTGGCACAGGCAGTGGAGAAGGGCAAGGTAATCAGCAAAGAGCAAGGGACTTTGTTCTCCCAGCTGATATACGTGCCACTAGACGGTGATCATTTCTATCACCAAGAAAAGGCAGAATAACCTGGTTCAGCCCCAAATCACTCAAATGCCAGAGAGAGGGCCTGGTGAGACCAAAATAACCAATCTTCCTGAAAAAGAATTCAAAATAAAAGTCATAACCATGATAATGGACCTGCAGAGAAATATGCAAGAGCAAAGGGATGAATTAAGGGGGAGATAACAGAAATGAAACAAACAATGGAAGGATTTAACAGCAGACTGGATAAAGTGGAAGAGAGTGTTAGTGGAATAGAAATGAGACAACAGGAATACAGAGAAGCTGAGGCAGAGAGAGATAAAAGGATCTCCAGGAATAAAACAATATTAAGAGAACTGTGTGACCAACCCAAATGGAAAAATATTCACATTATAGGGGTACCAGAAGAAGAAGAGATAGAAAAAGGGATAGAAAGTGTCTTTGAAGAAATAATTGCTGAAAACTTCCTCAAGCTGGGGAAGGAAATAGTCTCTCAGACCATGGAAGTCCACAGATCTCCCAACACAAGGGACCCAAGAAGGACAACACCAAGACATATAAAAGTTAAAAATGCAAACGTGAAAGACAAGCACAGGGTATTAAAAGTAGCCAGAGAGAGAAAAGAGATCATGTACAAAGGAAAACCCATCAGGCTATCATCAGATTTCTCAACAGAAACCTTACAGGCCAGAAGAGAATGACTTGATGTATTTAATGCAATGAAACAGAAGGGCCTCGAACCAAGAATAGTCTACCCAGCAAGGTTATAATTTAAATTTGAAGAAGGGATTAAACAATTAGCAGATAAGCAAAAATTGAGGGAATTTATCTCCCACAAACCACCTCTACAGTGTATTTTAAAGTGACTGCTCAAGATGGAAGTACTCCTAAGGCTAAGTAGATGACACCAGAGAAAATGAAACCACAGCAAAGAAAGTGGACCAACCAAATACTAACTAAAGACAAAATAACATCAGCTATCCACAAAACCAGTCAAGGGAAACACAAAAGAGTACAGAATAAAACACCTAACATATAAAGAGTGGAGGAGGAAGAAAAAGAAGGGAGAGAAATAAAGAATCATCAGACTGTGTTTATAATAGCATAATAAGTGAGTTAAAGTTAGATGGTTAGATATAAAAGAAGCTACCCTTGAACCTTTGGTAACCATGAATCCAAAGCCTGCAATGGCAATAAGTACATGTCTATCAATAATCACCCTAAATGTGAATAGACTGAATGCAACAATCAAAAGACAGAGTAATAGAATGGATAAAAAAGCAAGACCCATCTATATGCTGCTTACAAGAGACACAATTAAAGGAGGAAATAGAATGCAATGCATTCATTTTAGGAGAGTTCAACACACCACTCATTCCAAAGGACAGATCCACCAGACAGAAAATAAGTAAGGACAGAGAGGCACTGAACAACACACTAGAACAGATGGATCTAACAGAGATCTACAGAACTCTACACCCAAAAGCAGCAGGATACACATTCTTCTCAAGTGCACATGGAACATTTCCCAGAATAGACCACATACTAGGCCACAAAAAGAGCCTCAGTAAATTCTAAAAGATTGAAATTCTACCAATGTTTCAGACCACAGAGGTATAAAACTAGAAATAACTTGTACAAAGAAAATAAAAGGGCTCACAAACACATGGAGGCTTAAAACATGCTCCTAAATAATCAATGGACCAATGACAAAATTAAATCAGAGATTATGCAATATATGGAGACTAATGACAATAACAGAACCACACCCCAACTTCCGTGGGATGCAGAGAAGGCAGTCCTAAGAGGAAAGTATATAGCAATCCAGGCCTATGTAAAGAAGGAAGAACATCCCAAATGAATAGTCTAAAGTCACAATGATTGAAACTGGGAAAAGAAGAACAAATGAGGCCCAAAGTCAGCAGAAGGAGGGACATAGTAAAGATCAGAGAAGAAATAAATAAAATTGAGAAGAATAAAACAATGGAAAACATCAATAAAACGAAAAGCTGGTTCTTTGGGAAAATAAAAAAAATAGATAAACCCCTAGCCAGACTTATTAAGAGAAAAAGAGAATCTACACACATAAACAGTATAAAAAATGAGAATGGAAAAATCATGACATAGGCCACAGAAATACAAAGAATTATTAGTGAATACTATGAAAATCTATATGCTAACATACTGGATAACCTAGAAGAAATGGACAGATTTCTCAAAAATACAACCTGCCAAGACTGATGAAGGAAGAAACAGAAAATTGACACAGACCAATTACGAGCAATGAAATTGAATTTGTAATCATAAAACTACCCAAGAACAAAACTCCCGGGCCAGATGGATTCACTGCTGAATTTTATCAGGCATATAGATAAGACATAATACCCATTCTCCTTAAAGTTTTCCAAAAAATAGAAGAGGGAATACTTCCAAACTCATTCTATGCAGCCAGAATCATTCTAATACCAAAACCAGGCAAAGCCACCACAAAAAAAGAAAATTACAGACAAATATCCCTGATGAACATAGATGCAAAAATACTCAAAAAATTTTGGGAAACCGAATTAAAAAATACATCAAGAGGATCACACGCCGTGATCAAGTGGGATTCATCTCAGGGATACACAGATAGTACAGCATTCAAAAGTCTGTCAACATCATCCATCACATCAACAAAAAGAAGGACAAAAGCCACATGATCATCTCCATAGATGCTGAAAAAGCATTCAACAAAGTTGAACATCCATTCATGTTAGAAACTCTCAACAAAATGTGTATAGAGGGCAAGTACCTCAACATAATAAAGGCCATACATGACAAACCCACAGCCAACATCATAACTAACAGCAAGAAGCTGAAAGCTTTTCCTCTGAGATCGGGAACAAGACAAGGATGCCCACTCTCCCCACTTTTATTCAACATAGTACTGGAGGTCCTAGCCACGGCAATTAGATAAAACAAAGAAATAAAAGGCATCCAGATTGGTAAGGAAGAAGTCGAATTGTCACCATTTGCAGATGACATGATATTGTACATAAAAATCCCTAAAGAATCCACTCCAAATCTACAGGACTAATATCTGAATTCAGCAAATTTGCAGGATACAAAATTAATACACAGAAATCTGTTGCATTCCTATACACTAACGATGAACTAGCACAAAGAGAAATCAGGAAAACAATTTCATTCACAATTGCATCAAAAAGAATAAAATATCTAGGAATAAACCTAACCAAGGAAGTGAAAGACCTATACCCTGAAAACTACAAGACACTCTTATGAGAAATTAAAGAGGACACTAACAAATGGAAACTCATCCCATGTTCTTGGCTAGGAAGAATTAATATTGTCAACATGTCCATCCTGCCTAAAGCAATCTACAGATTCAATGCAATTCCTATCAAAATACCAACAACATTCTTCGACAAACTGGAACAAATAGTTCTAAAATTCATATGGAATCACAAAAGATCCTGTATAGCCTAAGCAATCCTGAGAAGGGAGAATAAAGCAGAGGGGATCTCACTTCCCAACTTCAAGCTCTACTGCAAAGCCACAAAAATCAAGTCAATTTGGTACTGGTAAAAGAACAGACCCATAGACCAGTGGAACAGAATTGAAATTGCAGATATTAACCCAAGCATATATGATCAATTAATACATGATAAAGGAAGCCATGGATATACAATGAGGAAATGACAGCCTCTTCAATAGCTGGTATCGGCAAAACTGGACAGCTACGTGGAAGAGAATGAAACTGGACTACTGTCTAACTCCATACACAAAAGTAAACTCAAAATGTATGAAAGACCTGAATATAAGTCATGAAACCATAAAACTCTTAGAAGAAAATATAGGCAAATTTCTCTTGAATATAAACATGAGCAACTTCTTCATGAGCATATCTCCATGGTCAAGGGAAACAAAAGCCAAAATGAACAAGCTGGACTATATCAAACTAAAAACCTTCTGTACAGCAAAGGACACCTTCAGTACAACAAAAAGGCATCCTACAGTATGGGAGAATTATTCATAAATCACATATCCGATAAGCGGTTGACATCCAAAATATACAAAGAGCTTCTGCATCTCAACAAACAAAAAGCAAATAAGCCAATTAAAAAATGGGCAGAGGATCTGTCGGACACTTCTCCAAAGAAGAAATTCAGATGGCCAACAGGCACATGAAAAGATGCTCCACATCCCTAATCATCAGAGAAATGCAAATTAAAACCACAATGAGATATCACCTCACACCAGTTAGGACGGCCACCACCCAAAAGACAAACAACAACAAATGTTGGTGAGGATGTGGAGAAAGGGGAACCCTCCTACACTGCTGGTGGGATTGTAAACTAGTTCAAACATTGTGGAAAGGAGTATGGAGGTTCCTCAAAAAACTCAAAATAGAAATACCATTTGACCCAGGAATTCCACTCCTAGGAATTTACCCTAAGAATGCAAGATCCCTGATTCAAAAAGACATATGCACACCTATGTTTATTGCAGCAATATTTACAATAGCCAAGAAATGGAAGCAACCTAAGTGTTCATCAGTAGATGAATGGATAAGGGAGATGTGGTACTTATACACAATGGAGTATTATTCAGCCATAAGAAGAAAACAAATCCTACCATTTGCGGCAACATGGATGGGGCTGAAGGGTGTTGTGCTCACTGAGGTGGGCCAGGCAGAGAAAGACAAGGACCAAATGATTTCACTTATCTGTGGAGTATCAAAAGAAAGATAAAACTGGAGGAACAAAGCAGCAGCAGTCTCACAGAATCCCAGAATGGACTAACAGTTACCAAAGGGAAAGGGACTGGGGAGGATGGGTGGGAAGGGTGGGAAAAGGTGGAAAAAGGGACATTATGATTAACACACATAATGTAGTGGGGGGGGGCAAAGGAAGGCAGTAATGCACAGAAATGACAAGTAGTGATTCTATAGCATCTTACTACGCTGATGGACAGTGACTGTAATGGGGTATGTGGTGGACACTTGATAATGGGGTTAGTCTAGTAACCATAATGTTGCTCCTGTAATTGTACATTAATGATACCAAAGGAAAAAAAAAACCTATGGCCTACAAGGGCTTGACATCTAATAAAATGAAAAACTACAGTAATAACAATAATAAATAATATGTTAATTTTATGTGTTCTAAGTATGTTACATGATTTATTTAATCCTCACAAAAACTACATGAAGTAGGTACTGTTACTGTCTCAGTTTTCCAAATAAGGAACCTTAGACATGGAGATGCATACAATGTGGGCAAATTGCAAGAAGTGGAGCAAATATTTGAATCTAGGCAATCTGCCCCACAGTCTGGATATTTAACCACCACACTATTGTCTCTAAATGCAATTTTATAAGAAAAGCCTGATTGAGGGATCCTGAATTCCTCTCCTCTTAGACATAGTATGATTTCTGGAACAAGAAGACCCACATTGGTGAATACAGATCATTCATATTTCCATAGCTCTCAATAAATTCTACTGAATTGGTGGAATGATTAGGTTTGACCCACAGCATGGAGCCAAGGGATATTAAAAGAAAAAGGAAGTCTTGGTTTTATATTCCAGGCTTACCACAGGCAGTTGAAACACTTTAATACAGGAAACATCCATGAGAGCAAGTACTTCCTTTGACCATCAAAGTACTGTGACTGAATGTCAAGTTCTGGTTTAGAGTCTAAATCTGGGTTGAAGATACAACAGGTGAAGGAAAAGGTGAAATATAGAGAGAAAAGAAAGGAAAAAAGTGTAAGATATTATTGACTTCAGGTTAATTTAATTTTTAAAACTGCCAGTCCAAAGAGCTGTCCAGAGTGTAAGTGGAATTTAGCATAATTTGTACCAAGGCTAGATTTCAAATGCTGAGAATGATATAACAGATTTTTAGTGAGTTGAAACTTTCTCTCTCTGGTGCGCCATTAGTTTCTCAATGATGTGCAACTACTTGCCCTTCAGAATAATAAACCAGGAGAATTGGTCCTATTTAAGGACACTGCATATTAGATCTTTCCCTTTCTTTACTTCTAAGCACGACAAAGTTTGGTGCTTTTATAAACAGAAACTACTGTGCATGTTTGAACAGAGAGATATGCTATATTTGAAGATGGGAACTATTGTATGTAGGAAATCACTCAAGTTGAAGAGTTTTTAAGTTCTTTGTCCTTAAAATTCAAGAAACATGAATTATTTACCTGCAAGTACCAAATGCCATCATAGAGATGGCATACCATGAGTCTAGCACAAAGCTCTCCTCATAGGAAAAAAACAAATGCTAGTCATCCTCTGCTTGCATCAATGCTCTTTTTCTCTCCAGAACTTTTAATAAAACCATAGCTGGCTATTAGCATAATGTAAAGAGTCTCAGTACATTTTCATCACCTCCACATATCACATTCACATCCAGAATTATGCAACCTTATAATTCCCTAATTGTTACCCAGAGTTCCCTAATACTTACTGTACCTGGTATTACCCACATAAACAATGCCTTATGCTCAGCACATTGTTTCATTTCCCCATCAAACTTTACCTCGGATGTCATCTGTTCCTATGGGACCTACCATCATCCAATTAGACCCCAGGGGAGCAATCTGACAAATTAAGACCCTTTTCTACAATGAATATTATTTTAACTAAGTACTTTTGGAGGCACAAAAGAATAGTTTTTCTGATAGTGAAAGCTCAGATATAATGTGAAAGACAGGCTGACTGACATCAGCAATATAGCAAAATAGTTTTCTATTGTCATTTCTCCACAAGAACATTAACTTTGACAATCACCCATGGATGAGAGTATCATAGTGGGAGTCCAGAGTCTAGTGGAGAGATTCCTGCATACTGTTAGAGAAAAAAATCTGAGACTGCCCTCATCGAAGAGGGTAAGAGGAACAGTTTCATTTGCTCATGTCAACCCCCTGCCCCAAGCTGGATGATAAAGAATATTTAATGGAATGTTATTCAGCCATAAAAAGAAATAAAGCCTGACCTTTGTGACAACATGGATGAAATTGGAGACATTATGCTAAGTCAAATAAGCCAGAGAAAGATAAATACTGTATAATCTCACTTGTATGTGGAATCTAGAAGCATTAAACTCATAGGAACAGAGAGTAGAATGGTTTCCAGGGGCTAAGGAGTAGGGGAAATGGACAGCTGTTTGTCAAAGGGTGCAATCTTTCATTTATAGGATGATTAAGTTCTGAATATCTAATGTACATCATGGTTACTATAGTTAGTTAATACTGTACTATATAGTTCATATTTTCTAAGAGAGTAGATCTTAAGTATTATCACACACACACACACAAAGATAACTATGTAGTTGATGGATGTATTAATTAACTTAATTGTGGTAATCATTTTGCAATGTATACATATGTCAGATCAAGTTGTACATTAAATAATACAATTTCATTTTTCAATTATGCCACAATAAAGGCAGGGAAATAAGGAGAAATTGGCAAATGAGATATTACAGGGCAACTTTTACCATCTATGTATTATGCATAACCTTTCACCTTGAACACCATTTTTAGTGTTAATGTGTTTCCATTGTGTGTTAATAGTAAGGCATTTACTCTCTCTCAACTTGTGTGGTAAATTGTCTTAGTACCTCTGCCTGCTCTGGACTTTAGAAGTCTAGAAGACCAGGATTATATCAAGGCATATGGCCTATGCTATCAAGAGGAAGGGATATATACTTTTCTGTCACATAATGAACTTTAATTAGTAAGATTCTTCCAATACTTTCTCTAAACACAATGACAAGATCAATTTGGTACAGGGGAAGAAACACTGATCTGGAACTCAAGACTCTACCTGTTGCTAGTTCTTCCTCTATAATGTGAAGGATTTGAATTAGAGATTTCTAAGCTTCTTTCTGCTGCAATATTTTACTAGATGTCTAAGTCTTATACCAATATTTCATTGAAGAAATGTGCTCACATATATGGGTATATCAAGTTTTCACAAAAATTTAGAAATGGGAGATGTTGGGGTTTAAGTTCCTCTACTCAGATGTATTATTTATTTAAATAGGAAAACCTAGAATATAGAAGTGTGTTTCAAATCCAAAGGAATGTATATCTAATGATATAACACTAAGCATTATAGCAAATGTGCATGTGTATAGGCTCTTGAAAGACTTGAGTCCCTCAAATTTGACCACCTGGTATCTTCTGTCCATCTATAAAGCCAGCTTTATATCACTCAAGCACTACGAAATATACAATGTGCATTTGGGGGTAATTTTTCTATAGAAAACAATGCACAAGTACTTCTTGCTATTTAAATGGCATCACATGCCTTTGGAGAATAAAATATTTGGGCTAGAGTTTTCAATTTTGCAACTGAAAATCCTTACATTATTAGCAGACAAAGAAACATGAGAGTCCCTCAGATGGACTGTAGGAATAAGGCTCAGAGGGACAGAAAACAGCTTCTTATAATTTTTTGCTTAATTTATGTTTTTCTCTTTGTAATGTACACCTAGAGGCTCACTGGATGTATTATAAATTAATAAGCAGAGTTGATAGAAGATCATAGTTCTTCCAATGAGGAAAAATAGTGTTTGGGCAAGGAAGAGAATAAATGAACACAAAAAAGGACACTTCTATAAAAGTTTTGTTTTTTTAATCAATAGCAAATATTTTCAAGGTCCCTTTTTCAGAGTGTTGCTTGTAAAGTGGAAAGGAAAACAAAGAAGCTATAGCCACCTGAGACCAAACTGCCCAAGTACATTATTATCTAAATTCCTACACACAAATATGTTAGTTGGTAGAGTGCTCCCTTAATCACATCTACCAATTCCTTAAAGTAGATTGATACACTTAAAAGGTACATTTTTTAAAAAAAGATAATGGGCAGACATGAATTTTCTGGTAATCTCTGTTGTCTGTGGTCTACCCTTCTCTTGGCATCAAGTACGTAAGTCAAGAGGAGGGCCTTTAATAGCAAAGTTGAAGGATCTCTTATGGATAGTTAATGCAGGTGGTGCCAAAAAAACAAACAAACAGAAAATCCTCCCTATTTCACTGTAAAGAATACTTTTGGTAGGTGTGTAAACAGAAAAATCATAGATGCTGAATACAGCTTCTTGCTCTCCTGGACGGGGCTACATAGACACATCAGTCTCACACTTTGGATTTGATTTTCCTTAACTCTGCAGACAGCTCTACTACCAAATTGACATTATATGCTACAGTTTGAAGAATATTTGTATTTTAGTCCTCCTGATGAGATAGAGTGACAGTGGTTAAAATCAAGTTCTGGGAGAAATACCAGTCAAAATAACATCTACAGTTCATCGCATATGATGGCGGACTTCTGCATTATGAACAATCTAATCTTTTTCATGTTGATCCTAACCAGTGTAGGGTTTGATGGAAGCTGTTTTTCATACCTTGTCTCATAATTTTGGAGCGACACCCTAATTTGAGTCTGTAGCCCCCATCTGCAATAGTTAATCAGCCAGTCAACATTTGAGTAGGTGCTTTGAGCTCTATATTCAATGATGACGATTGATTTTTATTCAATATCTGCCATAGATCTTTGTCCAAGTTCCTCCAGACAGCTAGTTGTGGTTACAGTGGAATTAGTAGCCCTATAAGAAAGTGCAACTAACCTTCTGTTATGGTAGGTTTCTGAAAATCATTAATCATCAGAAAACTTATCAGACTACATCAAAATCATTGCCTTAGACTTCACAAATGATTAGATCTTCAATCTCTAATTCCTGAATAGTGAGTGAACATCTGTACAACTGACAGGACAATGTTATTCACCTTCTATCTGTACTTCTACCTATTGGTGTAAGGCAGCACTAGAAACAGATAATTTGTTTACTAAGACATCTGTATCAATTCATTTCCATAACCATTCTTTTTTATATATATTTTATTGAAGTATACTTGATATACAATATTATACTGGTTTTAAGCATATGACATAGTGATTTGAGTTAGATTCATTATTAAATCTTCATCCCAATTAGTGTAGTTACTATCTGTCAACATAGAAAGATGTTTCAGAACTATTGGCAATATTCTCCATGCTGTACTTTTATTCCTGTGACTAATTCATATTATGATTGATATTTTGTGCCTCTTTATCCCCTTTATCTATTTTACTCATCTACCCCAACCCCTCCCCCTTGGTAACTACCAGTCACTTTTCTGTGTCTATGAGTCTACTGCTGTTTTGTTTTATTTTGTTCCATAACCACTCTTGATAGAGGTTAGCTATACCAACTCTGTAGAACCATTTCTACTTAATAACCATACCAAAAGTTAAATTTATTCATTCATCAAGCATGGACTCTTTTTTATAAAGAATCTCTTATATACCAGGAATAACATTAGGTATTAGAGCTATGGGTGAACAAGGAAAACAAAAGATGCCTGCCCTTTGGTTGCACAAAATCCAGTTGGGTAAACAGCAAACAACCGAACAATTAAAAATTCTGGGAAATAATAAAGTTAAGTTAGAGTCCATAAAATATGATGTATAATGATGGAGGATGGCCCATTTGGGAGGATAAACTTGGGCTTCCAAGGGATAAGGGTCTAAGCTGAGATCTGATGAATATCAAATTTGATGGAGAAAATCTATTTATTTGAAGGAACTGACTAGATACTTCAGTCAACCTAACAATCAGACATGTAGCCCCACATAGACATAGTCACAGGAGTTATACAGTCTCTTTGGAGAAGATATTCTAGAGAAACAGTATGGTTGAATGAAAGGGGGAATGGAGTGAGACACTTTGTGCTCAGATGCTAGATACTTTACACATAGAACATCTAAACCTCAAACTAGTTTGCTAGATATCTGTACTTCTATTGCCATTTTACTATAAGTTTGGATATATATATAGTATATAACTGTTACTTAGTTGTATACTATATATTACTTTGTATATAACTTATTACTATAAGTTTGAGTATGTGTGTGTGTATGTATATATATATAATTCTGGCCCTCTGTTTCATCTGTGAACTAGGGATAATATTAATATCACTAGAAGTCACTTTGTAAAACTTAAATTGCCATTGCCAATCAAGTTTTATGTGGTAGAAATAATAGTACTGAAGTTTTAGGTAATGTTAGCTAAAAAACCAATGATATATACATGAATATTTTTGCATGTCTTGGGTTTAAAATACACCTTTTCAAATCCTATAAATTGGAATATCTCAAGAGGGAAACAGAATTTTCCTCTTCTAGGAGACTAAAAATATGTTAAATTTAGGGACAGATTAAGGCAGTTGAGGTTTAATTCAAAGACTAGTGAGTAAATGTAAATGACCTTCCAAACTCCTTCCTAACACAAATGATGTCATAATGTTTAGTTATCCTTTAGAATTTTCCAACAAAAATTATCACCATCATCAAGAACATATTTCAAATAGTTATTTGCTGATAAAACAGTATTGACACTTGTCAGGCTGGGACAGTGACAAAATGGATCCAATCTGTTTTTTACAGCATGAAACTATGTTAAATCCCAAAATAAGGAAGTAAAACAAATAGTAGCTTTGGAAATTCTAGTTTTAGTTTGTCCTTTGAAAAATTATCTTCTATTTGGTTTGTATACCACTTGGTAGGCTAATGCCCCAAATGATGATTGAGTTGTTATCTATCAACAGATGTACAAATAACCTATTACTGGGAAGTGTCAGATGGGAATAAATTGACAATTATAGCTTGACAATCATAATTTGGTTTGCTGGTTGATAGCACCTACTGGCCAATGTACTTGTATTTATATTTGCTGGTTTTTAAAATTAGTTACAGAGTTTTCATGGTGGATAATTGAGTTTGAAAAATGACAGCAATTTCCTTACTCTTACAACTGAATAACCATTTGCTTTTTAATATTCAAGGAAAGTATCAATACTTATTCTTGTGGGCACAAACACATTTCTGAAGTTAGATTAAGCCTACATCCGTCTCAGAAGTATAATTTTATTTTAAGTTTATAACACAGTAATAATTAACTCTCCACTTATAAAATATAATTTACTGCCATTTACTTTGCATCCTGATAAATGCAAATCCCTTAGTGTAATCATATAAGGATTTTTAAAAGGTGAAATCAGTGCTAAGTACGCTGTGAGGGGATTAAATTTCTACTGCACTTGTGTAGGCTTCTTGCTTGTTTATGTTCAATAGCTATCTGAAATACATACATTATAAAGGAAGTTACCAGTATATTGTCCTAAAAATTCCAACTGATGTATTTGAAGCAAAGTTTTGCGAGGTGAACAGAGGTTGAGGTATCCGAGTGGGTCGTTAGTATATGAAGGGGAAGGAGGCCTAATGTGGCAAAAACAGCCATAGGCTGAGCATGAGGAAGACTTCTAGTCCAGATTATTGTTACCATGTGCTTGGCCTGGCTTTATTCAGCAGTTAAATGAAAAACTTAGATTAAGTGGTTTCTAATATAATTTCAGTAATTGCAAGAAATATTTTGTGATGGTCCATATTTTTCAATGGTGAGGCTAGAAAATTATGTATATACTATTTTAAGGCTTTATAAACCAACAGAGCTTCCTTGGAGGGAAAGTGCTTTTGTTTTAGATAGGAAAATGACCAATATACAGAGATCTCAGCAGAAACCAGGATTTATAAGATAGAATAAGATAGAGCTACAGATGCCCAAAGAGAAGGGCACACATAATTTTTTATTTCAAATACACTCCTTGGGGAGATACATATACACACACACATACACACACAGAGCTTTTGAATGTAGTTACATTTTATTTGCCTAATATAATAGAAAGAAGTTCAAATTTAGAAACAAGAATCTAGATCATATTTGTACTTGCACTACAGCTCAGGCAAGTAAATTGTTTTTCATTTTTTTGTATTGTAGAAGAGAAATCTTGCACTCTATAGGTTGTATAGATACTGTACATTCCAACATGCATGATATCAGACTCAAAAACTTATTCTATGTCATTCTTTAACCTTTCTTTCAATCCTCCTGCATACTTATATAATGGAGGGTTACTGCAACAACTCACATACCATGTTGACATTAACACCAATTTTGAACTATGTGCAGATTTACTTGTGTGCAGAATGGGAATTGTCTTCCAATTCAGAGTAAAATACTCAGAAATTAGAATAATATCTTTGCCATTATCAATGAATATGAAGACATATATAAAATGGGTGATTAAATAGATTAGAGGGCTATATCTTACATGCATGTAAGTATTTCATATTCATGGTTTTTTCTGAAGTAAATATCTTTCCGAAACTTTAGCCAGAGAATTCTAGGGAAGTTTGTGCAGTACTGGCAAAGTTTTGAATCATCCCAAATCACCAAAACAAATATAGAAAAACTAGATTAACAAAACAAATACATCATTGCCAAGATTTACTATATAAAAAATGGTAATGCATCCCTTTAAAACCAAAACACACTTAGAGATAAATCAAGAAGTGAAATAAGATTGATTGGTAGTATCAAATATGAAGAAAAATGACGGGTAATAGAACTTTTTATGGCTCTAAGAGCAAGAACACTGAAAACTGAATTGATGGCAGGTACTCATCCTTCAAATGAAGAGTTATCACTAGGTATGGGAAAGTTGATGGCCAATCTGAGAACAGCATCTAAAGCTGGAAGGGAAGTATACAGCCTCCAGTTTTCCAGAGAGTATAAAAAGGACCCTGTAGAAGTCTGGTATTGAAGGGCACTCTCTTCCCTATGAACTCAAGATAAACCAAAGTAATCTCAGCTCTCCCACATGGAGGAGAAACTACTGGGTATATAATCTAATTTGAACAGTCATGGAAATTCAGGGAAAAGTGAATTGAGTTTGAGATTACTATGAGAGAAAGAAGCAGAGAAGGCATATTTTAGGGTATCTTAGTCTAGTCTAGCTGCTGTAACAAGATACCACAAATTGGTAGCTTATAAACAACAGAAATTTATTTTGCACAGTTCTGGAGGCTGGGAGTCGCAAGCCAGAGTACCAGCATTGTTGGGTGAGGGCCTTCTGCTGAGTCGCTGACTTTGTGTTTTGTCCTCAGATGGCAGAAAGGACTAGGGAGTTCTGTGGGGCCTCTCTCAGAAGGGCATTGATCCCATTCATGAGGGCTCTGCTCTTATAACCTAATTACTTCCCTAAACTCCCCACCTCCTAATTCCATCACTTTGAGGGTTAGATTTCAACATATGAATTTGGGGGACACACGAACATTCAAACCTTAATATGGGAACAAAAGCCGCATTATTTTAATACTTCATGAAAACAACAGAAAAATAATCTTAGAGTTGAGAAGCTAGAAAAGCTTCTATCTTCCTCTTTTAAGAGTGTAAGACAATTATTTCACAGAGAGAGAAGTATAAGGAAGGCAGCACCTTCACTTTAGGAAAATTCAAGGTAGAAGGTTATAGAGTTACATCTCTTAAGTACAAAAGGATCTTTTAAAAACTGAAAACCTGAAATTCTGCAACTGGTGAAAATATCTTTCAAAAAAGACAAAAAACAGTTCTTCAGACATAGAACACCTGAAAGATTTTATCACCAGCAGACCTACATTTGTAAGAAATGACAAAACAAGTCCTTTAGACAAAAGGAAAATGAAATCAGATAGAAATCTGAACATACAAAAATGAATGAAAAGCATGGAAATAATAAATATGCGAGTATATATAAAAGCATTTTTCTCTAAATGTCTATTTAAAAATGATAATTTTAAGCAAAGCAATGAATATTATGAGGATTATAAGAAATGAAGAAGTATAACATATGATAGCAATTACCCAAAAGCCACACAAGAAAATGGAAATACACTCTTACAAGGTTCTTATACTACATGGTAAGAAAATGGAAATGTACTCTTATAAGAACTATATTATATATGGAACACTAAAATATCTCTTGAAGATAGATCAAAGGTTACAGGAG
The DNA here is from genome assembly GCF_030020395.1 of Manis pentadactyla. Lineage (NCBI taxonomy): Eukaryota > Metazoa > Chordata > Mammalia > Pholidota > Manidae > Manis > Manis pentadactyla. The sequence goes on along the minus strand of NC_080038.1, from coordinate 108,797,198 downwards.
TATACTGTAAACTGGAAAACAACCACAAAAGAGCCCCAATAAAACAAATACTGTTGCTTTTGCCTCACACCATATACAAATATTTACTTGCAATGAATCATAGATCTAAATATAGACTTAAGATAGAACCATAAAACACTGAAAAACTATAAAAGAAAACATCGACAACTCATACATTTTCAAAATTAGAAAGATATCTTCTACTCCTCAAAAGAATGTTAGAAAAAAAATTTTTTAAGTAGGAGAACTATTTGCAAAATTTATATCTGATAAAGGACATGTATCTGGAATAAAGAATTCCTTTAACTGAATTATAAGAAGACAACCTAATTAAAAATAGGCAAATAATTTTGATAGGCATTAATCAGAGAAGAAATATTGATGGAAAATAAGTTCATGAAAAGATATTTAATGACATTAATCATTTAGGAAATGCAAATTAAAAACACAAGGAGGGAACATTATATTCCAATTTGAGAGGCTTATATTTAAAAGCTTGACTATAGTAAGAGTTAGCAAGGATGTGGGGCAACTAGAACATTCTTACAAAGCTGGTAGCAATGTAAAATGTGACAAACACTTTGGAAAATTATAATATAATTTCTTAAATATATGAATATACACCTATCATAAATTTTAACCATTTCATTCCTAGGTATTTACCCAAGAAAGGTGAAGTGTTGGACAAAGATAAAAGTTTGCTTTAATGTGAATGACTAGAAAACCAAACGATTAACCAAAAATAGTCTGTTTTTTGGAGTTTATAACATATGTATAAGTGAAATAATGTACAACACCAGCACAACAATTTGGAGAGGAGTAAATGCTGTTATACCTTTCTAAGTTTCTTATATTATAAGTGAAATGGCATAATAAGGATTTAATGTATAATGATACAAATTGAGGATGCATATTGTAAACAATAAAGTATCCATCAAAAAAGAGTTATAGTTAATAACCAGTGGAAAATTTAAAATTGAATTTAAGAAGACCTAAACAAAATACATATTTTCATGGAAAAATTAATATGCCTAAGGTATCTTTGTCCCTACACTTATCAGTAGATTCAATATTCCCCCAAATTCCAGCAGGCTTGTTTTTAAAAAATAATTGACAATCTGATTCTAAGGTTTATGTAGAATTGCAAATGATAAGAAAGAAATATTGTATAAGCAAGTGCAAAGTTCAATGACTGAGCCCTCTGATTTCAAGATACCTATAAAGCTACAATAATTAGGATACTGAGGCATTGGCATAAGTGTAGACACTTGGAGCAAAAGAGTGAAATACAATGTCAGGAAAAAATTCATACCTATCATCTGACTTTCAATTAAGCCACAATTCAATTCAATGGGGAAAGAAAACATTTTGTAACAAATTATACTGCAATAGGATATCCACATGGAAGAAAGAGGAACCCTACCGTCTATATACCAAAATTATTTTGATGTCTTTATTATACACCTAAATTTTAAAATCTACTATTTTAATGCTTCTAGAATAGAACACAGAAAAAAATTCCAATATAGGAATGGAGAATTAAACACACTGAAAATTTCTCAGCCCCACAATTCATCAAGAAAATGCAAATTAAAATACAGTGAGCTATTGCAGCTCACATACTAGAATTTCAAAAATTAAAAAGACAGAACAAGGTAAGGATGTTCATTCTCACTACTCCTATTCAACAAAGTACCAAGAGTCCTTGTCATGGTAATAAGAAAAGACACAGATTAGGAAGGGCAAAATAAAACTGTCCTTATTTATAAATGATAAAAAAATCCCATGTAAACAAAAAAACCTCCTAGAACTAGTAAGTGAATTTAGGAAAGTCTCAGGATATAACATCAATAAACATGTATACACTAAAATTAAAAACAACAATATAATTTATGGTTCACCTAAAAAATTAAATATCCTGGTATAACTAGCAAAAAATATGGGAATCGAATGCTAGAAATAACAAAATGCTGATGAAAGAAATCAAAGAGGATTTAAATAAATGGGAGGTACATAGCCTGTCACTGGACTGGAAGACTCAACAGAGTAAAGATGTCAATTTCTACCAAACTGATACACAAATTCAGTACAATTCCTATCTAAATTCTATCAAGAGTTTGTGTAGATATTGACAAGCTCATTCTTAATTTTATATGGAAAGGCAAAAGAACTAATACAGCTAAAACAATGTTGAAAAGAGTCATAAAGTGGGATGAATCACTCTACCTGATGTTAAAACTTACCATATATAGCTATAGAATGAATACAGTATGTTGTTGCCTAGGGGACATATACACAGATGAAAGAGCCCAGAAATAGATCGATAAATCTATTAATAAATCGATAAATCGATAAATCCAATAAACCCAGCTGATTTCTGACAAAATAGCAAAAGCAATTCAATAGAGCAAAGATAAGTCTTTTCAACAAATGTAGCTGGAGCAATTAGATATCCACAGGCAAAAAATAAACCTTCACCTAAACTGCTCATATTATACAAAAATTATTTCAAAATTGTTTGTAGGTTGAAACGTAAAACCTAAAACTGTAAGACATTTAGAAGAATTCTTAGAAAACTTTGAAATCTAAGGCTAAACGATGAGATTTTAGACATGATACTAAAAGCATGATCTATAAAAAGGAAAAATGATAAGTGGTACTTTATCAAAATTAAAAACTGTTTCTCTGAGAAAGTTTCTGTTAAGAGGATGAAAAGACATACTACACATTCAGGAGAAATATTTGCAAACCACCTATCCAACAAAGTTGACTTGTAGCTAGATCTAGAATATATAAAGACTCTCAAAAGTCAGCAATAAAACAACCAAAAGGATCCAATTAGAAAATGTGCAAAAGAGGCTAAACAAACCCTGAAATATCTATGTCATGAAATACTATTGAGAAATAAAATGAAACAAACAAACAGTAAAATGCAACAACTTGGATAAATCCCAAGGGTGTTATGCTTTGTGAAAAAGCCAATCTCGAAAGGTCACCTTTTATATATTATATATACCCAGGATATTGCAGGTTTGGTTCCAGACTAGCAATAAGGTAAGTAAATTGTGAGTCTCAATAAAGTGAGTAAAATGAACTTTTACTTTCTCAGTGCATATAAAAATTATATTCACAATATACTGAGCCTATTAAGTGTACAATAGCATTTTTTGTAAAACAAATATGTTATATATCTTTAAAGTACTTTACTGCTAAAAATTACTAACCATCATCTGAGCTTTCACCTGGTTATAATCTTTTTGCTGGTGGAAGGTCATGCTGACTTAGAAGGGTGATAGATGGCTGCTGACTTCAAAGGGTGGTGGTTGCTGAAGGTTGAGGTGGCTATAGCAATTTATTAGAATAAGACAACAATGAAGTTTGCCTTATTGACCAACTCTTCCTTTCATGAATGATTTCTCTGTACTATGTAATGTTATTTGATAGCATTTTTACCCATAGTAGTATTTCTTTCAAATTTGGAGTCAATCATTTCAAAGTCTGCTGTTGCTCTATCAGCTAAATCTGTGTAATATTCTAAATTCTTTGTTGTTATTTCAATAATCTTCACAGCATCTTCACAAGGAGTAGATTCCATCTCAAAAAATGAATTTGTTTGCTCATCCCTAAAAACGAACTCCTCATCCATTCAAATTTTATCATAAGATTGCAGCAATTCAATCATAACTTCAGGCTTCATTTCTAATCATAATTCTCTTGCTATATTCACATCTGCAGTTACTTCTTCCACTTTGAAGTCTTGAACCCTTCTAAATCATCCATGAGGGTTGGATTCAAGTTCTTCCAAGCTCCTATTCATGTTGATATTTTGACTTCTTCCCATGAGTCATGAATATTCTTAATGGCATCTAGAATGGTGAATCCTGTTTTAGAGGTTTTCAATTGACCTTGGCCAAATCTATCAGAGGAATCACTATCTATGGCAGCTATAGATTTACAAGATGTATTTTTCAATTAATAGGACTTGAAAGTTGAAATTACTCCTGATCCATGGGCTATGGAATGGATGTATTAGCAGGCATGAAAACAACCTTCACATTGCTGTACATTTTCATTAGAATTATTAGGTGATCAGGTGCACTGTCAATGAGCACTCATATTTTGGAAGGAATATTTTTTTCTGAGCAGTAGGTCTCAGCAGTAGGTTTAAACTATTCAGTACACTATATTATAAATAGATACGCTATCATTGAGGCTTTGTTGTTCCATTTATAGAACACAGGCAAAGTAGATTTAGCATATTTCTTAAGGGCCCTAGGATTTTCGAAGGGTAAACAAACACTGGCTTCAACCTAAAGTCACCAGCTGCATTAGCCCCTGACAAGAAATTCAGCCTCTCCTTTGAAGCTTTGAAACCAGGCATTGACTCCTTTCTAGCTATGAAAGTCGTAGATGGCATCTTCTTCCAATAGAAGGCTATTTCATCTACATTAAAATCTACTGTTTAGTGTAGCCACCTTCATTAATTATCTTAGCTAAATCATCTGGATAACTTACTGCAGCTTCTCCATCAGCACTTGCTGCTTCACCTTGCGTTTGGATGTTATAGAGATGGCTTCTTTCCTTGTACCTCATGAACCAACCTCTGTTGGCTTCCAAATTTTCTTCTGCAACTTCCTCCCCTCTCTCAGCCTTCATAGAATTGAAAAGAGTTGGAGCCTTGCTCTGGATTAGGCTTTGGCTTAAGGAGATGTTAATCTTCTATCCACAGCACTAAAATTTTCTCCATGGCTGTTTGTCTTTCTAATCATTTGTATGTCCACTGGAATAGCACTTTTAATTTCCTTCAAGAACTTTTCCTTTGCATTCACAACTTATCTATTTGGCACAAAATGCCCATCTTTCAGTCTGTCTCAGCTTTTGACATGCCTTCTTCACTCACTAAACTTAATTGTTTCTAGATTTTGATTGAAAGAGATTCTTCCTTTCACTTGAACTCTTGGAGGCCATTGTAGGGTTATTAATTGGCCTAATTCCAATACTGCTGTGCCTCAGGGAATAGAGAAGCCCAAGGGGAAGGAGAGAGACAGGGGAACAGCTGCTCAGTAGAGCATCAGAATATGCACATTTATTAAGTTGGCCATCTTATATGGGCATGGTTCATGGCACCCCAAAACAATTGCAATAATAACAGCAAAGATCACTGACCACAGATTACCATAATAAATATAATAATATTGAAATATTGAGAGAATTACCAGAATGTGACACAGAGGCATGAAGTGAGCAAATGCTGCTGGAAAAATGGCATCAACAGATTTGCTTGATGCAGGGTTGCCACAAACCTTCAATTTGTAAAAAATGCAATATCAGCAAAGCACAATAAAGCAAAGTACAATAAAATTAGGTATCTGTGTATTTGAAATGACAAAATTATAGAGACTGAGAACAGATTAGTGGTTGCCAGAGCACAGTGATGGGTTGGAGAGAAGGATGCAACTAAAAAAGTGTAGCCCAGGGAGTTCCTCTGTGGTTATGGAACAACTCGGTGTTATGATTGTGGTAGTAGTTACACATAAAATATCATTTCACATAACTACACACACACACACACATGCACATACACACACATTCAAGTAAATGCTTATATAACTGATGAAAATTGAATAAGGTCTGTAGTCTACTTAACAGTATTGTACCAATGTAAATTTCCAATTTTGACATTATACTGCAGTTATGTAAGATATCATTTGGAGAAGCTGGGTAAAAGGGTCATAGCATTATATATATTCTTTCTGCAACTTCCTGTGAGTTTATAATTATTTCAAAATGAAAATTTAAAGAAAAAAGACAGAAAATCAAATATTAGTAAAGATATGGAGCAAATGGAATTCTCAAACCTTGCTAGTGATATTGAGAACATTACAAATGCCCTGGAATAGAATATTGATGGTTTCTAAAAGAGTTAGTCAACTACTTTTGATGTGAGTCTGCTCCAAGAGAAATGACACACATACATACAAAACAAAAGTTTTTACAATCATGTTCAAAGCAGTCTTGTTCTTAATAGCCAAAACTGTTCATCAACAGGAGAATGAGTAAGCAAATTGTATTCACTCATTGGAATACCATTCAATAATAAATAATAATTAAGTACAACACACATACAACATGGATTAATCTCCAAAATATTATGAACTTAAAAATCCATACACAGTGAAGCACAAACTGTATGATTACATTTATATAAAATTTGAAGGCAAGCAAAATTACTTTATAATGGCAAAAAAATTTAGAACAATGGTTGTCCATGGTTGGGGAATTTTAATTCTAAAAGAGCACAAGGGATCTTCCAAGGAAATGGAAATGTTCTTTATCTTGTTTTGGTTGATGGTTACTCAAGTGAATATTATCAAAACTCAATGAACTGTGTAATTATGGTCTATGCATATTAATGTATCAAGCATGAACCATAAAAATAAAAAAGGAAAAGGAAAAAGTGTTGGTTCAAAGTAATTGTGGTAACACTGAAAATCCTTTTATTTTAAAATAAAATAGAGAAACAGCAGGATAAATTTTTTAAATCTAATATGTATATAAATATACTGGAAACAGGAAAACATACCGAAAATTATTTAAAGGAAATATGTCAAAATATTTACAGAGTTGGACCATCAGTATCTTTTTCCCTTCTACCTTTCTGTGAACCTGAATTATTTTTGATTAATATATATTACTGTGAACACTGAAATGCATTTAAAACAAATATCTTTCAAAAGAAAGTACAGAAATTAAATCTTTCAATATGACTTCTCATAAAAATTAATTCACAAATCAAAACACAAACATAGAAGAAATAATAAAAATCCATTTGTCAAGATCAAGTATTCTGATTTTATTTTGTAACTGGTTTATTGAATGACCAGGATTCAATCAATAGATTGTAAGCAGAAATAAACTAGTATTTTTTTCTATTGCCCCTTGAAATTTGTTCCAGAATTATTTCATTTTCCTACTCCTGGTCAGAAACTCACACATATCTTAGTGTTTTTTTGTTCTTCTTAGATCATAAGCAAATATTCCTTGTTTTAACATTAAGGGTTTAATCCAATATAATAGTCACATTACTTCAGTTTAGTCCAGTGTAATAGTTAAAACTCTAGGTTCTAATTAAATTTACAGACTCTCCCTTCACTTGGGTAGGGCCTGACTCAAACAAGAAGCCCCCAGTTGGAGAGGATGGGCATATAGTACATCACTTCTTTGTTTTCAAATCCACCCTCTTGTTCACTATCCAAAATTTCTGTTTCCTACAAAGTATTAGTGAGGAAGAAACATAAGAAAAATGGTAAACTAGCACTGTGGCCCTCTGAATATTTAGAGTGTAATCTTATTGTTTCTTTCACTTTTGGGGCTCCTTTTGAAAGTAACATACTCAGGACTTTAACCTTATGTAGATCTTTTAATGAGAAAATGCCTCTTTTAAGCTGACTTCTTAAAATATGCCCCTTTTTCTGATGAGCTTTGGATATCATTTTACTCTTGGAGTCAGATCATCCCAGTATGGTCCCTTGTAAGACTCACCAGGCTGCTTTTCTTTAAAGAAGCCCACATTTGCTTCTTCAGAACATGCACTTTTGCTCCAATTTCAGTGGAAGTTCAGCCTGCTGTCACCAGAGCCATCTGGCTTGTTTTTCTGCTGTAGACCAATGGTACTAGCTAGTCTCTTCTTGCCTTTAGCTTCCTCAGGCAAGTGTCAGTCCTGTGTTTCTCAAGTTTCATAAATACTTCTCAAACTATCCCAGTGGTACCCTGATGCATCTCTAACTTGCTTAAGATAAGACAGATCTACCTCTGCCACATGGTAGAGTGTGTACAAGACAATGTTATTATCTCTGAAGATGAATTCCCCTATCCATTTCCTATCAAGTCTTAAATAATGTCCAATTAGATGAATACATAAAGTTGACAAGACCAGTTTAATAATCCCATAGCATGTGCTGAACAGGAGGTCTGGTACCAGAGCCACCACATCTAGTCAAGAACATTGTCCTACACATGAAGACATCTAGCAGAGGGGTTGGTCAGCTTACCAAGCATGGTGCTTACCTCCAGACTGGCTTAGCTGCCCTTCCTCTGCGCTCTTGTGCATTCCTCTTACAATACTACCATGGTACCATTTTTTATTTTACTTATTTCTCATCCTCACTAGATATTGAGCCACTTGATAGTAATCTACCTTTTCTCTCTGTAGTCATAGGGCCTGATAATGTTTGATTCTTTATTAGATAATCAATAAGTGTTTGCTAAATATATGAGTAAGTTAGTGTTTGCCTTATAATCTAAAGAGAAAATAGGCTCCAGTGCCTGCCCCAGCATTTCATCCTTTTTTGGATTACTGCTTTACAGTTTGACATCTCTTGTACACTGACAACACAGCAGGGACTTTCAAGATGGGAATCTAAAACATGGCCTCCGAGGAGAAGGCTCGGAGCTCTTTTGTTGTAAAAAGCAGGACAATATACATTTCAGGTTGGTCACAATCATTGCATTAAGGGAATATTTAAAATTATTTCCACAGTTAAGCACAAAAGTATTTTGTTATCTAGGTTCTTAATTCATTTATACTGTTTTCTTAGTGAGAAACTTCAGGAGAGACTCATCCAATAGTGAACAAATTATCACATGTTAAGCAAAAAATGTATAAATGTTCTAAAGTGAACAAGCTGATGGTAAAGGCAGTTAAAAAAGAGTGTGGACTTTGCAATGGAATCTTTTAAGAAGAGCTCAGAGACCCTTTCCAGTGTTTATGATTTCCTGAGCACAGATGGTTAGATAAAAGGCTTAGAACTAACAAAAAATAGATTATTTCCTTCTCAGTATGTAAGTTCCACATAATTAAAATTTAACAGATTTATAGTGAAACATGGTAGAGATAACAAAAATGGTCTTGCTATATAAATTTTACATTTTAATTATCCTATAAAAAGAACACAATAATAAACATAATCTTTAGAAATATTATTCCTTCTACCTGAAAATGACAGATACCACAATTAGTACTTTAAAAAGTTTTCCACTTTGATATGAGTATATTGCAATAAGAGTTTGATTAAATTTGAGTATTAACAACTTTTTCCTTAACAAAGAGCAGTAAAATATTCATGAATCACCACATCAAAATACTAAAATAATGTTATATATCATTTTAACAAAATTTAAAAAGTCAAGATAAATATTTTTCATAGGCACCCCATTGTCTTTTCATATACTAGCAACAAAGAGTAGTCAAGGATTCTCATGGGATAAATTCAGATACCAAAATATGAATCTCTACATTATCACCAGGAAAACATATACATAAACAAGAGGAACAAACTAAATTCTCCATATCTCATGTCTATAACTTAACTAAGATATAGAATTACTACATATTTTTCAGTACTTATAAGTGTGAACTAAAAATGCCAAATCTTTCAACCACGTCCAGAGCCCTAGCCAGGGTAGCATATCAGACTATAGGGAGAACAGGAGCAAGGAGTGAGGACATAAGAGAGAAAGAACAAGAAAAATATCATTTCTGGAAAAAGAGGAATCATCACTGAGAGAGGAAATGCTTAGAAAAGTCTGAAACCTGATAGATCAGATAACTGGATAGTAGTGAATTTCAAGACATGGTCATGGAAGTGTACAGAGTAAGAGGTGTCAGTCTTGGGAAGATACCACCTCTACAAGAAATAGAGGTAACTTAAAAGACAGATGCATCCCCTGATTGCTTGGTAGAGAGAGGAGAAAAAGAAACAGGAAAGGGGAGGGGGGAAAATGAACAGAGGAGGGAATTTAAGGGCCCTAAAGAAAGAAAAGTGAATGACAAAATCAAGCCTTTCCACCTGCATAAAAATGTGTCACTAATTAAAGAAAACGCAGTTCCTTTAAAATTAGAAAGTCAGTACATAACCAAAATGCCTTACACTTATCAAATATGCCTGGTCCCAAAGAAGACATTTAAAATGGAAAACACAACCATATTCTGAATCCATCTAAAACTATTCTAAAAAGAGGAAAGAAAAAACAAGAATCAAATTATTTCAGCTAATAAAAAATTATCTAGAAACAAAGAGCCAAGAAAACAAAATATGCAGCACTGGAAAATGATGAGAACTCCAACATGAATTTAACATTCAAATCATAAGTTTCAGATATGAAATAAAACTTCTAATCACAATTTCAAAATGTCAGCTACAATAAAACATACAGAAAAAAAGAAATGAGAGATGTTCTGACTCAGGAAGGAAATTGAAGAAAAAACTATTAAGAAATAAATATTATTTCACAAGGTACCGAGAGGAGAAGAGATTTAAAAATATACATCTAGGAGATGGGATTAAAGATGGCAGCATGCAAGGTGAGACAGAGACCTCCTCTAAAACCACAAATAATATGAAAATACAATTTAATACAACTAATCCTGAGAGAGCAACAGGAAAGAAGGCTGCACCAGACTGCATATACCTGGAGAAAGGAGCAGACCTCCTGGAAAAGGGTTACATACCAAAGCTGTGATCCAGTGGGGCCCAAGCCCTTACCCTACCCCAGGTCACTGGTGGGAGGAAGAGAAATGGAGTGGGGAGGGAATGGAGGCCTGAGACTGCTGAACAGCTAGTGCTAGAGATCTGGTTTGGGAGCATAAACCAACATTGCATGATTCTCTGGTGATTCAGTGGCGTTAGAAAGCTAAGACAGGCAAAATACCTGGGAAGAGGAAGATTCCAGCTGCTTGTGGAAAACAGGGATTCATATGTGGCTGATCTGGGTGGGCAGTCTGAGAAACATCCTAAAAGTAAGAGGGCTGCTAAAGGGGCAAGGATTGCAAACAGCTTACTTCTCAGGAGAAAGGACACGTAGACAAAACTGCCATGGTGCACTGTGCCCAGCAGGTTGGGAGCTTAAATGATCTTCAGGCGCTCCATCCCCATGGCTGGCTACGCAGCACCAAGGCCCCAACCATGATAAGCAGCCTGCTGTGTCTTCCTCCCGGCTTGCCTGCACCTGGCACAGGCTCACAAACTGGACACCCCTGCTCTTGCGTTAGGCTAGCCAGAGGGATGGCCTGACAACAGCAGCTACAAACACAAAGCATAGAGGCTTACACCTGTGTGTTCGGCCCACTGGTTCTGGCAGTGGAGATAGGCATAAGAGCCGGGAAGCAGGAGAAAGCTCTTTCCTCCCCTCAAGCAACAACACTGCTCCCCTGCAAACCCCGACATTGCTACAGGGGCTAAGCAGCTCCAGAGAGTAGAGCTTCTGGGCACTAGAGGGCAACACAAACAAATTATGAAATGTCAAAGGAACCTGGTTCAAAGCCAAATTATGAATACACATGAGAAAGATTCAAATGAAATAGACCTCATGAATCTTCCTGAAAGAGAATCCAAAATAAAAATTAACATGCTCATGGAGGTACAGAAAAATATTCAAGAAACTCAGGAATGAATTTAGGATGGAGATCCATTCATTGAAGAACACAATGGAAGGTAATAAAAGCAGATTAGATATGGTGGAGGAGATGATAATTGGAATAGAAATTAGGGGAGAGGAATACAAAGTAGCTGAGGAACAAAGAGAAAAAAGGATCTCTAAGAATGAAAGAATACTGAGAGAACTGTGTGACCAATTGAAATGGAACAATATTCATATTATACGAGTACCAGAAGAAGAGAGAGAAAATAAGATAGAAAGTCTCTTTGAGGAAGTAATTGCTGAAAATTTCCCCATTCTGGGGAAGGAGATAGTCTCTTAGGCCATGGAGGTGCACAGATCTCCCAACACATGGGACCCAAGGAAGACAACACCAAGAAATATAGTAATTAAAATGGCAAAGATCAAGGATAAGGACAGACTATTAAAAGCAACCAGAGAGAGAAAAAAGATCACATACAAAGGAACACCCATCAGGCTAGCAGCAGACTTCTCAGCAGAAACCTTACAGGCCAGAGGGGAATGGCAAGATATACTTAATGCAATGAAGCAGAAGGGCCTCAAACAAACAATACTCAACCTGGCAAGGTTATCATTTAAATTTGAAGGAGGGATTAAACAATTTCCACATAAGCAAAGGCTGAGAGAATTTAGCACCCACAAACCATCTCTACAATGTATTTTGGAGGGACTGCTATAGATGGAAGTGTTCCTAAGGTTAAATAGCTGTCACCAGAGGTAATAAAAAGGATAGACAAAGAGTATAGAATATGATACCTAAAATATAAAGAAGGGAAGAGGAAGAAAAGGAGGGAAAAAAAGAACCTTTAGATTGTGTTTGTAATAACATACTGAGTTAAGTTAGACTTTTAGATAGGAAGGAAGTTAACCTTGAACCTTTGCTAACCACAAATCTAAAGCCTGCAGTGGCAATAAGTACATACCTATCGATAATCACCCTAAATGTGAATGGACTGAATGCACCAATCAAAATACATAGAGTCACTGAATGGATGAAAAAACAAGACCCAACTATATGCTGCCTACAAGAGACTCACTTCAAACCCAAAGACATACACAGACTAAAAGTGAAGAGATGGAAAAACATATTTCATGTAAATGATAGGGAGAAAAAAGCAGGAGTTGCAGTAATTGTATCAGACAAAATAGACTCCAAAACAAAGAAATTCCCAGGAGACAAAGAAGGACATTACATAATGATAAAGGGGTCAATCCAACAAGAGGATATAACCATTATAAATATCTATGCACCCAACACAGGAGAACCTACATATGTGAAACAAATACTAACAGAATTAAAAGGGAAAATAGAATGTAATGCGTTCATTCTAGGAGACTTCAACACTCCCCTCACTCTAAGGGACAGATCAATCAGACAGAAAATTAGTAAGGAGACGGAGGCATTGCCAACAAATTAGAACAGATGGCCCTAATCGACATCTACAGAACTCTACACCCAAAAGAAGCAGCATACACATTCTTTTAAAGTACACATGGAACACTTTCCAGAATAGACCACATATTAGGCCACAAAAAGAGCCTCAGTAAATTCAAAAAGATTGAAATTGTACTAACCACAAAGGTATAAAACTAGAAATAAACTGTTCAAAGAAAACAAAAAGGTTCACAAACACATGGAGGCCTAACAACATGCTCCTAAATGATCAACATATCAATAACAAAAATAAAACAGAGATCAAACAATAAATGGATACAAATGAAAACAACAGCACAACCCCCCAACTTCTGTGGGATGCAGCAAAGGCAGTTCTAAAAGGGACCTATATAGCAATCTAGGCCGATTTAAACAAGGTAGAACAATACCAAATGAATAGTCTAAATACACAATTACTATAACTGGAAAAAGAAGAAAAATGAAGCACAAAGGCAGCAGAAGGAGGGACACAATAAAGTTCAGAGAAGAAATAAATAAAATTGAGAAGAATAAAACAATAGAAAAAATTAATGAAAGCAAGAGCTGGTTGTTAGAGAAAATAAAAAAAAATAGATAAACCCCTTGCCATACTTATTAAGAAAAAAAGAGAATCTACACAAACAGAATCAGAAATGAGAAAGGAAAAATCAAGATGTACACCACAGAAATAGAAAGAATTATTAGACATTACTATGAAAATCTATATGCTAACAAACTGGATAACATAGAAGGAATGGACAAATTTCTAGAAAAATACAACCTTCCAAGACTGAACCAGGAATAAACAGAAAATCTAAACAGACCAATTACCAGCAATGAAATTGAATCAGTAATCAAGAAACTACCCAAGAACAAAACCACTGGACCAGTTGGATTCACCACTGAATTTTATCAGACATTTAGAGAAGACATAATACAAATTCTCCTTAAAGTTTTCCAAAAAATAGAAGAGGAGGGAATACTTCCAAACTCATTCTATGAAGCCAGCATCACTCTAATATCAAACCCACGCAAAGACCCCACCAAAAAAGAAAACTACAGACCAATATCCCTGATGAACATAGATGCAAAAATACTCAACAAAATATTAGCAAACCGAATTCAAAAATACATCAAGAGGATCATGCACCATTATCAAGTGGGGCTCATCTCAGGGATGCAAGGCTGATACAACATTCGAAAATCCACCAACACTGTCCACTACACCGACAAAGAGAACAACAAAAACCACATGATCATTTCCATAGATGCTGAAAAAGCATTCGACAAAATTCAACATCTATTCATGATAAAACTCTCAATAAAATGGGTATAGAGGGCAAGTACCTCAACATAATAAAGACCATATATGATAAACCCACAGCCAACATCATACTTAACTGTGAGAAGCTGAAATCTTTTCCTCTAAGAGTGGGAACAAGACAGGGATGCCTACTCTCCCTGATTTTATTCAACATAGATCTGGAGGTCCTAGCCACAGATATCAGACAACACAAAGAAATAAAAGGCATCCATATTGGTAAGGAAGAAGTCAAACTGTCACTGTTTGCAGATGACATGATATTGTACATAAAAAACCCTAAAGAATCCACTCCAAAACTACTAGAATAACTGAATTCAGCATAGTTTCAGGATACAAATTAATACACAGAAATCTGCTGCATTCCTATACACTAATGATGAACTAGCAGAAAGAGAAATCAGAAAAACAATTCCATTCACAATTGTATCTAAAAGAGTAAAATATCTAGGAATAAACCTAACCAAGGAAGTGAAAGACCTATACCCTGAAAACTACAAGACACTCCTAAGAGAAAATAGAGAGGATACTAATAAATGAAAATTCATCCCATTCTATTGGTAGGAAGAATTAATATTGTTAAATGGCCATCCTGCCTAAAGCAATCTACAGATTCAATGCAATCCCTATAAAAATACCAACAGCATTCTTCAACGAACTAGAGAAAATTGTTCTAAAATTCATATGGAACCACAAAAGAAAATATAGGCAAAACTCTCCTGAGTATACACATGAGCAGCTTCTTCATGAACATATCTCCATGGGCAAGGGAAACAAAAGAAAAAATGAACAAGTGGGACTATATCAAGCTGAAAAGTTTCTGTACAGCATAGGACACCATCAATAGAACAAAAAGGCATCCTACAGTATGGGAGAATATATTCATAAATCACATATCTGATAAGGGGTTGACATCCCAAATATACAAAGAGCCCACGCACCTCAACAAACAAAAAGTAAATATCCCAGTTCAAAAATGGGCAGAGGATCTGAACAGACACTTCTCCAAAGAAGAAATTCAAATGGCCAACAGACACATGAAAAGATACTCCACATCACTAGTCATCAGAGAAATGTAAATTAAAACCACAATGAGTTATCACCTCCCACCAGTTAGGATGGCCACTATCCAAAAGACAAACAACAACAAATGTTGGTGAGGATGTGGAGAAAGGGGAACCCTCCTACACTGCTGGTGGGAATGTAAATTAGTTCAAACATTGTGGAAAGCAGTATGGAGGTTCCTTAAAATTTAAAAATAGAAATACCATTTGACCCAGGAATTCCACTCCTAGGAATTTACCCTAAGAATACAGGAGCCCAGTTTGAAGAAGACAGATGCACCCCTATGTTTATCACAGCACTATTTACAATAGCCAGGAAATGGAAGCAACCTAAATGTCCATCAGTAGATGAATGAATAAAGAAGAGGTGGTACATATACACAGTGGAATTTTATTCAGCCATAAGAAGAAAGCAAATCCTACCATTTGCAGCATCTTGGATGGAGGTAGAGGGTATTATGCTCAGTGAAATAAGCCAGGCAGAGAAAGACAAGTATCAAATGATTTCACTCATCTATGGAGTATAAGAACAAAGAAAGAACTGAAGGAGCAAAACAGCAGCAGACTCACAGAACACAAGAATGGACTAACAGTTACCAAACAGAAAGGGACTAGGGAGGATGGGTGGGAAGGGAGAGATAAGGGGGAATATGGGGTATCACTGTTAGCACATATAATGTGTGTGGGGGACACAGGGAAGGTAGTATAACAGAGAGAAGACAAGTAGTTATTCTATAGCATCTTACTACACTGATGGACAGTGACTGTAATGGGGTATGTGGTGGGGACTTGATAATGTGGGGAGTCTACCAACCATAATATTTTTCATGTAAGTGTATATTAATGATACAAAATATATATATATATATATATATATATATATACACACACACACACACACACACACACACACACACACATCTAGTCAGAGAAAAGAAAGAAAAAGAAAAATGACAAAGTACCTGATAATGATTGAGTAAGAACCTTTCCCATAAATAATAATGATAAATTATGGACATAAGTTAAAAGTCTCAGAGGAGCGAACAAAGAGCAGGAAGATATTGCTAGAGTATCCATCAATACGGGAAGGCAGACATACTGTGTGAGTTCTGTGTTTTCATTGCTTCTAGCATGAGAGGTGGCAGAGTTGATGCTTTATAGGAATAACTCCAGATTTCCTGGCCTGGAGAACAAGAAGATTGAGTCTGGAGCAGCCATGAATATTGGAAAGAGATAATAGAACCAAGAAAGCAAAAAGCCAGAGAGCAGATCTTTAAATTATATTTGCTAATATTGCTGGTCGATGCTGCAAGCATACTCAAAGCAGCTCAGCTAAGAACAAGTATATAGACTCATCAGTTATGCAAGAAACAGCATTTTCAGTTTGAACCCAACAAACTCTAATGCCTGCTGAAATAAAAGAAAATACTAATCAGAGAAAAATAAAAGAATACAAGGTCTCCACAACTTAGCAGTCATAATATACTGGATACAATTTTAGATAATATGAGATAAAGAGACCTAGGAAAATATGACTCCTTTTCAAGAGAAAAGACAGAAAAGACAGTTTTGGCACAAAACCTAAGGTCTGCCAATGATGGAATCAATAATCAAATATTTTGAAGAAGCCATTACAGTTATCCTCAACAATCCTAAGACTCAACAAACTCAATCCTAAATCTACAAACTCATAAATAGTGAAAAGATAGTAAATGTCAACAAATAAACACAATTTGTTTTATTGAAGGGCAGTTGACACACACTATTACATTACATTAGTTTCAGGTGTACAACACAGTGATTCAACATTTATATACATGATAATTCTAGGTACCAGCTATCACCATACCAAGTTGTTACAATATTTTGACTATATTCCTTATACTATACTTTACATCCCGGTTAATTATTTATTTTACAATTGGAAGTGTGTACTTGTTTTTTCTTTTGTGAGGGCATCTCTCATATTTATTGATCAAATGGTTGTTAACAAAAATAAAATTCTGTATAGGGGAGTCAATGCTCAATGCACAATCATCAATCCACCCCAAGCCTAATTTTCATCAGTCTCCAATCTTCTGAAGCAAAACTAACAAGGTCTTACATGGAGAACACATTCTTACATAGCGAATAAGTTACATGGTGAACAGCACAAGGGCAGTCATCACAGAAACTTTCGGTTTTGCTCATGCATTATGAACTATAAACAGTTCAAATATGAATACTCATTTGATTTTTATACTTGATTTATATGTGGATACCACATTTCTCTCTTTATTATTATTATTTTTAATAAAATGCTGAAGAAGGTAGGTAGATACAAGATAAAGGTAGAAAACATAGTTTAGTGTTGTAAGAGAGCAAATGTAGATTATCAGGTGTGTGCCTGTAGACTATGTGTTAATCCAAGCTAGAAAAGGGCAATAAAACATCCACGTATGCAGAAGATTTCTCCCAGAACAGGGGGGGTGAGGTTCTAAGCCTCACCTCTGTTGATCCCCAATTTCTTAGCTGATGGACCCCCTGCGACTGTGCCTGTCTTAGGTTGTTCCTCCCTTGAGGAATCTTACCCGTCTCTGGCTAACCAGTCATCTTCTGGGGCCATACAGGGAAATGTAAAGTTGGTAAGTGAGAGAGAAGCCTTATTATTTGAGAAGGTTAGCTTTTTACTTCTTTGCATATTTATACCCTGTGGCTTCTATGCCCAGCATTTGTCTGAGGTATCTTTAGCACTTGGAATAATTATGATACTCGGTAAATTTGGTATGAGGCACAAACTCTATTTAAGGGTTGTAATTAGGAAGGAAGAAAAAAAGCTATAGAAGTAGCAGGCGGAAGAAAACATGGGAAGATTGATTATTTCTTTGACATATCCTCTTGTAGAGTAACTTCAGCATGTATAGGTTTTAAGCTACTACTTAAATTGCGCACACACATTAACATAATAGGAGTATAGTTACATAGCCAAAGCATACTTGTAATTACCAGCCATCTCCAGCGAAACCAAGAAAACCAGTTAGGCACCTTAGGCATTTGTGAAAACTTATCTATGATATGGTGGATATTGTCCAACTGAACTTGAACAGTCTGAGAGAAATCAGACAAATTAAAACAACCCATTGCTGGGGACTGTTCACATCCCATATGTTCTTTTAACAGTAAATAATCTGTAGTTGTAAGATTTTGGAGTGCTACAATTTGCAATTCTCCTAATTCTTGGTTGAGTTCCAACAGTATAGATCCAGTCAAATTTGTTGTTTTACTGTATGCACAGGCCAGCTTAGATATCTCCTTCCTCATTCCCATGGCAAGTCCAGGAACTGGTGGAATGAGTGCATCTACACCTGTAGCAGTGCGTGGATCTTTGTTGGGGTTTTTTGATGATCATCTTCTGGCATGAGTCTTCCAGAGAGTGCTGATGTTGGAAGCTCTTTTTCATATCGTATCTTAGTTCATTTTCGGGGTAGCCCAATTAGGCTTTGATCCTCTGTATAAACACAAACAGACCCTTTGCCTACACTTTTATATGCCCTTTATACCATTGTGTAGAACTCATTGGAGGTCACCACACAGGAAATGCCTTTTTTTTTTGTATCATTAATCTACACTTACATGATGAATATTATGTTTACTAGGGTCTCCCCTTTACCAGGCCCCCCTTTACAGTCACTGTCCATCAGCATAGCAAAATGTTGTAGAATCACTACTTACCTTCTCTGTGTTGTACAGCCCTCCCCTTTCTCCAACCCCCACAATGCATGCTAATCTTAATACCCCCCTTCTTCTTCCCCCCCATCCCTCCCTACCCACCCATCTTCCCCAGTCCCTTTGGTACCTGTTAGTCCATTCTTGAGTTCTGTGATTCTGCTGCTGTTTTGTTCCTTCAGTTTTTCCTTTGTTCTTATATTCCACAGATGAGTGAAATCATTTGGTATTTCTCTTTCTCCTCTTGGCTTGTTTCACTGAGCATAATACCCTCCAGCTCCATCCATGTTGCTGCAAATGGTAGGATTTGCCCTTTTCTTATGGCTGAGTGGTATTCCATTGTGTATATGTACCACATCTTCTTTATCCATTCATCTATAGATGGACATTTAGGTTGCTTTCAATTCTTGGCTATTGTAAATAGTGCTGCGATAAACATAGGGGTGCATTGGTCTTTCTCAAACTTGATTGATGCATTATTAGGGTAAATTCCTAGGAGTGCAATTCCTGGGTCAAATGGTAGGTCTGTTTTGAGCATTTTGATGTACCTCCATACTGATTTCCACAATGGTTGAACTAATTTACATTCCCACCAGCAGTGTAGGAGGGTTCCCCTTTCTCCACAGCCTCGGCAACATTTGTTGTTGTTTGTCTTTTGGATGGCAGCCATCCTTACTGGTGTGAGGTGATACCTCATTGCAGTTTTAATTTGCATTTCTCTGATAATTATCAATGTGGAGCATCTTTTCATGTGTCTGTTGGCCATCTGTATTTCTTTTTTGGAGAACTGTCTGTTCAGTTCCTCTGCCCATTTTTTAATTGGGTTATTTGTGTTTTGTTTGTTGAGGCGTGTGAGCTCTTTATATATTCTGGATGTCAATCCTTTATCGGATCTGTCATTTTCAAATATATTCTCCCATACTGTAGGGTTCCTTTTTGTTCTATTGATGATGTCTTTTGCTGTACAGAAGCTTTTCAGCTTAATATAGCCCCACTTGTTCATTTTTGCTGTTGTTTTCCTTGCCGGGGAGATATGTTCAAGAAGAGGTCACCCATATTTATGTCTAAGAGGTTTTTGCCTATGTTTTCTTCCATGAGTTTAAAGGTTTCATGACTTACATTCAGGTCTTTGATCCATTTTGAGTTTACTTTTGTATATCGGGTTAGACAATGGTCCAGCTTCATTCTCCTACATGTAGCTGTCCAGTTTTGCCAGCACGGTCTGTTGAAGAGACTGTCGTTTCGCCATTGTATGTCCATGGCTCCTTTATCAAATATTAATTGACCATATATCATATATGTCTGGGTTAATGTCTGGATTCTCTTGTCTGTTCCATTGGTCTGTGGCTCTGTTCTTGTGCCAGTACCAAATTGTCTTGATTACTATGGCTTTATAGTAGAGCTTGAAGTTGGGGAGTGAGATCCCCACTACTTTATTCTTCTTTCTCAGGATTGCTTTGGCTATTCGGGGTCTTTGGTGTTTCCATATGAATTTTTGAATTATTTGTTCCAGTTCATTGAAGAATGTTGCTGGTAGTTTCATAGGGATTGCATCAAATCTGTATATTGCTTTGGGCAGGATGGCCATTTTGATGATATTAATTCTTCCTAGCCACGAGCATTGGATGAGTTTCCATCTGTTAGTGTCCCCTTTAATTTCTCTTAAGAGTGACTTGTAGTTTTCAGAGTATAAGCCTTTCACTTCTTTCGTTAGGTTTATTCCTAGGTATTTTATTTTTTTTGATACAATTGTGAATGCAGTTGTTTTCCTGATTTCTCTTTCTGTTGGTTCATTGTTAGTGTATAGGAAAGCCACAGGTTTCTGTGTGTTGATTTTGTATCCTGCAACTTTACTGTATTCCGATATCAGTTCTAGTAGTTTTGGGGTGGAATCTTTAGGGTTTTTTATGTACAGGATCATGTCATCTGCAAATAGTGACAGTTTAACTTCTTCTTTACCAATCTGGATTCCTTGTATTTTTTTTTTTGTCTGATTGCCATGGCTAGGACCTTCAGTACTATGTTAAATAACAGTGGGGAGAGTGTGCATCCCTGTCTAGTTCCCGATCTCAGAGGAAATGCTTTCAGCTTCTCGCTTTTCAATATAATGTTGGCTGTGGGTTTATCATAGAAGGCCTTTATTATGTTGAGGTACTTGCCCTCTATTCCCATTTTGCTGAGAGTTTTTATCATGAATGGATGTTGAACTTTGTCAAATTCTTTTTCAGCATCTGTGGAGATGATCATGTGGTTTTTGTCTTTCTTTTTGTTGATGTGGTGGATGATGTTGATGGACTTTCGAATGTTGTACCATCCTTGCATCCCTGGGATGAATCCCACTTGGTCATGGTGTATGATCCTTTTTATGTATTTTTGAATTCGGTTTGCTAATATTTTGTTGAGTATTTTTGCATCTATGTTCATCAGGGATATTGGTCTGTACTTTTCTCTTCTGGTGGGGTCTTTGCCTGGTTTTGGTATTAGGGTGATGTTAGCTTCATAGAATGAGTTTGGGAGTATCCCCTCCTCCTCTATTTTTTGGAAAACTTTAAGGAGAATGGGTATTATGTCTTCCCTGTATGTCTGATAAAATTCTGAGGTAAATCCATCTGGCCCGGGGGTTTTGTTCTTTGGTAGTTTTTTGATTACCGCTTCAATTTTGTTGCTGGTAATTGGTCTGTTTAGATTTTCTGTTTCTTTCTGGGTCAGTCTTGGAAGGTTGTATTTTTCTAGGAAGTAGTCCATTTCTCCTAGGTTTCCCAGCTCGTTAGCATATAGGTTTTCATAGTATTCTCTAATAACTCTTTGTATTTCTGTGGGGTCTGTCTTGATTTTTCCTTTCTCATTTCTGATACTGTTGATTTGTGTTGACTCTCTTTTCCTCTTAATAAGTCTGGCTAGAGGCTTATCTATTTTGTTTATTTTCTCAAAGAACCAGCTCTTGGTTTCATTGATTTTTTTCTGTTGTTTTATTCTTCTCAATTTTATTTATTTCTTCTCTGATCTTTATTATGTCCCTCCTTCTGCTGACCTTAGGCCTCATCTGTTCTTCTTTTTCCAATTTCGATAATTGTGATATTAGACCATTCATTTGGGATTGTTCTTCCTTCTTTAAATATGCTTGGATTGCTATATACTTTCCCCTTAAGACTGCTTTTGCTGTGTCCCACAGAAGTAGGGGCTTAGTGTTGTTGTTTTCATTTGTTTCCATATATTGCGGGATGTCCATTTTGATTTGGACATTGATCCACTGATTATTTAGGAGCGTGTTGTTAAGCATCCATGTTTTTGTGAGCCTTTTTGCTTTCTTTGTACAGTTTATTTCTAGTTTTATGCCTTTGTGGCCTGAAAAGTTGGTTGGTAGGTTTTCAATCTTTTGGAATTTACTGAGGCTCTTTTTGTGGCCTAGTATGTGGTCTATTCTGGAGAATGTTCCATGTGCACTTGAGAAGAATGTGTATCCTGTTGCTTTTGGATGTAGAGTTCTGTAGATGTCTTTTAGGTCCGTCTGCTCTACTGTGTTGTTCAGTGCTTCCGTGTCCTTACTTATTTTCTGCCCGGTGGATCTTTCCTTCGGGGTGAGTGGTGTGTTGAAGTCTCCTAGAATGAATGCATTGCAGTCTATTTCCCCCTTTAGTTCTGTTAGTATTTGTTTCATATATGCTGGTGCTCCTGTGTTGGGTGCATATATATTTAGAATGGTTATATCCTCTTTTTGAACTGAGCCCTTTATCATTATGTAGTGTCCTTCTTTATCTCTTGTTACTTTGTTTTGAAGTCTATTTTGTCTGATGTTAGTACTGCAACCCCTGCTTTTTCCTCGCTGTTGTTTGCCTGAAATATATTTTTCCATCCCTTGACTTTTAGTCTGTACATGTCTTTGGGTTTGAGGTGAGTTTCTTGTAAGCAGCATATAGATGGGTCTTGCTTTTTTATCCATTCTATTACTCTGTGTCTTTTGATTGGTGCATTCAGTCCATTTACATTTAGGGTGACTATTGAAAGATATGTACTTATTGCCATTGCAGGCTTTAAATTCGTGGTTATCAAAGGTTCAAGGTTAGCCTCTTTAGTATCTTACTGCCTAACTTAGCTCGCTTTTTGAGCTGTTATATACACTGTCTGGAGATTCTTTTCTTCTCTCCCTTCTTATTCCTCCTCCTCCATTCTTCATATGTTGGGTGTTTTGTTCTGTGCTCTTTCTAGGAGTGCTCCCATCTAGAGCATTCCCTGTACGATGTCCTGTAGAGGTGGTTTGTGGGAAGGAAATTCCCTCAGCTTTTGTTTGTCTGGGAATTGTTTAATCCCACCATCATATTTAAATGATATTCATGCTGTATACAGTATCCTTGGTTCAAGGCCCTTCTGTTTCATTGCATTAAATATATCATGTCATTCTCTTCTGGCCTGTAAGGTTTCTGTCAAGACGTCTGACGTTAGCCTGATGGGTTTTCCTTTATAGGTGACCTTTTTCTCTCTAGCTGCCTTTAAAACTCTTTCCTTGTCCTTGATCTTTGCCATTTTAATTATTATGTGTCTTGGTGTTGTCTTCCTTGGCTCCTTTCTGTTGGGGGTTCTGTGTATTTCCGTGGTCTGTTTGATTATTTCCTCCCCCAGTTTGGTGACGTTTTCAGCTATTATTTCTTCTAAGATACTTTCCATCCCTTTTCCTCTCTCTTCTTCTTCTGGTACCCCTATAATACGGATATTGTTCCTTTTGGATTGGTCACACAGTTCTCTTAATATTGTTTCATTCCTTGAGATCCTTTTTTCTCTCTCTCTCTGTCAGCTTCTATGCGTTCCTGTTCTCTGGTTTCAATTCCTTCAATGGCCTCTTGCATCCTATCCATTCTACTTATAAACCCTTCCAGAGTTTGTTTCATTTCTGTAATCTCTTTTCTGGCATCTGTGATCTCCCTCCGGACTTCATCCCATATCTCTTGCGTATTTCTCTGCATCTCTGTCAGCATGTTTATGATTTTTATTTTGAATTCTTTGTCAGGAAGACTTGTTAGGTCTGTCTCCTTCTCTGGTGTCTCTGTGATCTTTGTCTGCCTGTAGTTTTGCCTTTTCATGGTGGTAGGAATAGTTTGCAGAGCTGGGACGAGTGACAGCTGGAAGAACTTCCCTTCTTGTTGGTTTGTGGCCCTCCTCTCCTGGGAGAACAGCGACCTCTAGTGGCTTGTGCTGGGCAGCTGCGCGCAGACAGGGCTTCTGCTTCCTGCCCGGCTGCTATGGAGTTTATCTCCGCTGCTGCTGTGGGCGTGGCCTGGCTCGGCAGCTGCTCCAAAGTGGTGGAGTCGCGTTGGAGGGGGAGCGGCTGGAGGCTATTTATCTCCGTAAGGGGCCTCCCTGCTCCCTGCAGCCCAGGGAATTAGGGTGCCCAGAGATCCCCGGATTCCCTACCTCTGGATTAAGTGTCCCGCCCTGCCCCTTTAAGACTTTCAAAAAAAATTTTTTTTTTAATTAAAAAAATAAATAAAGAATGGCCACTCGTTTTTGTTCATTCTCCAGCACCAGCCTCAGGCATCTGCTCACCGGTCTTGCTGCTCTGTTTCCCTAGTATCCAGGGCCCCACACACGCACTGTGTCTGCGCTCTGGTCCAGATGACTGGGGCTGGGTGTTCAGCAGTCCTGGGCTCCATCTCTCTCCTGCTCTGCCTATTCTTCTCCCTCTGGGAGCTGGGTGGAGGGGTGCTCGGGTCCTGCCGGGCCAGGGCTTTTATCTTACCCCCTTTACGAGGCACTGGGTTCTCTCAGGTGTGGATGTGGTCTGGATGTTGTCCTGTGTCCTCTGGTCTTTATTCTAGGAAGAGTTGTCTTTGTTTTATTTTCATAGATGTATGTGGTTTTGGGAGATTTATGCTGCTCTACTCACGCCGCCATCTTGGCTCCTCCTGTGTCAACACAATTTTTTTAAAAGTGGAAACTGTAGACTTAAAAAATATTAGAGATTGAAAAAACATATTCACTGGATGGACTTAACAGCAGAATGGAAGTGACAAATGAGAATACATAAACATGAAGATACATCAACTGAAATTATATAATCTGAAGAATATAAGGAAAGGTTTTTAAAAATGAACACAATGATGTACTCCACTAGGTGAATGGATAAATTGTGCTACATCCAGATCATGGAATATTATTCAACAGTGAATAGAAATGAGGTATCAAGCCATGAAATGACATGGAGGAAACTTATATGTATATTACTCAGAGAAAGAAGCCATGAGAAAGCTACACACTGTATAATTCCAACTATATGACATTCCAACAATATGACATTCTGGAAAAGGCAAAACTGTAGATGAAGTAAAAAGATAAGTGGCTCTCAGGGTTCGAGTGGAGGGACGGATGAATAGGTGCAACATAGAGGATTTTTAGGGCAAACTAATCTGTATGATGTTATATTGGTGGATATCTGTCCTTATATATTTGTCCAAACCCATAGAATGTACATCAAGAGTGTAATATAATCTGTGAACTTTCACTGAGAATATGTGTCAGTGTAGAGTCATTGATTGTAACAAACATACCACTCGGTTTAGGATGTTAGTGGCTGGTGTATTGTTTACATTTTTAAATTTTCTGTGTAGTATGATGTTTTGAAATCTTAAAAACCTTTCTCTCTCTGGAGGGACTGCCACTTGCTGGGCTAGTGAATTCTTAAGATACTAAAAAGCTCAACCGGCTCAAAGTAACCAGTCCAGATTCATACCTCTTCTATCTGACCTGTATGCTCCAGAAGGCAATATTCCTCTGCCTTAATTATCCCAGGAGAGGTACCAGGCAACTATGGAACATCTCTGCCTTAGAGCCTGCTAAAATTATTCAAATTAGCAATCCTGATTTGTTTACATTGCCCTGCTTGCTCTTCCTGTGGAAACACCAATAAAACCTGTGGCTTAGGCTCTTCATTCAGCCTTGTCCTTTCTGTCTCTTGACTTAGGCTGGTGCTTTCCTTCATGTTTCTAAGACCTGTGAATATAATAAACTTTGTTCTTCTGAGCCCCTCATCTATTTTCTTTTGTGCCACAACTTACTGACCATGACATAAAACACACCGAACAGTAAAGGAGGCTGTGCATGTATGTATGAGTTCTATGGATATGTGCGAATTCTCGTACTTCCATTCAATTTTGCCCTGAGCCTAGCACTGCTCTAAAAAAAAAATACTTTATTTTTAAAAAAGGAAGAGATTCTCAGAGACGTAATAGTTAGTTAGGGACCAATTGACTAAAGTACATGTAATTTGGGTCCCAGAAGGAGAAGAAAGAAAGAATAGGACAGAAAATAAATTTGGACAATAATGACCATAACATTTCTAAATTTGATGAAGAATGTAAACTTATGGAACCTGGTTGCTCAAGGAACTCCAATCAGAATACCCATTTAAGCAGTCTCTCTCTGGGCATTTCATACCCAAACAGTTGAAAGTTGAAATTAAAAAAAATCTTGAAACTAGCAATAGGAAAATGGCATATTATGTACAGGAAAATCCTGACTCAATTAATAATTCACTATTTATTAGGAAGTATCGGTGCCAGAAAAAATGAAGCAACATCTTTAAAATGCTGGATGAAAAATAAATTTGTCAACCATATTTGCTTTTCCTAATGAAAATATCCTTCACTAATGAAGGGAAAATAAAGACATTTTCAAAGAAATAAAAAAAAGAATGTGTTGCCATTAGGCCTACGCTATATTCAGGCAGAAGGAAGTTGATACCAGATGGAAACTTGGATCCTCACAAAGGAATGCAGAACACTGGAAATGGTAAATATGAAAAGACAGTTTTGCTTTTATGTTCCCTCAAAACATATTATGACAGTTTAAAGCAAATTTTATAAAATCTTTCAGGGTATATAATCTATGGTGATGTAATGCATGTAATAACAATAGCATAACAGATGGGAAGGAAATCAACTGGCATTTATGGTTGTAGGGTTTTTATATTCACTTAAACTCATGCAACACTAAGTGGATTGTGAAATGCTCAGGATGTACCATTAATTTTTTATTGAACTATAGTTGATATATAATATTTATTTCAGATGTACAACGTAGTAATTTCATAGTCATATGCATAACTAAATGCTTACCATGATAAATATAGTTACCATCTGTTAATACAGTTTGTCAAATGGTACCTTGGCCCAGTTTTGAGACCTTGGTTAGAGGCAAGTCATTCTTCTTGAGCAGCCAATTAAATTCAAACCGCCAACCACCTCCTTTATCAGACTTTCACACTTTAGACCACTATATACCTGCCCTAATTGCCCCAGGGCCAGATACCAGACACCCAGAGTCAGCCCCTGTACCCCAGAGCCCACTGAAATATAATTCAAAGTAGTCAATCCTAAACCTCCTTGTCCTGCTTTACCCCTTCTTCTCCACAGAAACCACAATAAAGGTGCTTGCACACAGTTTCCCTCTCTCCGTCTGCCTCTACTGCTTCCCCTGAGTGGCCCTGAGTACCGTGCTGTGCCCTCCCCAGGAAACTATAAGGACACCAAACTACAAAACTCTTTCTGGTTTCTCTCTCAAGGTACCTTTGGCCTCACCAGGCCTCACTCAAGGTAATTTGGCTAAAATAAATCCCTGGAAAAGTCACTGAAAAAAGGAAGCAAAGAAGCATAGCAAAAAAGCCAATAAATTTTTAAAAATAGAATGCTAAAATTAAGTCAAATAATACAAAAAAGATGGAAAAGAGGACTAAAAAGCAGAAAGGATAAATTAAACACAAATATTAAAATGGTAAACATGAACCAACATCCATAATTATATTAAACTGTAATGTACTAAACACTATGAAAAAAGGCAGATATAAGAATGCATTAAAAAACAGGACTCAATTACATGCTGTGTACAAAAGACACATCTAACATATGAAAACATAAAATGAAAGTAAATGTATTAAACATGTGTATCATGCAGGCAGTATGCACAAAAATGCAAACACAACTAATATGAAATAGGTTTAAACCACAAGCATTATCAAAAATAAATGGGACATTTCCTAGTAATTAAGGGGACAATTCATCACTAATAACATTCCTAGTTATTTACCCAAGATAAATAAATACATATATCCACAAAAGACTTGTATGTAAATTAAGACTGCTTTATTCATTCATTTGAAATAACCTCCATGACCATCAACAGGTGAATAAATTTTTAAAAATAGAGCAAAGCAGTGCTACTGATATATATTTAATAATATAAAGGAATGAACCATTGATACATGGAACAATATGAGGTGAATCTTAAAAACATTCTGAAGGAAAAACATATATATCCATTTGTATGGAATTCTATAGAAGTTAAAAATCAGAAAGAATATTAATATATTGGCTGGCACCTGGGGCTGTGGTTTTGGGATGAGATTTAATACAAAAGAGTAATGAAACTTTATGGTAATATTTTATACTCTGATTATGGTCATTGGTCATTATATGATTGCATACAACTGTATATGCCTAAAAATGAAGTCATTTATTTTATAATTAGTTTTATATAAATTACAGCTCAGTAAAGATGGTTCAAGAAAATGAAAACATAATAATGAAGAGATAAAAATTATGTAAGCAAATTGATATAGCAAGTAGGCAAAGAAAATATAATTCGCATCCTTGAAAACAAAACAATGAAACAAATGATATTCAAAACTATAATCAAAGTTGCATAGATAAAAAGAAGAATCTAAATACTTAAAGAACTTCTAGTGATACCTTAGTTGTTTACATTAGGGTATCCTAATAAAACTAGTTGACCTGAAGTATAAAGATTATATCCTCAGGTCTTCTAAGAATGAAGGGAAACTCATCATTTACAAAGAAAAAAGAAATCAAGTTGGCATCAGTCTTCTCAACATCCAGATACAAAGTCAGTCAATAGTGGAGCAATATTTAAAACAAACAAAATCTCAAAGAAAATGGTGTAGCCAAAGATTTTATGTCTAATCAAATTGTCATTCCATATTAAAAGTTATAGAAAACCAGTTTCAATCACTTAAGTACTCAGATAATAATACATTCATGTATTTTTTTCAGATGAATCTAGTAGAAGACTAGCTTTCTCCAATCAAGATATGATAGCAGATTCTTAGGCAAAAGAGCTAACTGTGAGTATGGAATATTTTCATACAACTAATACTAAAAATAGAGAAGAGATCCGGAAAATGCTAAATAACATATTAATGAAGCATAAATAGTATGAAATGATACTAAAATGATTCATTTATATAAAGGTACATGGACTTAACTCTCATATTAAAAGAAGACTTTAAGATTGGCTCATAAAGCAAAACCCACATTTAGCTGATTAAAAGACACACCTAAACCAAAGTAATTTAGAAATTTGTAAAATATAAAGTGATGAGCAAATGTATACAAGGGAAATGCAGGAAATAAGTAGGCGTTATGATCCTGATATTAGAAAAGTGAATTCAGCCCCAAATATGTTAAATTAGTAAAGGATATTTTATAATGCTAAAGGCCACAATTCACAATGAAAATATAACAAGAGCACATATGTCACAAATAACATAGGAAACACCTTCATAAAGCAGAAATTCCTGGAAAGACTAGCTACATGGTGAAATACACAGTATAGGCACACCTTGGGCATACTGCACGTTGCATTCCAGACCACAGCAACAAAGCAAATATCACAATAAAGAGGGTCAAATGAATTTTTTGGCTTCCTAGTGCATACAAAAATTATGTTTACACTATACTGTAGTCCATTAACTTTGCAATAGCATTACATTTTTAAAATGTGCATAACTTAATTAAAAAATAAATTAGTGCTAAAAACTGCTAACTATCCTCTCCATTGAAAATCTGTGACTTAGTGTAGCCACCTTAATTAATGATCTTAGCTAGATCTTTAGCATCACTTGCAGGTGTGTCTACACCAGCATTTGCTGTTTCACCTTGTGCTTCTCTGTCCTGCAGACGGCTTCTTCCTTTAAATCTCATGAACCAACTTCTGCTTGCTTCAGACTTTTCTGTAGCTTCCTCCCCTCTCTCAACCTTCATAGAATTGAAGAGAGTCAGGGCCTTGCTCTGGATTAGGCTTTGGCTTAAGGGGATGTTGTAGCTGGTGTGATCTTCTATCCAGAAGACTAAAACTTTCTTCATATCAGCAATCAATAAGGCTGTTTCACTTCTGATTCATTTACGTGTTCACTGGAGCAGCACTTTTAATTTCCTTCAAGAACTTTTCCCATTCACAACTTGTCTGGCATAAGAGGCTTAGCTTTCTACCTATCCTGGCTTCGGACATGCCTTCCTCACTAAGTTTAATCACATCTATCTTTTGATTTAAAGTGAGAGATGTGACTCTTCCTCTGCTTGAATACTTAGGGACCATTGTAAGGTTATTAACTGGCCTAATTTCAATATTGCTATGTCTCAGGGAATAGGGAGGCCCAAGAGAGGGAGAGAGACAGGAGAAGAGCTGGTGAGTGGAGCCGTCAGAGACACACATTTATTGATGAAGTCAGCCATCTTATATGGGTGCAGTTCATGGCACCCCAAAACAATTACAATAATAACACCAAAGACCACTGATCACAGATGGCTGTAAGACATGTAATAATAATGAAAAAGCTTGAAATACTGTGAGAGTTACCAAAATGTGACACAGAGACATGAAATGAGCAAATGCTGTTGGCAAACTGGCTCGGATAGACTTGCTCGATGTAGGGTTGCCACAAACCTTCAATCTGTAAAAAATGCTCAGTGAAGCACAATAAAACAAAACACAGAAAAAGAGATGTGCCTGTATTACCAACAATAGAATTCTCTAACATATAACCCAGTCAAGGAGAGGTCAAGTTCAAATAGCTAAGAATGTGAAAGACTTAAAGCAACATAATAAGATAGCGGTATATCGCAATTTATACCCTAATAATGGTAAATCTTTTCCTCAAATGCCTACAGTCCATTTTCAGAATTGACTAAAGCCAACGTTATCTGGTTATAACAAAAGAAAATGGAAAGTCACCTCAACCTGGACTTTGATTTTCCTGCTCATTTTAAGTCATATTTTCCTGTTTCTTCGTATGCCTATGATTTGTGTGTTCACTGGAATACCAATGCCAGGCATTGTAAATTTTACCTTGTTGGATGCTGTATATTTTGTATTTCAGTAAATGTGCTTGAACATTAATCTTAGATGCAGTTAAGTTTCTTGGAATCATTTTGATCCTTTTGAATCTTGTTTTTAAGGTTTGAAAAGCACAGCGAGAGCAGCAATTATTCTAGGGATAATTTGTCAAAACCCGTCTGAGCACTACCCAACTTTCTGGCTGTCCGTGTTAGGAGCAGAAACTATTTCCAGGCCCATGTGATCCCCAGACATTGTTGCTTCTTATTCTTTTGGTATTTCTTCCACAGCCTCAGGTAGTTTCCTCATATACCTGTGATACCAGTATTCAGCCTGAGGGAGACATTATGCAGTTCTCTGGAATTCTCACTTTATAGCTCCCTCTTCTCCAGGAATCTATCCTTAGACTCCAACTGCCTCACACTTCCTAGACTCAGTTCCATTTTCTCAATACAACGAAACTGCCAGGCTCCATGTGAATTCCTCTTCCCTGTGCTGTGGCCTCGAAACTCTAAACACTAAGCTGGAGCAATCATTAGGCTCACTGTGTTCATTTCCTATCTCTCATTGTCACCCTCTTTAATTCCCTGAAGTCCAATATCCTGAAAACCATCACTTCCTATATTTTATTGATTTAAAAAAATATATTTCAGTTGGGACAGCAAATCCAATCACTGTTGTGAATGTACGTTTAAAATAATTTTAATTTATATAACCATGTGACTTTCACATATTCAAAAATTGAAGTGAATGCAAAATATTGGAAAAACTGCCAAGACTAAATTTAAATATATCCAGAGATAAATGACAGCAACTATATAAAATTGAAAACCACAGAGAAAATGATAAATTTACTATTATTAAATTAAAACTTATCGACTTTTGAACACAGTACTCTGTACAATCACAGAGAAGTATATTCTAAGCACCAAAATAACTACATAGAAATCTTGGAAATTAAGGAGAATTTAACAAAGATATTATTTACACAAATAGTAGCTTTATAGTTAGTAGTGGTATTGGAGAATAATTTTGTAAATGAGAAAATAATATTGAAGTTGTTGGAACTGGAGTTTTTGCTGTGTGAGAAGGGAGACACAAAGTTGAAATATGGAATTGTTCTCTCTATAGAGAAAAATAAATGTAGCCTATAAAAGGCACATACTTAACAAAAGAAAACAGTCATCTAAGACTACATTCTGTGTTGTTTTCATCCTAAATTTTGCATATATTTACTTTTTATTTATATTAAGTTTTGGACTTTTATAGATTAAGTATTTCCAAAGACTCCACTTGATTCAATTATTTATAATTATTATTTTTTCTTTTTTAATGCAAAGTGATCACAAGCTAGCTAGCCAGTTCAAAGCATTTCAATCTGGGTCTTTTGGTTTTTCAGCACTACCCTAGACACTTAAATCACTCTTGCTCTCTGGAGTTAAAAAAAGCATGCAGTACCATATTTATTTTTCCATTACTCAAGACATAGAATCAGCAACTTTCTTCATTCCTTTTAGTGGAGAACTGCATTTGAGACCAAAATTCAGTCAGTTATTTACAAATGAGATGGTTCAAGACATGCACTGGTGGTGGGAGGGTGGCAACATTGCAGCCTACTGTAGTGGCAGAGATGGAAAATATCTTATTTTTATGGTTCTGGGTTCCTATTTATTTTTCTATTTAAATTTACAGTTATCCTGTGCCTGCAAATTTTCTTCGTATATAAAAACTAAATTATTTCCTCTATAACTTGCTTATTTAATGTTCAGCCCTTTGTCTAAGGTATAATTATATCCCTTTCTTGTTCAAAGTCTTTTCTATAGACTGAGTGTTTGTGTCCACCCACAAGTGTTCATGTTAAAATTTAATCTCCAATGCTATAGTATTTAACAGGGAGAGGGGGTGCCAGGGAGGGTTCTCTGGGAGTTAAATCAGGTCATGAGAGTTGAGCTCTTTTGTTTGGGATTAATGCCCTTATAAAATAATGACCCGGAGACCTCTCACATCTTCTGTCATGTGAGGACAGAGCAAGAAGACGGCTGTCTATGAACCAGGAAGTGGGCTTTCACCAGACACTGCATATGCCAGGGCCTTGACTTTGGACTTCCCAGTTTCTAGGACTAAAATTAATAAATTTCTGTTGCTTGTAATCCACCCATCTATGGTATTTTTTTATAGGAGTCCAAATGGACTGACCCAGTCCTATGGTTCATTGATCACAATTTGGTAATCACTTTATTGGCTCTTATTTTAGGTATGTTATTATGCTCCTATATTATACTGGCTTTCTAATAGACCTTCATATCTGACTTAACACTATACAGCTTTTTCACAAAAAGCCTGCATTGCTAATTGTATCAAGCCAGGTTCCAACAGAGAACAGCCATAACCTGGGAATTAAGGAGAATTTAACAAAGAGATTATTTACACAAATGTGGGCAAGATTTAAAGGGAACCAATTAGAGGTGGTATAGTATCCTGCAGTAGCAACATAAAAAAGCTTTTACAACTCCTAGATCAGAAAGTAAAAGGAAAGAGCACAGTTAGCAAAATCTAGAGAGAGAGAGTGCTATACTTAATAGTAGAGGACACTAGGGGAATGAACTTCAATAGACTAATAGAACCGGACCATGACCTCACAGGGAGAGATCAGGGAAGTAAATAACCAAATACACTTTTCCATTTGCCCTAATATCTCCTGCTGATGCCTCTTACTGCATAACTCCAAGGATAAAACGGGGGCAAGAGAGTCCAGTGTTGTAGTGTGTAAAGCTCAGCCTCCTAGAGCAAGAGCTGGGCAGAGAAGGAATTTGATGAAAAGGGAAATAGAAATAGTCTACTTCTCCCCCAACAAAAAGTAATCTCTTCCTAAGTTCCAAATCACCTCTCCAACTGCCAGTTTCACTTATTACATGCTATTTCAAATATATTATCTCCCAAACAATTTATTTTCAGAGCTCCATCCAAAACCTGTTTTTCCTCTCCTACTAAGTAAATGAAGTCATTATCCAACCATGCGCTCAAGCCAGGATGTGAATATCATTCTTCTTCTTTTACACACAATTGTCCTTCAGGTAACATGATCTAGAAATGATACCCTTAAAATATTTTTAAACACTTTCCCTTCTTTTTAGTCCTGTCATAGTCTTAGTTTAGATACTTAGCATTTTCTCCATGGACAACTATAATAGATTCCTAAACAGTCCTACTGACACCAAGTTTGCCCTCATCCATTTTGCCCTTTATTTTGCTACTCTCAAATTTTTATCTTTCTCTTTGTCAAGCCATATTGTCTCTTACTAGGACTATTTGTAAAGCCTACTGATTTGTCTTTTCAGTCCTACTCTTGCTCTGCTCAAATTAGCCAACATTTTATTATAACCTGATCATATGGTTCACCTAATCGTTAGTTAAAAGTCAAACTGCTTAACTTGGTATTAAGGCTCTAGTGTGATCTGTCACCAACCTACCTTTCTGGCCTCATTCTCACCACTCCTTCACATTAATGTTATGCTCTAATCAGACCAAAGTATTTATAGCTCCCCATATACAATATTTTTTAACCAAGCTTTTATTGGTTGCCTATAACATGCAGGACACTGAGCTGGGTGCTGTGTATACAAAGATGGAGACTAAATTTATGTCCTCAATAATTTCCTTTAATCTTCATATTTCTGCTATCTGTAATCAATTTCCCATTTTTTTCAGTCTGGAAAACTCTATTCACCCAACTAGATTCAGCTTAAACATGGCTTCCTCAATGAAGCCTTTTAGAAACAGTCACTCCTTCCTCAGTGTCCACTAATATCATATGCATATTTTTATTCTAGCACTTAATACTCCACCGTTTTACTTAAAATTCTTGCTCTCTGAGTATACCGAGTTCTATTAATATATTTTGCAAATCTTTATATCCCTAGTGCCTAACAGCAATCTCAATAAATATTTGTAAATTAAAGAATGAATGATGAAGTCAGTGAATTAGAATAAGAGCTAAGGTGAGAGGAGAAGAAAGCAGAGAAGAGACAAGAAGAGGGGAAAAAACAAGAAAATAATCCTCCACAACACTAATTTTGAATCTGTTTTGGGGTCATGATATTATCAAGGTTGAGACAAAAGGCAAGAAACTAAGGTGTTTGTTTTGTCATGTCAAAATACTTCACACTGGGCAATTATCTTTATAGTAGGCTTCATTTCAAGGGTTATATTTTGTAGCTACATTTTAATGGAAAGTGATTCCACATGTCAAGAACTGGAAGCCTACAAAGTGACATCATTATGGTCAATGAGAAAGGTCATCTACAGAAATACTCACATGTGCAATCTTACCTATAAGCAGTCCAAGCTATAAATCATATCAACATTGAATTATAGTGAATATTTAATTCATGTTATTACACATAGCATCTGTCTATGTAAATGCATTGTTCAGAAAAAGTTTAACTCCTGAAATTAACTGGAAGGTGTTTGATTTCCAGATTACTTATTTAGGGTGTTTCTTTTTACATGAATTTTTTCTGAGAATCTCAGTTTTCTTTTGCTATTTTTCTCAATGTAGTATCCCTTTCTTTACCACTTACATAATTTTTGTTTTAATTTTAAGAAATGTAAATACAAGTATAAATATATTTGATTTAAGTCTGAGGTTAAATGTGTTTCCAATATTGTTTTATCTATATTTAGGGAATTACTATTATTTAAAATATAGTAACAAAGACAGGAAGATCTTTTGGAGTAATGGAAAATGCTTGGATGGGGCTTTAGGTGACCTAGGCTTCAACCCTTACTTTATTAGATAGTTAAACAGATTGGTTTTAGGCTAAGTCACTTTCTTTCTGGACTCTGATTTTCTCTTCTGGAAAAATCTTCACTCAACTGCTCAGCGATGGCAAACTAGAACATTACAGTTTGAATCCTACATCAGATGAGTTTTACAAAAAAGTTTTGGTCTGTGTAGCAATTAAAAATAACTTAGAAAGATTTAGGCAGGCTTTCAATCTCAGATTTGCCAAAGTCCCCCACCTCCTCTCACTTCTAAACTGCTCATACACACAGCATGGTCATAGAAGGTTGACAAACACTGAGAACTAAAATGCAGTATAAACATTGCCCAAGAACCAAACCAAACCCTGCTCTGGTAATCACACCCAATCCTTCTGTTATCATATACCAGTGCTGGTTCATATCTGGCATACACTTGCAGACATGTGAGAAATGAGTTTGTAGCCTTTAGGATGAATGACCCTTAAGCTCCCCTCCACATTAAAATGTTGTAAATTTTTCAGGGAAATTCAGACATTTTTAGTAGGAAGGATATCTAGTCCGTCTCTGGGAAAGTCTCTCATAACTGTGTGTTGTTTAATAGACTTGTGAAAGCACTTTTGTTATGGCCACTGTTTTGAATATTAGGTGTCTGACACTTTCTGGAATAGCAGTACATTTTTGCCTTTTCTTGTAAAGAGGACCATGTGCAATTGTATATTTTTTGAGTGTAGCTTCTATATTCTTGACTGTAATTTCACATGACAGGAAGTACAAGGTCGATAATATTTTTGAATGAATAAATCTGCAACAAGGTACAAGGAAGATCGAAAGTTGACAATAAGCAGCACTTAATTATAAGCCTAATTTTAAGCACCTACTGCACTAACATTTATCTATTTTCTTCAAGTTCAAAGATATAGGATAATTAAAAAGTTAAAAAAAATTGAAAAGGGTCAATCCAATTGTAAGCCAAAGGAAAGAGAAACTTCTCTGATAAAGCAAATTAGATCACTGCACAATTACGTATTTCCAAGTCCCTGAAGAAATGACTTTTCTGTATTTTAACAATATTATTCCTTCTGCTTTATTTTTGGAGTGAAGGTAAATTAAATCTCTGTAAGACAGAGATTGAAGGCTGCCTTTTACTTTGTCTGACATCTCTCATATATTGGCTAACTCAGTAATTATTCACAGAGTTTAGCTTTAATGATTCATTTTAAATCTATGAATTTTATACTTTCTTTTTAATTAAAATTATTAATTGCATACTTTCTCTTTTGCAGGAGTTTGGAGTTGAATTTAAAATCAAGTATAATAGGACTGATTAGCTACTCTTGTTAATTTATGTTTTTAATCTCTTAAATAAAAGGCAATTTTCTTTAAAATATGTTGTGAATTTTAACTTAAAATCTTGAATGATCATAATTGAAGGTGAGATAAACTGGACACAATGTGG
The DNA here is from genome assembly GCF_030020395.1 of Manis pentadactyla. NCBI lineage: Eukaryota > Metazoa > Chordata > Mammalia > Pholidota > Manidae > Manis > Manis pentadactyla. The sequence continues at coordinate 108,759,900 of NC_080038.1, read as the reverse complement.
GTTTTATTGGAGTACGCATTTGAGTAAATTTATCTGCTGAAAAGGATTTTTATCAATTTCTATAAATGAGTGTATAACAAAGAAAAGTCCAGGCTTATTACATCTTTTCACTTGCAGGGTTACTAAAGAAAACTTTTGTTAGTCTCTGATTTTCATCAAAAACCAGCAAGATACAGGTTTGATGATGTGGCCATTTGAAGAAATTACCTGCTAAGAAAATATGTGTAGTTATATTTTGAAAATCAGAATATGATTATGTGTTATTTTGATTATCTGAAATTTCACCATGCCTGCTGAGATATGTCTTTCCCATTATGAGATCTTCAGCTTAAAAGAAATTGAATCATGTCTCCTGGTCCCCTCAGATCATTGAGGATACATTATACAAACAATTATTGAGAAAAGTATTTTTCTTTGTAAAATTGATGATAACCTTACAGATGAAAAGTCACTGACAATTTTGGAAACAAATTAGCAGAACTTTTTTCTTCTAGTGTCTAGTTTCTTGATTATGACTTATCCTATGATAAAAAATTCATAATTTGCTTTTTATTCAGGTTGAGAAAAAGTTAGGTCTGATTTCTCATTCAAAAGGGAAACTAGAGAGTAGAATGAGTAGAGCTGATGCAGTTTTTCCTTCAGGTACTGATGATTTATACTAATGCATTCTTGATGGTAAATATAATTTGATTTCATTCACAAAATATTAATTTAGAAAAAGAGGACAGGTGCTGACATTTATTGGTGCTTCATGTTGTTGTTTGTAGAGTTAACCTATAAGTATTTACTACTTAAAACTCTATGTCCTAAAATAGAGGACACTGGTTCAAGCTAGAATGAGTAAGTCTACTATATTATAATGATTACATTTTAAAACTAGACAAAAAAAAAAGCCCAACTACCTGAGAATTCTAAAACGGAAACATGGACAGGTTGGAATAAGCAATCAAAACTTGAAGAAAGGCCAATATTGGAGGAGGTTTTCTTTTTTTTAACTTTGTCTTCCAGCTTTAGCTTCAGGGCAGGCCAAATCAGTAACTGCACCGCAGGCAGGTTAGTAAATACTCCAAGAGAATACTATCTTTCGGTGTCACAGAAACATCCATTTCTACTGTCATTTTTTTCCTCAGCCCTACCTTAACTCAGCCACATTTGAGGCACAGCAGCTACTGCATGATCACCTAAGCCCAGGAGGAAAAGCCCAGCTCTATGAATGGAGAAACTGGGCAAAACGGTCTTTGTTATGCAAATAATATGTGGTAAAGCTCATAATTTGTATATCTCTTTTCTCTTGCCACTTCACTCCACGTGCAGTTCAAATGGCATGGACCTGCACAGCATTATGGGGAGCTAAAATTTTGAGAGAATTTTATCTTCCTAATGAGAGGAATGGGAGAAATGAGCCCTTCCTAACTGGAGAGTGTGAGGGAAATTTCTAAGAAAAGAAGGAAGATAAGGAGATCATAGTTTCTGAATATGAATCAGCAGAAATTCACGGCTCACTCCCAAGCTGTACATGAATGGAATACACCAAAAGGATGGTGGAGCATTTGAAAACTCAGCTACAATATAAAAGTTACCCAAGTTCCAGACCAAACCATGAGTGGTATATGAAAGGGGTAAACATGAACAATAATGGAAAAGCTTTGAAACTGAACTGGCTTTGGAACCACCTTCCTGGCTTTGGAAGGCAAGAAAGAACTTGGAGTCTGAACCTCACCAGTTTGACTGCCTACTAAAACAAAACAATATTAGCAACAACAAAAACAATAAGAAGAAGTAGTCAATATTCTCCAAAGAATTTTAAAAGGAACAAGAGACTGATCATAATATTCAAAATGTCCAGGATACAATATAAAATTACTCAACATACCAAGAAACATGAAAATCTGTCAAAATCCTAAAAGCAAAGATGATCAACGGATGCCAGCTCTGAGATAAAAAAGGTAAGAATTGTCAAAGAACTTAAAGCAGTTATTATTATGTGCCGTTAAATAAAAGCAAACACTCTCAAAACTTATGTAAAGAGATTGAATTCTCAACAAAGAAATAGAAAGTATATAAGCAAAAGCAAGTAGAAATTTTGAACTTAAAGAGGTAATATTCAAAATAAAATATTTACTGAAGGAGCTCAATAACAGACTAGAGATGACAAAGGAGAGTCATGAATGAACATTAATTTCAATGAATATTTGTAAAACCTGTGATAAGAACTTCCAAGATTTTGTAAAATATATGAATTAATATATTTGTAAAGCTCTATGAACCACAAACTAGATAAACTCAAAGAAAACCATGATTAGACATATAAACTATTGAACACGAAAGGTAAAGAAAAAAATTCATTTGCGTCATATAAGGGGAACAACAATTAGAATAATTTCAGGTTTCTCATCAGAAATAATAGAGGTGATAAGATACTGCAATACCTTTAAGGTGCAAAAAGAAAAAACTGTCAATGCAGAATTGTATAACCAGTGAAAATAACCTTTAGGAATGAGGGCAAAATAAAGGCATTTTCAGATGAAGTCAAACTAAGAGAATTCATAGGTGGTATATCTACTCTAAAAGAGTGTTAAAGGATCTTCCTTGGGCTGAAAGGATGCCAGAAGCAAACTTGGAACATGAGTATTAAAGGAAAAGTAATAGGCATGATAAATATCTGGGTAAGTATAATAGGTGATCTTTCTCCTGTTAAGGTCTTTATAAATACATACAACTAGTAAATGAAAAATCATAACATTTTCTGAGGGGCACTTTATTGTACATAGATGTAGTACATATGACAACTATAATATAAAGGGGAGATATTTAACAGAACTTTATAGTTATAAGACACTTTACATACTCTAAGTAGACTGTAAGAATGTATATTAAAAGGTATAGTGCAATCACTAAAAAAATTACAGAGATAAAAATAAAAGCCAATACATAAAATGGAATATTAATACATATGTAAACATCAAAAAGAACATTAATTAATCAAACACTGTAGTTTTAGTGAAATATTAGACACACAGATCAATGCCACAAAATAGAAATCCCATAAATAGACATATACATATAGGGACTATTGGTTTTGCCAAACATGCAAAAGCAAATCAATGGAAAGGATAGTCTTTTCATTAAAATGCTGAAAAAAGAAGAACCATAATCTATACTTCACCCTTCACACAAAAATTAACTCAAAATGGATCATAGACCAAAAGGTAAAGATTAAAAGTATAAAAGTTTTAGAAGAAAACAAAGGAAGAAATCTTTGTGGCCTTGAATTAGGCAAACATTTTTTAGGTATGATATTAAGAGCAAGACCGATTAAAGGAAAAAATGATAAACTGGATTTCATCAAAATTTTGTTGTGTGAAAGACACTGTAAAGAGAATATAAAGACAATCTATAAACATGCAGAAAACATTTTTAAATCACTATCAACAAAGGACTTTTACCTAAATATATGAAGAGCACTTAAAACTCATTTATAAGAAAGCAACCTAATGAAAAAATGGACAAATAACTTGAACTGATACTTCACAAAAAGAGAAGTTAATGCAAATAAACACACAAAAGATGTTCAAGATCTTTCATAATCAGTGAAATACAAATTAAAACCATAATGAGATACCACTACATACCTACTGGATTGGCTAATATCCAAACATTTGCCAATGCCAAGTGCTAGTGAGGATATGGAGCGAGTAGAACTTTCATACTTTGCTGACAGAAATACAAAATAGTACTTCCACTATGAAAACAATTTGGCAGTCCCTCAAAAAATTAAACATACTATATGAACCAAAAATGTCCCATTCCAAGTATTTATGTGAATGAAATGAAACCTTTGTTCTCTCAAAACCCTGGATGCTAATGTTTATAGCAGCTTATTTGTAATCACCAAAAACTGAAAATAATTCAAATATCCTCCAGCTGGGAATTCATAAACATACTGTGTCATATCCATACAAATGGGATATGCCTGAGCAATGCAAAGGACCTAACTATTGATACACATGACAACATGGATAAATCTCAGGTCCATTATGCATTATGCTAAGTTAAAGAAGGCAGACTAAAAAGGCATGACCAGTTATGTATGACTGGTCATGGTCTGGGAAAGCAAAACTATAGCGATGGAATACAGTTGTCAGCATTTGCGGGTATGGGGAGATTATTTCAAAGTGTCAGTAAAAGGAAATTTCTTTTTTTGGGAGGGTAATAGAACAGTCCTGTGTAATGGTTGTGAAAGTACATTGTTGTATGCATTAGTCCCAAGTCATAGATCCATACCCCAGATAGAATGAATTTTAATGTACTTATATAAATATTATATACCTAAACCAGAAATACATATATAAATAGCTATGATGTTTGTGTCAAAGCTCATGTTTTATTGTGGTTAAGATTTCTGATCAGTCCATTTTTGTATATGTTAGAAAGGTATCTCTTTATTAAAGCAGCTGAATTTATAACTATACTTACCACACTTACATCTTCAAAACTACATCTTTAATGTAGTTTAAAGAAACAAATGCCCATGCTACAGTTACTACCTAACTAATCTTAACTTTTTATTTGTGAACTTCACCTGAAATGTTTAGGCCTTAGGTAAACATTATTCCTGGTAATTTATACTCTTTTCTTTTCTAAACAATCATGGTACTGAGCCAATGTACATAATCTGACAATTTTTTTCATGTGTGTTTTTTCAGATCCTCCAACTGTATGGCATGCTTCTTAAATCTTTGGAGCTGGATTGAGAAATTATCTATCTAGACATTATGTCAGTGCCTTCCCAGAATTTGAAAAATAAGATACCCCAATAAAATAAGACAGGAAAACAGGTTGCTTTTCTCTTCTGGATATGTATTAACAACAGAAACCTTGGTATCTTTCCCTTTTTTGTTTGAATGTTATTTTCTTGACACAATAAGCACACTGTTACCCATCCTCACACCCAGCTCTCTTTATCCATTTTCCATGATTATCCATTGTTTTTGCCATATTAATACACCTGAGAAATATGATTTTTAAAAATTGTCACTAACAACGATTTACTATGACTGTTACACTGAGCTAGGTGTAGGAATAGCAGAGCACAGCAGGTATTGTTTATCAGGGTACACATAGTTTAATAAATCTCCAAGGTCTTATCATTTTAATATGTAGAATTCTCATCCCAGTTGAATATCTCTTACATATGTTAAGATTATAATTCACCAGTAAATATGATAAGACATGAAAGAATAAATGATCTGGCAATGGGAAATTGCATCATGGAAATTATGATCAAAGATGTCATGATGTTTTTTGCTTTTCTTTCTTTTTCTGCCCTGCACATTTTTTTATGTCCTTCTTTTGGTAACAACTCTTATCTCCTCATTATTTTGGGAAACAGCTCTTTCACAATTCCACAGTATCTACCCCAATCAGGCCAGTCATATAACATATTCCTGTGAATCAGTAATTGACTGTGATTAGTGCTGGAATATTAAATACAAATCCATGTGAAGAGTTCTCTTTTGTCAATTGTGTTTGCAATACTGGGTTGATGTTCAACTGAATCTCTCAGTTAACAACATTCCCAGCTACATGACATTAGCCTATCTGCAGTGAGAGAAAGTGAGACAACCAGAAGGAAAATAAGACATCTGGATGTTGGAGGGAAGATGAGGAGGTGAAGAGCAATTTCAATTGATCTGAACCTATAATTCCCAGTTTAAACTCATGATTGATTGGGTCAGGTACTTATAACTTGTAAGGAAAATAAAAAAGCAGTAGCAGAATTAAAATAAACACTACAGGTAGCAAAATGGAAAAATTTATATTCCTCAAAATTGATCACATCCTATGGAGGAAGACAATCTTGAGAAGATGTCAAAATACAACAGAGACAAAGGAAACAATGAGAAGATGGTAAGTGGAAAAGAGAGAAGAGTGAAATAACCTAAGAAATATAGGTACTTCTGAACATGAAACAAGACTAACTGGAATAGAAGCACAAATAAATGTTATCATTTTTTAATGTGAGTTTAATAAAAAGACAGAAGGTAACTTCCCATGCCCAAGGAAGGTCAGAAGTGTTGTGCAATCCCCTGCCCCAAAGTTCTTATGACTTTCAGAAGTTGGTAAATAAATATCATAACTCTTTCACCCTTCAGGTGAGATAACCCTGAAGGGTGCTTTTTGCCCTTTTCTGAAAATTTACATGAGGAAATCAGCTTCATTTGCTCACTGTAGCAGCTGGTTTACTAAAGCACTTCTACTGTCTTTCTTCCCTTTCCACAACCATTCCCCCACTTTTGTCTCCTTTATCTCCTAAATAAACTACTTGCACTCAAATCCTCATATCAAGGTCTCTAAGGGGATTCTGCAAACTAAGTCAGCTAATATGCTTGTTTCTTATTTCAGTAATGAAATAGAATCAGTCGAAAAAAGATCTTTCCCATGTTCCCTCTATCACATTTATTATCCTACATGCAGACCTTTGTATGGTTCTCCAGGTGATACACTGCACAACCAAAAGGATGGTGCCACTCAGAGAATGGTGGATCAAGTCTCAGACCTTATCTTGTTTGACATATTACAAGCATTTAATATGTTTGATAACTCTCTCCTTCAGCAAAACACTTTCTTCCTTAAGCTTCCCAGATATCACACTCCATGGATTTTCCTTCTACCTCACTAGCTGCTACTTCACAATTTCTTTTATTGGTCCCTATTACACACTCTAAACACTGGAATACTCCAGAGCTCAACTGTTTCTCATCTTATCTTCTTTGTCCACACTCAGTCTCTTGGTCAGCTCAACCAGATTCACCACTTTAAATTTCATCTGTGTGGTATGTCTTCAGCCCACATCAATAACTCTAACTTTGGACTCTTTTACGCAATTATATTCCAGACATCTGCCTCTCGGTGTTAAATATAAAAAATGAACACCTGACCTACTCCCTCAAAATGAGTTCCTTGTGCAGTGTTCCACATCTTGAAACATTATATCCCCATTTTTCCAGTAAGTCAGGCAATCCTGCTGTAATTCCTGACTTTTTCTTTTACACCCCGAACACTGTCCTTTAGCAAATTCTGTTGATTCTGCATTTAAAGTATATCCAAAATACAGTCGTTTGTAGATATTTTACCCTTAGCTAAGTTGTTTGCTAGTCTATGAAATGTATGTTGTATTTGTGCTTGTTTTTGAGGTATTCTATAAATTGTTTTAAGACCACACTGTTTATATCATCAAATCTTCAATGAAATTGGTCTACTTTGGAAAAAGGGTGTCTGTTATAATATCCATCAGAATATTAAAGCATAATAAAAATTTCAAAGCTTCAAAATACCTCTTATGCTCCTGGGAGGAGACTGTGAATTTGAACTCCACTTTGAATCACTTTGGACTTAAATTATTACACTAGTGGGAATCTAATTTGTTCAAAGTAGGAAGAATAACAGTCTCACACTGCTCACAAGGGGTACCAAAAACATGTTAGAGAATATTTAGTCAGCATATAAAGGCCCCCTCACAACAATAAAGGAGCATCAAATCACCCCAATAAAAAAAGAGAAGAAAATTGGTGTAGCTAAAAAATATCTGACAAATAGACATTAAAGCAAATAGCATTACTAGAAGTAAATGGGTGATTTCATAATAATAAATGATTCAATTCACCAGATATAACAGCATCACATTTTTGTTCTGTTAATGGTAAGACCTCAAAATGTATCAAGCAAAAAATCGCAGAAATTCAGGGAAAACAGAACACTCTACAACATAATAGGAGTACTTGTCATCTTCTCTTAGTAACTAATGAGACATGAACACACAAAAAATTGAAAAAACTTGAAAATTTAAAAGAAGTAACAAATCGACTTAATAAACACATGGAATTTTTAGCAAAACAACTGTAGTCTACATTGTTCTAAAAATACACATAACCTTTATGAAAATTGGACATAGATAATATCAGAGAGCAAGTCTTACTGAATTTCAAAAGAAATCCCTAAAGAATAGAGTATATTTATAGTAAAAAATTATTTTAGAAATCAATAACAAAATAACATATATATGTGTTTATATATATATGTGTGTGTGTGTATATATATATATATATATACACACACACACAATAAGAAACATACTGATAAATAAATGATTGGCTAAAAATTAAGTTAGAAAATACCTTGGACTGACCAAAGGAAATACTATGTATCAAAACGTGAGATATTCAGTTTAAGCACCACATAGATATAAATATAAAAGAGACCAAAATCAATTATCTAAGTATACAACTTAAGATGTTAGAAAAAAAACAACATAATATATCCAAATTAAACAAAAAGTTACTAACAAAGGTAGATACAGACACTAATGACATAAAAATTTAATACATAGATCAACAAAGCCAAACATTTTGAGTATGCCAATAACATTAAGAAACAGCTGGCACATTAATGGAGAAAAAAGGTTAAACACAGACACAGAGACACACACACGAACAACTAGTAATTATATTTGGGACTGAAGCATAGGTATGGAATTCACGACTATTAGTGGTTATATACTTAAAGTGAAACGCAAAACTTTAAATAAAAGATGAAAATACACAAAATATTACTATTATGAACTTGGGGTAGGAAAATGTTTCTTAGAGAAGCCACAATAAGTTAAAAACAAAACGAAAAATTGTAAGATTTAATTGCATTAAGATTAAGAACTACTAAAAGATGCCATAAAGATAGCAAAAAAGTCCACAACATGGGAGAAAATGGTGTAATATATGTAACTGAAAGTGGCATTATTTATGATATAGAAAGTAATTCTACAAATCAATAAATACAGATAATGTAATAGAAAGAAAAGGTCAGAAGACATGAACAGGGATTTCACAGAATAGGAAAAAGTAATGATCATTAAAAACCTATGAATGAATGCATACCCTTATTAAATAACCTCCAAAATATTCATTAAAATCATACCATTGTACAATCAACATATAGGGAAAGATTAAAAATCTGACAATACTGTTGAATTGTGACGCTATAGAACTTGAACTTTCACAAAAGGCTCATAGGAGTGTAAATTATTGGAATTATTATTTTTTTTTTGAGAGGGCATATCTTATATTTATTGATCAAATGGTTGTTAACAACAATAAAATTCTGTATACGGGACTCAATGCACAATCATTAATCAACCCCAAGCCTAATTCTCAACAGTCTCCAATCTTCTAAAGTATAATGAACAAGTTCTTACATGGTGAACAAATTCTTACATAGTGAATAAGTTCTTACATGGTGAACAGTGCAAGGGCAGTCATCACAGAAACTTTCGGTTTTGATCACGCATTATGAACTATAAACAATCAGGTCAAATATGAATATTCATTTGATTTTTATACTTGATTTATATGTGGATCCCACATTTCTCCCTTTATTATTATTATTATTTTAATAAAATGCTGAAGTGGTAGGTAGATGTAAGATAAAAGTACAAAACTTAGTTTAGTGTTGTAAGAGAGCAAATGTAGACGATCAGGTGTGTGCCTGTAGACTATGTGTTTATCCAAGCTAGACAAGGGCAATAAAACAACCATGGATGCAGAAGATTTCTCTCAGAACAGGGCGGGGTGAGGTTCTAAGCCTCACCTCTGTTGATCCCCAATTTCTCACCTGATGGCCCCCCTGCGACTGTGCCTGTCTTAGGTTGTTCCTCCCTTGAGGAATCTTACCCGTCTCTGGCTAACCAGTCATCTTCCGGGGCCATACAGGGAAATGTTAAGTTGGTAAGTGAGAGAGAAGCCTTATTGTTTGAAAAGGTTAGCTTTTTACTTCTTTGCAGATTTATGCCCTGTGGCTTCTATGCCCAGCATTTGTCTTGAGGTATCTTTAGCACTTGGAGGAATTATGATACTCGGTAAATTCTATATGAGGCACGAATTCTATTTAAGGGTTGTAATTAGGAAGGAAGAATAAAAGCTATAGAGGTAGCAGACGGAAGAAAACATGGGGAGACTGATTATTTCTTTGACATATCTTCTTGTAGAGTAATTTAAGCATGTATAGGTTTTAAACTACTAATTAAATTGAACACACACATTAACATAATAGGAATACAGTTACATAACCAAAGCAGATCTATAATTACCAGCCATCTCCAGTGAGGCAAAGAAAACCAGTTAGGCATCCTAGGCATTTGTGAAAATTTCTCTATGATATGATGGATATTGTCCAACTGTACTTGAACAGTCTGAGAGAAATCAGACAAATTAAAACAGCCCATTCCTGGGAATTGTTCACATCCCATATGTTCTTTTAACAGTAGATAGTCTGTAGTTGTAAGATTTTGGAGCGCTACAACTTGCACTTTTCTTAATTCTTAGTTGAGTTCCAACAGTGTACATCCAGTCAAATTAGTTGTTTTACTGTATGCACAGGCCAGCTTAGATATCTCCTTCTTCATTCCAATGGCAAGTCCAGGAACCGGTGGGATGAATGCAGCTACAATTGCAGCATTGCCTGGATATTTTTTGAGGAATTGTGATGATCGTCTTCTGGTATGACTCTTCCAGAGAGTGCTGATGTTGGAAGTTCTTCTTCATATCGTATCTTAGTTCATTTTCTGGGTAGCCAAATTAGGCTTTGATCCTCTGTATAAATACAAACAGATCTTTTTTTAAGAGAAAAGAATATTATCAGAAAAGTGTACCTCCATAGCCGATCATCTGACACCCTTTAAGTGATCAAAGTTAAGGATATTTAAAGCATGCATTAATCGTTGATTTACAGTTAGTTTTAACCTATCATGGAGTAATCCCCCTTTTCTTTCTTTCAATTTTTTTTTGTTATCTTTAATTTACACTTACATGAAGAGTGTTATCTTTACTAGGCTGTCCCCTATACCAGGTCCCCGCTATAAACCCCTTTACAGTCACTGTCCATCAGCATAGCTAAATGTTGTAGAATCACTACTTGTCTTCTCTGTGTTGTACAGCTCTCCCCTTTCTCCCTCCCCCCCATGCATGCTGATCTTAATACCCCCCTTCTTCCTCCGCCCCCTTATCCCTCCCTACCCACCCATCCTCCCCAATCCCTTTCCCTTTGGTACCTGTTAGTCCATTCTTGGGTTCTGTGATTCCGCTGCTGTTTTGTTCCTTCAGTTTTTCCTTTGTTCTTATACTCCACAGATGAGTGAAATCATTTGGTATTTCTCTTTCTCTGCCTGGCTTATTTCACTGAGCATAATACCCTCCAGCTCCATCCATGTTGCTGCAAATGGTAGGATTTGCCCTCTTCTTATGGCTGAGTAGTATTCCATTGTCTATATGTACCACATCTTCTTTATCCATTCATCTACTGATGGACATTTAGGTTGTTTCCAATTCTTGGCTATTGTAAATAGTGCTGCAATAAACATAGGGGTGCATTGGTCTTTCTCAAACTTGATTGCTGCATTCTTAGGGTAAATTCCTAGAAGTGGAATTCCTGGGTCAAATGGTAAGACTGTTTTGAGCATTTTGATGAACCTCCATAGTGCTTTCCACAATGGTTGAACTAGTTTACATTCCCACCAGCAGTGCAGGAGGGGGTTCCCCTTTCTCCACAGCCCCACGAACATTTGTTGTTGTTTCCTTTTGGATGGCAGCCATCCTTAGTGGTGTGAGGTGATACCTCATTGTAGTTTTAATTTGAATTTCTCTGATAATTAGTGATGTGGAGCATCTTTTCACGTGTCTGTTGGCCATTTGTATTTCTCTTTTGGAGAACTGTCTGTTCAGTTCCACTGCCAATTTTTTAATTGGATTATTTGATTTTTGTTTGTTGAGGCGTGTGAGCTCATTATATATTTTGGATGTCAAGCCTTTATCAGATCTGTCATTTACAAATATATTCTCCCATACTGTAGGGTTCCTTTTTGGTCTATTGATGGTGTCTTTTGCTGTACAGAAGCTTTTCAGCTTAATATAGTCCCACTTGTTCATTTTTGCTGTTGTTTTCCTTGCCCAGGGAGATATGTTCAAGAAGAGGTCGCTCATCTTTATGTCTAAGAGGTTTTTGCCTATGTTTTTACCATGAGTTTAATGGTTTCATGACTTACATTCAGGTCTTTGATCCATTTTGAATTTACTTTTCTATATGGGGTTAGACAATGGTCCAGTTTCATTCTCCCACATGTAGCTGTTCAGTTTTTCCAGCACCATCTGCTGAAGAGACTGTCATTTCACCATTGTATGTCCATGGCTCCTTTATCAAATATTAATTGACCATATATGTTTTGGTTAATGTCTGGAGTCTCTAGTCTGTTCCACTGGTCTGTGGCTCTGTTCTTGTGCCAGTACCAAATTGTCTTGATTACTATGGCTTTATAGAGGAGCTTGAAATTGGGGAGTGAGATCCCCCCTACTTTATTCTTCTTTCTCAGGATTGCTTTGGCTATTCGGGGTCTTTGGTGTTTCCATATGAATTTTTGTATTATTTGTTCCAGTTCATTGAAGAATGTTGCGGGTAATTTGATAGGGATTGCATCAAATCTGTATATTGCTTTGGGCAGGATGGCCATTTTGACAATATTAATTCTTCCTAGGCACGAGCATGGGATGAGTTTCCATTTGTTAGTGTCCCCTTTAATTTCTCTTAAGAGTGACTTGTTGTTTTCAGAGTATAGGCCATTCACTTCTTTGGTTAGATTTATTCCTAGGTATTTTATTCTTTTTGATGCAATTGTGAATGGAATTGTTTTCCTGATTTCTCTTTCTATTGGTTCATTGATAGTGTATAGGAAAGCTACAGATTTCTGTGTGTTAATTTTGTAATCTGCAACTCTGCTGTATTCCAATATCAGTTCTAGTTGTTTTGGGGTGGAGTCTTTAGGGTTTTTTATGTACAATATCATGTCATCTGCAAATAGTGACAGTTTAACTTCTTCTTTACCAATCTGGATTCCTTGTATTTCTTTGTTTTGTCTAATTGCAGTGGCTAGGACCTCCAGTCCTATCTTGAATAACAGTGGGGAGAGTGGGCATCCCTGTCTTGTTCCTGATCTTAGAGGAAAAGCTTTCAGCTTCTCACTGTTTAGTATGATGTTGACTGTGGGTTTATCATAAATGGCCTTTATTATGTTGAGGTACTTGCCCTCTATTCCCATTTTGCTGAGAGTTTTTATCATGAATGGATGCTGAATTTTGTCAAGTGCTTTTTCAGCATCTATGGAGATGATCATGTGGTTTTTGTCTTTCTTTTTGTTGATGTGGTGGATGATGATGATGGATTTTCGAATGTTGTACCACCCTTGCATCCCTGGGATGAATCCCACTTGGTCAAGGTGTATGATCCTTTTGACATACTTTTGTATTCAGTTTGCTAATATTTTATTAAGTATTTTTGCGTCTACATTCATCAGGGATATTGGTCTGTAATTTTCTTTTTTCGCAGGGTCTTTGCCTGGTTTTGGTATTAGGGTGATATTGGCTTCATAGAATGAGTTTGGGAGTGTTCCCTCCTCTTCTGTTTTTTGGAAAACTTTAAGGAGAATGGGTATTATGCCTTCTCGGTGTGTCTGATAACATTCCGAGGTAAATCCGTCCGGCCCGGGTGTTTTGTTCTAGGGTAGTTTTTTGATTACCGGTTCAATTTCTTTGCTCATAATTGGTTTGTTTAACTTTTGTGTTTCTTGCTTGGTCAGTCTTGGAAGGTTGTATTTTTCTAGGAAGTTGTCCATTTCTTCTAGGTTTTCCAGCTTGTTGGCATATAGATTTTCATAGTAGTCGTTAATAGTTCTTTGTATTTCTGTGGAGTCTGTCGTTATTTTTCGTTTCTCATTTTTGATTCTGTTGATTTGTGTTGATTCTATTTTTCTCTTAATACGTTTGGCTAGAGGCGTATCTATTTTGTTTATTTACTCAAAGAACCAGCTCTTGGTTTCATTGATTTTTGCTATTGTTTTATTCTTCTCAATTTTGTTTATTTCTTCTCTGATCTTTATTATGTCCCACCTTCTGCTGACTTTAGACCTCATTTGTTCTTCTTTTTCCAATTTTGATAATTGTGATGTTAGACTATTCATTTGGGATTGTTCTTGCTTCTTCAAGTGTGCCTGGATCGCTATATACTTTCCTCTTAAGACTGCTTTCGCTGTGTCCCACAGAAGTTGGGGCTTTGTGTTATTGTTGTCATTTGTTTTTATATATTCCTTGATCTCTATTTTAATTTGTTCGTTGATCCATTGATTATTTAGGAGCATGTTGTTAAGCCTCGATGTGTTTGTGAGCCTTTTTTTTTTCTTTGTAGAATTTATTTCTACTTTTATACCTTTGTGGTCTGAAAAGTTTGTTGGAAGAATTTCAATATTTTGCATTTTTCTGTGGCTCTTTTTGTGGGCTAGTATGTAGTCTATTCTGGAGAATGTTCCATGTGCACTTGAGAAGAATGTATATCCTGTTGCTTTTGGATGTAGAGTTCTATAGATGTCTATTAGTCCCATCTGCTCTACTGTGTTGTTCAGTGCTTCCGTATCCTTACTTATTTTCTGCCCAGTTGATCTATCCTTTGGGGTGAGTGGTGTGTTGAAGTCTCCTAGAATGAATGCATTGCAGTCTATTTCCCCCTTTAGTTCTGTTAGTATTTGTTTCACATATGCTGGTGCTCCTGTGTTGTGTGCATATATATTTAGAATGGTTATATCCTCTTGTTGGACTGAGCCCTTTATCATTATGTAGTGTACTTCTTTATCTCTTATTACTTTCTTTGTTTTGAAGTCTATTTTGTCTGATATTAGTACTGCAACCCCTGCTTTCTTCTCACTGTTGTTTGCCTGAAATATGTTTTTCCATCCCTTGACTTTTAGTCTGTACATGTCTTTGGGTTTGAGGTGAGTTTCTTATAAGCAGCATATAGATGGGTCTTGCTTTTTTATCCATTCTATTACTCTGTGTCTTTTGATTGGTGCATTAAGTCCATTTACATTTAGGGTGACTATTGAAAGATATGTACTTATTGCCATTGCAGGCTTTAAATTCGTGGTTATCAAAGGTTCAAGGTTAGCCTCTTTAGTATCTTACTGCCTAACTTAGCTCGCTTATTGAGCTGTTATATACACTGTCTGGAGATTCTTTTCTTCTCTCCCTTCTTATTCCTCCTCCTTGATTCTTCATATGTTGGGTGTTTTGTGCTGTGCTCTTTCTAGGAGTGCTCCCATCTAGAGCAGTCCCTGTAGGATGTCCTGTAGAGGTGGTTTGTGGGAAGCAAATTCCCTCAGCTTTTGTTTGTCTGGGAATTGTTTAATCCCACCATCATATTTAAATGATAGTCGTTCTGGATACAGTATCCTTGGTTCAAGGCCCTTCTGTTTCATTGCATTAAATATATCATGCCATTCTCTTCTGGCCTGTAGGATTTCTGTCGAGAAGTCTGATGTTAGCCTGATGGGATTTCCTTTATAGGTGACCTTTTTCTCTCTAGCTGCCTTTAAAACTCTTTCTTTGTCCTTGATCTTTGCCATTTTAATTATTATGTGTCTTGGTGTTGTCCTCCTTGGATCCTTTCTGTTGGGGGTTCTGTGTGTTTCCATTGTCTGTTCGATTATTTCCTCCCCCAGTTTGGGGAAATTTTCAGCAATTATTTCATCCAAGATACTTTCCATCCCTTTTTCTCTCTCTTCTTCTTCTGGAACCCCTATAATACAGATATTGTTCCTTTTGGATTGGTCACACAGTTCTCTTAATATTGTTTCATTCCTGTAGATCCTTTTTTCTCTTTCTCTGTCAGCTTCTATGCATTCCTGTTCTCTGGTTTCAATTCCATCAATGGCCTCTTGCATCCTATCCTTTCTGCTTATAAACCCCTCCAGAGTTTGTTTCATTTCTGTAATCTCCTTTCTAGCATCTGTTATCTCCCTCCAGACTTCATCCCATATCTCTTGCGTATTTCTCTGCATCTCTGTCAGCATGTTTATGATTTTTATTTTGAATTCTTTGTCAGGAAGACTGGTTAGGTCTGTCTCCTTCTCTGGTGTTGTCTCTGTGATCTTTGTCTGCCTGTAGTTTTGCCTTTTCATGGTGATAGAAATAGTTTGCATAGCTGGGACGAGTGATGGCTGGAAGAACTTCCCCTCTTGTTGGTTTGTGTCCATCCTCTCCTGGGAGAACAGCGACCTCTAGTGGCTTGTGCTGGGTAGCTGCATGCAGACAGGGCTTGTGCTTCCTGCCCAGCTGCTATGGAGTTTATCTCCGCTGTTGCTGTGGGTGTGGCTTGGCTCGGGCAGCTGCTCCAAAGTGATGGAGTCGCGTTGGAGGGGGAGCAGCAGGGAAGCTATTTATCTTCATAGGGGGCCTCCCTGCTCCCTGCAGCCCAGGGTATTAGGGTGCCCAGAGATCCCCGGATTCCCTACCTCTGGATCAAGTGTCCCACCCTGCCCCTTTAAGACTTCCAAAAAGCACCCGCCAAAACAAAACAACGACCACAAAAAAAAATAATTAATTTAAAAAAAAAATAAATAAATAAAAGATGGCCACTCGTTTTTCTTTATTTTCCAGCGCCAGCCTCAGGCATCTGCTCACCGGTCTTGCTGCCCTGTTTCCCTAGTTTTGGGGTCCCTATCCCTTTAAGATTTCCAAAAAGCGCTCACCAAAACAAAATAACAAAAAGAAAAAAAAAAATGGCCCCTCGCTTTTCTTATGTCCTCCGGTGCCAGGCCTCCGGTACCCTCTCACCGTTCTTGCTGCCCTGGTTCCCTAGTATCCAAGGCCCCGCACACACACTGTATCTGCGCCCTGGTCCGGATGGCTGGGGCTGGGTGTTCAGCAGTCCTGGGTTCTCTCTCCCTCCCGCTCTGCCTACTCTTCTCCTGCTGGGAGCTGTGGGGAGGAGCGCTCGGGTCCTGCTGAGCCGGGGCTTGTATCTTACCCCCTTTATGAGGCACTGGGTTCTCATAGTTGTGGATGTGGTCTGGATGTTGTCCTGTGTCCTCTGGTCTTTATTCTAGGAAGAGTTGTCTTTGTTATATTTTCATAGATATATGTGGTTTTGGGAGGAGATTTCCGCTGCTCTACTCACGCCGCCATCTTGGCTCCCTCTGGAATTATTTTGAAAAAATATTATTTAGCACTATCTAGTAAGGTTGTTCATATACATCTTCTTTGATATAACAAGTCCATGTCTAAATACACACCTTAGAGAAATTCTCACATATAAAGACAAGTGACATACAAAAGAATGTACAGAGCAGTAATGTTGGAAAATACTAGAAACTACCAAATTTACACCAAATGCTAAATTGAGAAATGAATTGTAAAGTACTCATACAATGGAAAACAGTATCACAGTGAAGTTGAATGACCTACAGCTATACATCTCAATGTGGATGGATCTCACAAAGTTGAATGAACAAAGCAAATTCCAGAAGACTACATAGTTTGATCTTACTCCTACAATTACATACATGCAAAATCAAACTGTATTCTGTTTTAGGGTCCATATCCATGTGGTAAAATTAAAATAAAAAGCAAAGGAATGATGAACCACATTTGGGACAGCAGTTTACCTCTAAGAAGGAAGGAGGGAGGGGGACATGATCAAAGAGGGGTACACAAAGGAATTGAAAGGTACTCATAATCTGGTATTTTATTTGCTGAATGTTGGATAGATGTTCTTTTATAATTTTTTTCATAAATTATAATAAAATGTTTCATATATTTCATACTAAAATACAAAAAAAGATGATACAAAATGTAATATCTGAAATTATCTGGAGTTCACATAAAATTTCTTAATGCTTGGTGGATGCTGTTTATTGGCAAGTCCACATTAAAAGAATATGGTAAAATTAAGAGATTACTGTATAAATTGCTACCAAAGTGACCCTGATTCACCTTCCTTTAACTAATATGCTTATCTGTTAAGCCTGTTCAATAAGATATGTCTGCAATTACCATGCATGAGGTATTGCTTCCAAGCTGAAAAGGAAGATGACACTGGTTACCCTGTGTTCCACACAAGTAGCTATCTACATGATTTTTCCTTTTCATTCTAACCTAAAATGGAAACGATTTTTTGAGATTAATTCTCTTTCTGATTAAGGATAAAATATTATTATCACAAAGTCACTGAACCAGAGCAGCTAAGGATCCAGAAGTAAAGATGCTAAGTAAGAGATATTTTATTAAGTATTTATTTGATATGTTCATGTTTTCTCTATTTATTTCAATGCATTTTCAAATAACTGCACTAATAATTACCACTCTTTAAAAAGAATCACTTAATTTTCTCCAGTGAGCTGAAATCAAGTTTAAAAGAGAGATTTCACAAGAAAAAAATTCCCTACAAGCTGGTACTGAAAAATTAACTTCGGTGAATCAGACATCCTTTGGAATATTAAACTGCAACAATAACCTCCAAAGGTATGTTTCTAAAAAACCCCACTAATATACCTGGGATTAAATCAATTGAATTATGCTTTCTCTAATATGTATATTGTTTTAGTAAGTTTAGTCATTAAGTAGAAAATAATTAGTGGTTCTTGTTGCTGCTATTATCTCTATGGAATAATCAACTTCAAACCCCATTGTAAAATGGCCTTTTACAAAATCCTACCTGATAGAATATTTCTGATATTCATAGTTCTAATACTGATTTTTTCATAGAGTAAAATAAAGTGCTGTTCTCTTGAAAAAGTCTAAATATCAAATAAAAATCTATCCTCCAATCTATGTTATAAATTTGAAACTAATTTTCCAGGAAACAAGAAGTCAAAGATTGTAGTGTTGGGCAGGAGGGAAAAGAAGTTGCTAATAGAAGTAAATTGGAGAAAGAAGTTGTTCATATTCTTCAAGCCTCCTGCCATCTCCTAATCAGACTGTTGAAGAGTTTCAGATACCTCTTGGGCAGTGCTTTCTCCCTAATGTCCAAAATTTTACCTCCCATCCTATCTGTATCTTGTCATTCCATTCAGCATATATAGGGACACGAACAACATGTATACTTTCTTTCCTGACACTCTTTCCTTTGCTTACTTTCTTTTTGCCTTTTGGTTCTTGCTATTCTTTAAACTACACACCAAGCCTATTTACCCATTTTGGGGTCTTTATATTTGCTATTCACTCTTCCTGGGGCACTCTTCCAGATTGTTTCATGAATGACTCCCTCATTTCTCTGAGGTCTTTAATCAGATGTCACCTTCTCATAGAGATCTTTTCACCCCTTAGCCACCCTCACCTTAGTTTGCTTATTTTTTCATAGCATATGTTGATATCCTACATCATATATTCATTTGTTTATTATATTTCTCCCCATAAAAGTTAAAACTGATACAAAAATAGACCCAAACATGAGATGTCTCAAAAGACAGAATTTTACTCTTGCTCACCTAGCAGTCACACATGGCTGTTTCAATTTCATCATTAGTGTTGGCTCATCTCTATTCAATAGCACTTTCTATCTCATTGATTTCTAATCCCATAGAGCCTCACTGCCTTCTGCATCAAGTAACCAAAGGAGAAAGAGCATGGGGGAGCACACATGGATGATTCTATGAACGAGACCTCAAATTATCATACTATACCTTCACTTATACTCCTTTGGCTAGAACTCACTCACATGTCCATCTGAATGCAAAGGAGACTGGAAAATACATCTAGCTATATGCCAGAAAGAAGAAAAAATAGAAAATGGTGATCGACTAGCAGTTCCACCATACTGTCCCAATTGGAATACATGCTTCCTGATGGCAAGGATCTTGTCTGCTTGCTCACCACAGCATGCTCTACTTCTAAACCAATGATGGCACATATTACACATTTAATAAATATGTTCTGAATGAATGCACAGATATCAGTGAAACATAATTTAACAAGACAGGCTAGTGAAAGAAAACAGCTCCAAATTTACTCAGCTCCCCTAATTTTGGTCGCAGCCATTCCTTAAGGGATTTGTCACTCACCAATGAAAATCACTGTGAGCTCTATACTGCTATTTTCATTTTATACACATATCCTTCCAGATACAAAGAGAGAATAGAAATTTCTTAGGCCACAGAGCTGTGTGAAAGGTATTTTCCTTGTCTATGACTCAGAGTAATGTGTAGTCTGAGTTTCCATTCCACTTGAGACTAGAAAGTATAATTTCAGTTAATTATGGCTAAGCTAATTAATATCATGTTTAAACACAGTTAAGTCAGGAATTTTCCCTCTGTCTTTCTTCCTAGTGACATCTATGTTCCAGGAAGCTTGTAATATGAAATCTGGTCCCTAGTTAGCATTTTTCATACTGCATTCTCTGAGATGACCCAGTCTAGTTCTTGTCTGTTATTATTCTTCCACACTGGCATGTATCAAGATGTCCTCATTCCTATATATTCCACACAACAAGAATT
Organism: Manis pentadactyla; assembly: GCF_030020395.1. Taxonomy (NCBI): domain Eukaryota; kingdom Metazoa; phylum Chordata; class Mammalia; order Pholidota; family Manidae; genus Manis; species Manis pentadactyla. Next base: position 108,739,544 of record NC_080038.1, on the reverse strand, counting down.
ACAACTGCAAGAGCCCCGCAGGTCTGTCAACTTAGTTTCTTTCTTTTTTCAACTATCTTCAGGCAAGGGAAAAGTTGACTTCTTTATTCTTCCAATTTGGATCTGAAGAAAATTCAGTGAGACTATCCCAGGTACTGTCTTATCATGCAGCTGTTTCTTATCAGCTGTTCTCATGCTGCCTCTCAGGGTTCCAGATTGGGAGAAGAGCACAAGTCTCCACTCTTGGATTCTTGGATCCAGATATTACATTAGCATTTAAGTCCACAGCTTGCCTCTCACACTTTACTTTCTATTCTTTCCTTTGTTGACTCTCCTCTCATGTCTTTTCCTTCTGTCTATAGATTCTTCATTAAGTCTAAGTCAGGATCATCTTTTTATATAGTCTTTGCAACTTTTTTGTTTGCGGTATGAATATTATGCCCAAAGTCTCCCATGGTTTACCCATTTGAAATGCAAAAATTCCAGCAATTAGAATTTGAAAAAATATGTTTCATAAATGAATTCATCTTTCAAGAACACTTCTGTTGTAGCCTCATTTTCTTGAGGCAAGGAGGGTGGCATGCTCCAGTTTTCTGCACTGGGAAACCATGTAGTAAAAGGATGTTTGAGGGCCAGGGAGATATATATTGCTTAACACTTCAAAATATTACATAGCTGTAAAAAGATGGAGAGATGTGTACATACATACGCACACAAAGTTAGCATAACATGAATGGTAATTCATAAAAGTAAAAAAGATAGAAAAGTACAATCTTTGTATGCTTTATATTTGATTGGGATGGTCATGTTGGGATGCTTATGGATGACTATGCTTGTACATATGGAGAGAAATGAATACAGATTTTGTAGCATCTGAAACGTATTCAGTTTGGGGGCTCTCTTTTAAGAAAAATAATACAAAATTAAAAATAAAAAATTAATTATGAAAATTAGCATTAATAATATCAAGAATGAAAAAGAAGTCAATTGAAATTACAAATTTTTAAAAAACTGTATACAGCTCTCCAGAGAAACAGACCAGTGTGATATATATATATATATAAAGGACATTTATTACTGAAATTGGCTCAAATGATTATGGAAGTCAAGAAGTCTTATAATCTTCCATATATAAGCCAAAAAACCAGGAAAGAGGATAATATAATTTAGTCCAAGTCTGAAGGCCTCAGATGCTATAATTCATAGTCTGTGGGGATGGGGGGAGTGTCCCACTGGTTTAAATCCCAGAGTGTAAATGTCCGAGAACCAGGAACTGATATCTGAAGGCAAGAGAAGATGGACATATCAGCTCAAGAATAAAGAGAGGTAATTCAACATCCATCATTTTTTTGTTCTATTCTCACCTTCAAAAGATTGGATGATTGGTAAGGATGGGTCTTTACTCAGTATACTGATTTAAACACTAATCTATTCTAAAAACACCTTCAAAGAAACACCCAGAAATAATGTTTTACCAACTATCTGGGTATCCCTTAGTCCAGTCAAATTGACACACAAATTTAACATCACACTGACAAGCAATGCAAAAAACAAATTCAGAATAATATTAAAATATTTACATTAATTAATGTCTTGGTATACCAATATTATATATTTTTACTATACTTTTTGGCTGTGAAGTCCCTAATCACTTCTTTTTTATACTCCTTGTAGTACCTATCAATGCTTTTGAAGGCCCAAGTACACAGGAAGTACTTTTAAAACATATATTCAATGAAGTATAATTCACTTCTTTTAGCATACAGTTCTATGAGTTTTGACAAATGCACACTGCTAAGTAAACATTATTAAAATCAAGACACATAACATTTCTCTCAACTCAAAATTTCCTCATACAGTGTCTCAGTTTTTTCAGCCTACTGTAACAAAATACCATAGACTGGATGGCTTATAAACAACAGAAATATGTTTCTTACAGTTCTGGACCCTGCAAAATACAAGATCAAAATGTCAGCTAATTCAGTGTTTGGTGAGATCCTACTTCTTAGATGGCTGTCTTTTCATTGTAACTTCACATGGCTGAAGGGGCAAGAGAGCTTTTTTAGGCCTCTTTCAAAGGATACTAATTCCATTCAGGAAAGTTTCGCCCTTATGACCTAATCATCTCCCAAAATCCACACTCCTAATACCATGACTTTGAGGGTTAGGATTTCAATATATGAATATTGGGGAGACACAAACATTCAGACCATAGTGTGCCATCTGTAGTTAAAACCTTCTCTCATCCATGGTACCTAGCTACCATTTGTCTTCTGTCTCCAAAGCAATGATAAAAACAAAACCCAGTTCAATTCATGACAAGGTTGACTCAGAACTACATAATTCAGACTTAGCAGAAGCAAGCCCATTTCCAGGAACAACTTCTATTTACATCAGTCTGTATTGTTGCACACATGATATTCAGTACTCAATTGAAAATGATTAAAACAACATAAAAAGGGAGAAAAAACTAATTATCTTCAAAGCAATAAAACCAGCTTCAAAGATGAACCTGGTGTTGAGGTTATAAAATAGAAATTTAAAAATAACTGTAATTAATTATATTAAAGGCTCTAGTAGAAAAGGCAGACAGTATGAATAGATAAATAATTTCAGCAGAAAGATGAAAACTATATGACACAATCAAATTCAAATGCTGGACCTAAAAAACATGGTGGAAGAGATGAAGAATGCTTTTGATGACTCGTTAGGTAGACTTAAACTAACTGGGGAAAATAAAGTAATGAATTAGATAATAAGTCAACAGAAATTTTCCAAACTGATATACAAAGGGAAAAAAATGAAAAAAAATGAAGCACCTTAGAGTTGTGGTATATCAAAATGTCTAACATCTAAGTAGTCAGAATCACACAAAGACAAGAGAAAGAGGATAGAGAAGAGGAAATATTTGAATAAATAATGGCATAGGACTTTTCCAAAATAAAGTTATCATACCCTAAATTCAAGAAGTTCAGAGATCCCCAAGCAAAATAAAAAAGAACAAACCTAGAAATATCATACCCAAAGTACTTAAACCCAATGATGAAGAGGAAATCTTGAAGGCAGCCAGTGAAAAAGATATATTCTCTATTAAAGAAGAAAGGAAAATATTAGACTAGATATTTCACCAGATACTATGACACTAAGAAGACAATGCAGTAGCATCTTTAATCTAAGAAAATCACTGTCAACTCAAATCCTATATAAAAGGAAAATACAGTTCAGAAACAAAGGAAAAATAAAACTTTTCCATATGAGAAAGAAAAGCTGACAGAATTTATTATAGACCAAATAAATGCTTAAAGGATGCATTTATTTATAAGGAAAAAAAAGTTAAAACAAATTCTTTAGGCATAAATGATATAAGACAATGACTTGGATATACACATGTACACAATGTATAATGTAACAATGAAGAACTGCAGACATAATTAAAATGAAGGTAACATAATGTATATTGTTATTTTAAACACTCTAAAACATAATTGACTGCACTAAAGAACAAAGTAGCAATGTATTACATGTTAATAACACAAGTAGATGTAAAGTATATAACAATAGCACAAAAGAGGAGAGGGAGGAATTGAGTCATACATTTGTATAGTTCTTCAAGTCAGCATAGAGCTCCAAATAATATTATTGGAGGCAGGCTATGATAAACTAAATACCTGTAAAGTAAATCTAGGAAAACCACTCCATTTTGTGTAAAGCAGTAAAAAATAATAAGCCAATAGTGGAAGCCAATGGAATAAGTTCTCAATTCAAAAGTAGGCAGAAAGAAAAGAAACAACAGAGAACAAACAGTAAACAACTACCAACGTTATAGATTTCGATCCAAACATATCAATAAGTACAGTAAATCTAAATAAACATGAATGAAAAGGTGAAGATCATCACATTGAATATTAAAGACTCAACTGTATGCTGTCTGCAAGAACCACACTTTAAATAAGATAAAAAAGATACATTAAAAGTAAAAGAATGGAAACAGATGTGCCATGCAAGCACTAATCAAAAGATAGCTGAAGTGACTGTTAATATCAGACAAAGTAAGCTTAAGAAAAACTATTGCCAGAAATAAAGGATATTAAGTCGAGAGTGAAATGTTTAAATAGGTAGAAATACATAATATACTTCTAAATGGTCTATAGGCCAAGTGTAAGTCAGAAGAAGAATTAGAGAACATTAAGTGCTGAATGAAAATGAACACAACATTAAACTTTGTGGGATGATATTTAGAAGCAGTGCTTAGAGGGAAACATCGCATTAAATACTGACATTAGAAAAAATTCTCAAATCAATGTTAAAAGAAAAAGTACACAAATCATGCTTTATATTATAATTAGAAAAAGGTTTCCAATTTCACAACTTGCTATTAGTATTTTTATGTAAATTTTTAGGCTTGTCAAATTTGTTAAAACGTTTATCAAATTTCATATATAATATGTAAGATTTAGAAGAATTTTCCAAAACCATGTCTGGCTCTATAAATTTCAAACCTACATTCTGCACTTGTCCCATCTTTCTGGGCTGTTCTCCATATAATAATATGATCTGTGTCCTTAAGCTTTCCTGTTTTAATGCAAGATAAGTTAGTATATGAACTATAGGAATATCTTTAAGTGATTCTTATTTCAGGAATCTTAGCAATAACTTCGATGTAGATGACATCAAGTGAGGACCACAATCTCACACATTCCTCTATAGCCAACGTAAATATATCCCTAACTCAACATTCTTTTAACCTGATCCCCAAAACTGTCTGTGATCTCTCCAAAGCTACACGAGGGAAAGAATGACAGGGAGGAATTTGAAGAATAAATAAAATTTGTCTCAATCAATTATGGTTAAAATATCTTAGTTTTAGAAATCTTACAAGGATATAAGGCCATGTAAACATATTCATCATATGGCCTTGAAAGGGGTTTGTTTAGGTAAGGGGCCCTGAACCTGACATATATATATATAATTATGTATATATATATGTATATAGCATATACATATATATATACACACACACACATATATATATACACACACATATATGCTTCAAATCCATTTAAGAATTTTAATTTTAAACTTTATTTCAGAGTGCTTTAGATTTATCAAATTATTGAAAAGATGTTAAAGAATTATTGTACACCCACACAGTTTTCCTTATTATTAACATCTAACATTTGCATGGTACACTTGTCACAATAAAAAATGCTGATATATTATCATTAAATAAAATCAATACTTTATGCAGATTTTCTGTTTTTCCCAAATGTCATTTTCTGTTACAGGATCCTATCCAGGAAAGCACAATGCCCTAAGCTGTCATGTCTCCTTAGGCTTCTATTGACTATGACACCTCAGACTTTGTTTTTGAAGTCCTTAGTAGTACTGGTGAGGTATTTTGTAGAATAGCCCTCAACTGGGATTTGTCTGATAATTTTCCCATTAAAAAGAGGTTTTTTGGGAAAAAAGACCACAGAGGTAAATACAGTTCTCATCACATCATATGAATGGGTACATGTTATCATTATGATTTATTAAGGTGATGTTAACTTTGATCAACTGGTTTGGTCAGGTTTCCCCGATGTGAAATTACTCTTCTTTTCTTACCTTTCCATACTGTATTCTTTGGAGGAAACACACTGTACATCCCACACTTATGGAAAGGGGAGTTAGGCACTACCTTCCTCAGGATACATTATTTACAGAATTACTTGGGATTTTTCATCATGGGAAATTATTTTTTTCCATTTCTTCATTCAATCATCTGTTTATACCAATATGAACTTGTGGTATTTATTTTATAAATTGACTTACATTCCAATCTACAATACTTAGTTTGTTACTCAAATGGTCCAGTTTAGGGCATTGGAGATTCTCCGCTGGTTCCTGTGTTCCTTTGACACATCCTCATCATTGTGGGTTTCTTGTTTCGTATTTTGTTTTTTGTTATGTTTTGATTTTACACTTTCTTATTTTCTGGAGCTAAACTATTTTCCTGACTCATCTTGGATATTTGTTCCTCCAGTCCTAGAAACAAAAATTTCTCCAAGGAGCCTAGTTCTTATTATTGGAGCACGGTACTAGAAACCAAGATCCAGGTGCTAGGCATGCTCATTGCTACCAGGGTTGTGTTAGTTTTAGGCCCTTACAGATGACAGAGCAAGAAAATATATGTGTATATACAAATATCCATGTCTACCTATATCTAGATATGTATTTCTATATTAAGACAAACATAAGTTAATACTGAGGTCTCCAATGCTAATTAATTACAACAGAAATCACAATAGTCTTATCTCCTGGCTTATTTGTAATCTTCCAGCACAACAGTGAAAATTTAGCTCCTACCATGCACCATCCATTTGTCAAATTCTGGTATACATACATAGTATTCTCAGAATTGTTAACCTTTACCTCTATAGGAAACATTTGAACAATTACAGTAAAGGGCTTATGTACAGTTTGTTTTGCCTTTAGTCTTCCAAACTTTCCTCATTTCCAAAGTTACTGAGATCAGCACTTCATTCTTTTGCCTCTTCAGTTAAGTTATTTCATATATTTGTAATACTTTAAGATTATTTTGCCGTATTCTGCTTCTATCCTGGATTTCCCCATCTTCTTGAATGATTTTGAAAATATGATGTCCTATGGTTTACTCTTTGTGCTTTAAAATTCTATGGATTTTGACAAATGTTTAATGTATTATATTGTCCATTGTAGTATCATAAAGACTAGTTTGACTGCTCTAAAAATATCCCTTGTGATTTAATTTTCCATCTCCCTACAGAGAAACGATGGCAATCACTGCTCTGTTTATCACCTTTACAGCTTTGCCTATTTCAGAATGCATATAATTAGAATATTAAGTATTTACTATCCCAATAGGACCTTTTTTCACTTAGAAATATAAATTTAATGTTCATCTATGTCTTTTCATGCCTTGATATCTCATCTTTCTTTTAAATCACTGAGTAATAATACACGGCTTACCCATTCATCCATTAAAAGACATTCTGAAGAATCATCTCACTGAATATTGAATCATTGGTTGATAGCTTGTTTCTTTCAATGCTTTAATATTTTACTCCACTTTCCTCTTGCTTTCATGGTCTCTAATGAGAAGTGTTGTAATTCTTACTCTTGTTTCTATATAAATATTGTGTTTCCTCTTCCGGGTGCCTCTGAAAGTTTCTTTCATGTTGTTTTCTTTGTATTTGCATTTCTGAGATTTGAGTATGGTATCTGTGGGGAAATTGCAGTTCCTATGGCCAGGATCATCAGTGAACTTAAACCACCTGATGATGTAACTGGCCTATTGCTAGGTTACCACTTCCACACTTTTAATAAGCTATTATTGCACTATATAGAGAGCTCGGCCTGGTGCTATGGGTGGAGGCAGCAACGCTAGTGTTTGACCTACTGCTGGGAGGACAAGGTGAGTAATAAACCCTTTCACCCCAAGAACATTTGCTGTCATTTTCTTTGGTCACATTGAATCCATAGCGAAGTTGTCAAGGGCTGAAACCCATTGGCAAGACAATTGGCAAAGTTGGCAGGATTCATTGTTGACCAAGGAAAAAGACAGGCTGCCCTTATGGCAGGTGTGCTTCAGCAGGTTGCCCCTGTGAATGTGGAGACAGTGGATTGTTCCCCAATGGGTATATGGTCTGAGGTGCCTTGCCTCCTAGAGGACTGGGACCCACCTCAGGACTGGAGGCAAGTGGAGGTGATACCTGAGGCAGTAGGTGTGGCCCTTGGTATAGTAAGTAGGTCTTTTGAGAGACAGAATACCCATGAGGCAGTGGGAACTGTGGGTTGTCTGCTTTTCACAGTATTAAAAAAGTCTACAGAAGAGAAGGACATGCTCCTGGAAAAGACCCAAGAAATGGCAGCATGAGAATGTGAGCTGCAAACCTCTGTGGATTCCCTGAAGAAGGAAATGGCATTGATGTGAGAGGAAGCAGCACAAGAATGCCAGCAGCAAGGTGCCATTGAAGAGGTAAAAGATTCCTTACAGAATGAGACAACAACACTGCCAGGTGCTCTGAAGGATGAAAAGGCCATCAAGGAAAAAAGATGATCTCTTGAGGGAAGCACAGGCAGAGGTGGCAAGAGAATGCCAGCTGAGAAGCATTGAGATGAAGATAAGAGAGCTGCTGAGTACTGAGCTAGCATTGCTGCGAGGCACAGTAGAAAAGGTAAAGGTGGTAGCAGAGGAGGCACTCGGGGGAGGGGAGAGAAAGGTGCCATCAGCCCCAGAAATGGAGGAGCTGGGGAAGGATGAAGGGGTGGTGCTGGAGGCACTGATCCCTCTTGTATTGAAAGCATGCCCAGTGGTTGTAAAGGAAATAAAGACCCAACAGCTGAAAGTTCCCCAAGGAGAGGAGCAGCCCCCTACCAAGGTCGTGGAGCACTTTATGGTCCGCCCCTATACTCAGGCTGAGCTGGTGGATTTGGGCTCCCTGTTTAGGCAGAAGCCCTTGGAGTCAATATCAGCTTGACTTCTGTGTCTGTGGGACTCAGGGGTGGATGGAATTGTTCTGTCAGGATCAGAGATGGGAAAGCTGTCTTCCCTGACAGTGCAGCCACCTTGAGGCAGCGATTACAAAATGCACATCAGACGCCAGGGAGTCACTCCCTCCTCAATTGGCTTATGGCTGCACTTCGTGCTGTTGGGCCCAATCAGGGTGATCTACCATCCTATCCTGTTAGATGGCAGATGTATGCTGAGCTCCAACAGGTGTTAGGAGAGCTAGGCATAAGAAATGCCATCTATAGTCCAGAGAATTATGGCCCAGATGAAGAGATTTTCACTACTGGGATGAGAAATACTGTGCTTCAAATGGCTCCCACATCCCTCTTTGGGTATCTAGTAGCCATTCTTTCCCCTCACTTAGGGCAGCCCATAAATGACATGATACATACAGTACCCAACTTAGGAGAGGCTGAAGCAATGAGAACACAGAAAGAAGCAAGGTCTGCTACTCACAAGAAGAATTTAAAGGGTCCCATGAAGGTTACGAGGACCCAGATGTGGGGTGATTTAATATGGGTGGGAGAAGATAGAAGGAAATTATATGGGAAGTCAAATAGTATCTTACGAGAACTGTGGCAACAACTGAAACCAGAGCAGCAGTTCCAGCCATTAAGACCAAAGAGGCAGAGGTCAGAGACAGAGCCGCAAGTCCAGCCTGTTTGTTTGGAAGATTTTTGGCTGGAGAGTGAGTCAACCTCACTCAAGCCCACACAGGAAGATGATTGGGGGAACACAGGTTAACTGAGGGGAAGGTCGAGGTATCTGCCCTGAGGGACAGGGGAGGGACTGTAGGCCACATGTTGAAATAGCTATCCATTGGTTCCCAGTGTACATACAACATGAGCTGGCTCTGGTGGACACAGGGGCTGAATGTTCACTGATTCATGGTAACCCTGAGCAGTTCCCCAGGACTCCCACTATCAGATGGATATGGGGTTAAGACTATCAGAGTGAAACAAGCCCAAATCCCTTTGGGAATATGGCATATACTCCCAAAGGAGCATAATGTGCTTATATCTCCCATTCCTGAGTATATTTTGGGGATAGATATCCTGCAGGGTGTATGGTTGCAGAACACTGCAGGTGAGTTCAGACTAAGAGTACATGTGGTGAAGGCAGTCCTGAGGGGACATGCTAGGCACCTGCCCATAGCTTTGCCTGTGCCTCAGTGGGTGACTAATACCAAACAGTACAAACTTCCTGGAAGGCATAAAAAGATTTGAGAAACTCTCCAGAAACTGGAATAGGTGGGTATTATAAAGCCAACCCATAGTCCATTCAATTCCCCAGTGTGGCCAGTAAAAAAGCCAGATGGCTCCTGGCATATCTATGTGGATTACAGAGAATTTAATAAAGTCATACCCCCTATGCATGCTGCTGTCCCCTCTATTGCAGGTCTGATGGATACCCTCAGCCATGAACTAGGAGCATACCATTATATGGTGGCTCTTGCTAATGCCTTCTTTTCCATTGACATTGAGCAGGAAAGTTAGGAACAGTTTGCCATCATGTGGGAAGGTTGGCAATGGACTTTCACCGTCCTTCCACAGGGATATCTCCACAGCCCCACCATCTGTCATGGATTTGTAGCCCAGGACTTGGCTACATGGGAGAAACCACCAATGGTGCGATTGTATCATTATATTGATGATGTCATGCTCACATCCATTTCTCTTTCGGATCTACAAGGTGCAGCACCTAGATTGCTGCAAGATTTACAGGAGAAAGGATGGGCTGTGAGCAGTACCAAGGTTCAGGGATCTGGTTTGTCTGTCAAATTCCTGGGGGTTGTATGGCCGGGTAAGACCAAAGTGATACCAGAAGCAGTTATAGATAAAGTCCAGGCCTTTCCTACCCCTATAACAGCAGCATTGCTACAGGAGTTTCTGGGTCTTCTAGGCTATTGGAGAGTGTTTATCCCACACTTGGCACAAATTCTAAAGCCCTTATATTGGTTGGTACGTAAAGGCATCAGGTGGGACTAGGATTAGACATGTGCACCTGCCTTTACTACAGCAAAATGTGCAGTCAAGGCCGTACAGGCCTTGAGTGTGATTGACCCATTAAGACCCTGTGAGCTGGATGTTCATGTGACTGAAGATGGTTATGGCTGGAGTCTCTGGCAGTGGCTTGAATGAACTCGCCAACCCGTTGGATTCTGGTCACAACTCTGGAAAGGGGCAGAGGTACGATACACTTTGATAGAAAAATAACTGACTGCCATTTATCATGCCTTGCTGGTTACAGAACCCATCACTGGAATGACCCCAATAAAGGAAATAACCACCAATTCCATCTTGTTGTGGGTACATGACTGGACCCAAAAGCCAAGGAGTGGTGTGGCACAAACACCCACACTGGCCAAGTGGGGTGCTTACCTACAGTGTCCTCTCTAGTAGCCCCTTGAGAGAAGAATTCCAACGCTTATTGGGGCTGATGACATATACTAACCAGTGAAAAGCTGGAAGAACTTGCTTTTGAATCAGTAGCAGAGAGCCCTATCGGGAGGGAAGAGGCCCTATACCCGAAGGTGCATGGTGCACAGACGACTCCAGCCATGGGCTGCCCCCAAAATGGAGGGCTTTAGCTTTCCATCCTAAGGCTGAGACAATATAGATGGAAGATGGTGAGGGGAAGAGCAGGCAATGGGCAGAGATGCATGCCCTGTGGCTTGTGATCAGCTAGGAGACCTCCCCTATAGTTGTCTGCACTGACAGCTGAACTGTCTATCAGGGCTTGGCCCTGTGGCTACCTTGGTGGTACCATGCCAACTGGCTGGTTTGTCACCAACCCCTTTGGGGGTAAGAATTGTGGCAAGACTTATGGGTCTGTGGACAGACTAAAATAATTACTGTATATCATGTGACAGGTCATTTGCCACTGGCATCCCCAGGAAATAAAGAAGCAGATAAATTGGCCCAGATACATTGTTTAGGAGGAAAGCCTGCCTCTAATGAAGCCCAGTGGTTGCATCAGTGATTGCTGCATGCAGGGCAAAAGACAATGTGGGCTGTAGCCCATCAGTGCGGCTTGTCTTTGACCTTTAAAGAAGTTAGTAGAGCCTGGCAGGTGTGTGTTGGCTGCTGCAAAAGGGACTTACACTGATTTCCACAGCAACATGGAACAATAGCTATGGTGCTTATACTCCTTGTCATGTAGCAGATTGACTGTATTGGGCCTCCACCTGGGTCAGAAGGATATTGGTATGCCGTGACTTGTGTGGACACAGCTACTGGACTTCTGGTTGCTTTTCCTACCCGTTGTGCAGACCAGCAGATGAGCAAGAGGCCTGGAGTGTCTCTTTGCCACCTATGGCTGATGAGAAGTAATTGAGAGTGATCAGGGTACCCATTTTACTGGCCATACACTGCAAGAATGGGTGTAACAGCTGGGAATCAAATGGAAGTTTCTTGTGCCATACAAGCCTACCACAGCAGGTATGATAGACAGGCACAATGGCTTGTTAAAATCCAGACTAAGTCAGATACCAATAGTCTGCGGGGATGGTCAGTCCACCTATGGACCATGCTATGACATTTGAATGAGAGACCCCAAAAGGGAGCCCTGAGTTCCATAGACATGTTAACACATATGGCTGCCTCCCCTATACAACTGCAAGTACAAAGCAAGGAAGAATCTCTGAAGCCGAAGTTTGGCCACCAGAATAACATCTTGCTGCCAGCACCAACTGCACTAAACCCCAGAGACTCCATTGAGTGGATGTGGCCTTGGACCTTCCGACACATGAACCAACGATGGCTGGCTCTCCTCGCACCTTGGGGACAAGGCCTGGAAGCCGGTCTCCTGTGTATTCCTGGAATAACAACAGAGTGTCCCCCAAAGGTCACAGTAGTGTATCCTGAATGGCCAGAAGTTTGGAGTATCTTACTGGGAATTTTGTTTTATCATTATGGCCAGTGCATGCACCTCCAGTAGCACTATATATGGACCCTTCAGTAACCCTCATGGGGAAAGGAGTAAAAGTATGGTATACTAGACCTGGAAGGGACCCCCTTCCTGCTATGGTCCTATCACAGGACCACTCTCATGCATTCATCCTACCTGATGGACAAGATTTTCCTATGTTGGTGTGATTGAAAGATGTGTCTTATTGCCCCTAAGGTCTTTTTGGATTGGGAACTTCATCTGGCTTGAGGAGTATTATAATTTTTGTTATTAGGAACCTCCTCTAGCTTGAGAATTATTATAATTTTTGTAACCTGTATCAAAATCTTGTTGTATCTTAATTTTTGTTATTATCTCTAAGTTGTTGTTATCCTCTGTTGATGTTGTGGGATCTGGTTACAGTGATCCAGCTTTTTCGCATAGGGACCATTGCAGAAGATTGAAAAGATGCATATTGTAAGGTGAGAATCCTGGAGATGTAGAGTGTGGGGAAGTTGAGGTTCCTATGGCCAGCATCCTCACTGAACTTAAACCACCAGATGATGTAACTGGCCTGTTGCTAGGCTACCGCTTCCACACCTTTAGGCAATAAGCTATTATTGCACTACATAGAGAGCTCAGCCCAGTGCTCTGCATGGAGGCAGAGACGCTAGTGCTCCACCTACTGCAGGGAGAACAAGCCGGGTAATGAACCCCTTCACACCAAGGTACATTTGCTGTCATTTTCTTTGGTCACATTGAATCCATAGCGAACTTGCCCAGAGCTGAAACCCATTGGCAAGACAGTATCTTTGTCTAGTACTTTTGGTATTTATTCTCATTGGTATTTTCTGAGATTTCTTGGTCTTTGATTTGGCATTTGTACTAATTTGGGGTAGTTCTTGGTAATAATTATGATCAAATATTTCTTCTGCTATATTGCCTCTTCTCATCTTGGCATTATAATCATGCAAATGTCATATCTTCTGAAATTTTCCCACATGTCTTGGATGTTCTGTTCCATCATTTTATTATCTGTATTTCAGAGTGGGAAATTTCTACTGACATATCTTAAAACTAATCATTTTCTCAGCTGTTTCTAATCTACTGATGAGCTCATCAAAGGCATTATTCATTTCTGTTGGAGTGTTTTGATTTATAGCATTTCCTTTTTATCCTCTCAGTTTTCATGTGTCTGCTTACATTATCCATCTATTCTTACATGCTATTTTTTCCATTAGATCCCTTAACATAGTAATCATAGTTATTTAAAGTTCTCTGTATGATCATTTCAACATCTCTGTCATATCTGAATCTGGTTCTGATGCTTACTTTGCTACTTCAGACCATGTTTTCAGTTGCCTTTTGGTATGCTTTGTAGTTTTTGTTGAACGCTGAGCATGTTGCATTAGGAATAGAAACTGACATAAATAAGCCTCTAGTGTGAAGACTGATGATAAATTATATGGCTAGAAATTGTACTTTGTTTAATATCTGCTGTCACTATAGCTGCCAAAGTCTTCAAATTCCTCTAGTGTCCTTATCTTCATCTCCTTTCTTGCTTGGTCTTTCCTAAGTGCTCTTCCTTATAGAGGGTCTGTATTCTTCAACTTTTTCAGCTCTAATCTACTACTGTATTATATTCCTGCTGGCATGGTAGTTATAAAGTATAGGGAAATTGAAGAATTTTATAATTTTTCAATTAAATCTCAGTTTTTAGTGGGTCTGTGTCTCTGGCCTGTGACCATCACAAATGTTGTCTTCTTTTCTTTTAATTATAAATATTTTCATTTCATTTCTTCCATCACCAAGTAGACAAAAAGGTTAGAACACTCTTTCTCCATGGCTCTGGGACAAGGTTCTAGTAAAGTCTTTACCCCTGGAGAACATGCCCTTGTTATGAAGATGCTCTGAGACTTATTTTACATGAATCACTCCTTCCCTCTTCCTTGGATCTTCACCGTGAGCATTTGGTGGGCTTACTAGACATGAAGCCCACAAAAGTGTGGGTGCCTCTCTAAGACTGAAGCCACCAGGAGCTTCTTATTTCACACTCTACCTTACTGAATCTCTAGCAATTCCTCCAAATTAACAAGTGTTCCTCTGAGTTTGTGGCTATAGCAGTTTTCACTCCAGGTTGGGCTTGCATTTGCCCTGCAAATTTAGTTGTATGATGGGTCCAAGATATGTAATTCAGTTTAAGTTTTTCCAGTTTTTTCTTTCTACAAGAACTGGAGCAATGAACTCTAAGTTCTTTGTGTCAGAGCTGAAACTAGGAGTCTTCCTCAAGTCAATTTTAACATCAACTTAATAAAGCAACATCATTTGTTGCAGGATACCTTTATATTTTATTGCCATATATCCATCTACTGCAGATGATGGAGACTAGAATGATGGCCCCAATTCAACTCTCTCATTTCTCCCTCATTTTCCTCTCTCCTTGTATACATACTCAGGACTCACCTAGTTTGACATTTCAATCTCTGTTAAACTGAGCAATATATTTCAAAATCTATTATAATAATAATTTTAGCACTAAATGACTTAATTATACATATTCTATGAAAGACTCATATTTTAATGAGACCTAGTCATTAAAGTACAACATGTCATAGCTAATGAGGATTGCTGTATATCTGTAAATAGCACAAATTGTCTCTCCTATTTAGTAATATTTTTAAGCATTGCAATAAATATGCAGCTGACATTCTCTCCCATTTTTCTAGTTTCAATACTTTTGTATTAAATTTCCTTCACTACCTTATCTTTTTTTACATTTCCTCTGGAGACTTATTAAATGAATCCTGTTATAATTTGTCCAATTTAAATGAAATAATAGAATGTTTTGAGGAAAGAACACTAATAACCCAGCCATAAAATCAGTGACAGTGTTTCACCTAATACAGGCAAAAAAGGAACAGGTAAAATTATATCCTACTGGTTCTCTCAGGTCTTGTGCCAAACATTTGCATACATATGCGGGTAGAGAATAAAATTCCTTTTATTTTAGTGATGACAAAAGGTCACAACCAATTATAATACATTTAGTCCTAGGATGTGCAATTAATGGCATAAAATTTCCAAAAGTAAACCATGAACTCAAAACATAAGAAGAGCAGGTAGCTGCCTCAAATATGAAAGAGGTGTACTTCCAAAAAATGCACAAAATATATCTACTTTTATCTTTTGTAAACTTACAACCATTGATTTTTAGGTATTTTACTGTAAAATAACCTACATGTGAAATATATATCATTTGGCTACAAAATGGATATCCCTGAGCCACGGCCTTCCTGACTCTTTCCCCAGGCTGATATCTGTACAAGCTGGTAAGGTCATGCTGTTTGTTACCATACCTATATACTTCCCATGGGTTAGCAAATGACTGATTTCTCAAACCCCAAGGGTGTTAACCCATACCACCCAGATACACTATATGTCCTGGCTCCTCTCCTGGGACTTACAGATCTCCTTACGATCCAACAACTGAAGCATTAATGTGCAATCCACCAGAGAATCTTCCACGACTGTTTCTATAGCATCACAAAGTCATCCTCTATTTTCTGGGTCTCCTATTCTGTCTCACAATCCCCCACCCAAACCTGTGTTTAGGAAAAAATGCAATGCTAATTCTTGACCATTCAGGTTGAATGTATCTGTAATTTCCTTCAGCCAAATGTAAAATTAGGAGGGGAAATACGTTTAAAATACGTTTAAAGGCATTCATGTGCCTAAACAGGTCCAGCTCTAAGACTAACTCAAAATACTGAAACTCAAAAATTGATGTGTATATAAATTACCTGTGGTCCTTGATAAAATACAGATTTTGATTCAGAAGGTTTGGAGTAGTGCTGAGATTCCACATTTCTTAGAAGCTTTGAAGTTCTATTGCTGGTTCACAGACTAACTTTTTATTGCATATATTTAAAAGGTGTGCAATTTGATGATTTTATATACATATACATTGTGAAATAATCACCATAATGAACATTTACATTACCTCACATAGTTATCTTTGTGCATCTGTTGTGAGAACACTTAGGATTTAAACTCAAAACATATTTGAAGTTCAATATGTGGTACGGTATTGTTATCTATAGTCACTATACATTAAGATGCTATAGAGTCACTAATTTTCTTCTCTGTATATACTGCCTTTCCCGTGTCCCCCCTGCTACATTATATGTGCTAATCGTAATGCCCCATTTTCCCCCTTATACTTCCCTTCCCACCCATCCTCCCCAGTCCCTTTCCCTTTGGTAACTGTTAGTCCATTCTTGGGTTCTGTGAGTCTGCTGCTGTTCTGTTCCTTCAGTTTTTCCTTTGTTGTTATACTCCACAGATGAGTGAAATCATTTGATACTTGTTCTCCACTTGGATTATTTCACTGAGCATAATACCCTCTAGCTCAATCCATGTTGTTGCAAATGGTAGGATTTGTTTTCTTCTTATGGCTGAATAATATTCCATTGTGTATATGTACCACATCTTCTTTATCCATTCATCTACTGATGGACACTTAGGTTGCTTCCATTTCTTGGCTATTGTAAATAGTGATGCGATAAACATAGGGGTGCATATGTCTTCTTCAAACTGGAGTGCTGCATTCTTAGGGAAAATTCCTTGGAGTGGAATTCCTGGGTCAAATGGTATTTCTATTTTGAGTTTTTTGAGGGACCTCCATACTGCTTTCCACAATGGCTGAACTAATTTACATTCCCACCAGCAGTGTAGGAGGGTTCCCGTTTCTCCACATTCACACCAACATTTGTTGTTGGTCTTTTGGATGGTGGCCATCCTTACTGGTGTGAGGTGACATCTCATTGTGGTTTTAATTTGCATTTCTCTGATGATTAGCAATGTGGAGCATCTTTTCATGTGCCTGTTGTCCATCTGAATTTCTTCTTTGCAGAAGTGTCTGTTCAGGTCCTCTGCCCATTTTTTAATTGGCTTATTTGCTTTTTGTTTGTTGAGGTGTGTGAGCTCTTTATATAATTTGGATGTTAACCCCTTATCAGATATGTCATTTATGAATATATTCGCCCATACTTTAGGATATCTTTTTGTTCTACTGATGGTAACCTTTGCTGTACAGAAGCTTTTTAGTTTGATATAGTCTCATTTGATCACTTTTGCTCTTGTTTCCCTTGCCCAGGGAAATATGTTCATGAAGAAGTTGCTCATGTTTATGTCCAAGGGAGTTTTGCCTATATTTTTTTCTAACTGTTTTATAGTTTCATGAGTTACATTCAGGTCTTTAATCCATTTCAGTTAACTTTTGTGTATGGGGTTCGACAATAATCCAGTTTCATTCTCTTATATGTAGCTGTCCAGTTTTGCCAACATCAGCTGTTGAAGAGGCTATTTCCCCTTTGTATGTCCATGGCTCCTTTATCGTATATTAATTGAGCATATATGGTTGGGTTTATATCTGGACTCTATTCTGTTCCACTGGTCTATGGGTCTGTTTTTGTGCCAGTACCAAATTCTCTTGATTACTATGGCTTTGGAGTAGGACTTGAAGTCAGGGAGTGTAATTCCCCCTGCTTTATTCTTCCTTCTCAGGATTGCTTCAGCTATTCAGGGTCTTTTGTCATTCCGTATGAATTTTAGAACTATTTTCTCTTGTTCGTTGAGGAATGCTGTTGGTATTTTGATAGGGATTGCACTGAATCTGTAGATTGTTTTAGGGAGAATGGCCATTTTGACAGTACTAATTCTTCCTATCCATGAACATGGGATATGTTTCTATTTATTGGTTTCTTCTTTAATTTCTCTCATGAGTGTCTTGTAGCTTTCAGAGTATAAGTCTTTCACTTCCTTGGTTAGGTTTATTCCTAGGTATTTTATTCTTTTTGATGCAATTGTGAATGGAATTGTTTTCCTGATTTCTCTTTCTGTTAGTTCATCATTAGTGTATAGGAATGCCACAGATTTCTGTGTATTAATTTTTTATCCTGCAACTTTGCTGAATTCAGATATTAGATCTAGTAGTTTTGGAGTAGATTCTTCAGGGTTTTTTATGTACAATATCATGTCATCTGCAAACAGGGACAGTTAAACTTCTTCCTTGCCAATCTGGATGCCTTTTATTTTTTGTGTTGTCTTTTAATGACATTTTAAATGCTCTGCAATGATGACAAATGTTGAAAGAACATAACACAGCTTTAACTATAAGATGTTTTCTCTTGTTATCCATCAATATTATATCATCTTCCTCAAACTTCAGCTCATTTGGCCATTACCTGTGTCAACACTCATCTCATAGTCTCCTTTGATATAAGCACAGAACCTTACAAGTCTAAGTTCATCAGAAAGCTTCCTTTGCAGTTTCACTGATTGCTTTGGGTACTTTTCTCTCTTCTTCCTTTATATTATTATTCATAATCATAGCCATTAATGTCATTTATAAGAACATTCATCCCTCTTTAATCATTAACCTTTTATTTTAGAGTCCTATATAATGGATCATTTCTTTGACATCCAGACATTTCTTTTTAATTCTTTGAAGTCTTCCTTTCTGAAGTCCAGTGAAATACAGTAGTATCCAAATATTTCAGTTACATGTGAATCTACAATTATCTTAAAATGAAGCTGACTAAAAAAAAAAGTCAGAAAAAAACAATAAGGAACACCCACATCCTTGCAACTAATGAGAAAACAGCAATTACTCCTTTACTTGAACCAGGTTGTATTTTAGAAGCACAGGGTTAATGCCTTCTATTAAGAGCCCATGTCTTGGTCCCATCTAACACTGTAACTTGAAGTTTAATGCATTCATGTTCTTTATTCCCTTGAAGAAAAAAATGTGGTTACACTTTACATTAGCTTCCTACAGCTACTATAAGAAAGTGCAAAAAGTAGACAGCTTAAAAAATGGAAATTTATCCTCTTATTCTTCTGGAGGCTGCAGGTCTGAAATCAAGGTGTCAATAGGGCCATGTTCCCTTCATGACTCTGGGTAGATTCTTTCCTTGCCTTCTGCTAGTGGCCAGCAATCTTTAGCAATCTTTGTCTTTCAGCTGTATCACTCCCATCTCTGCCTACCTTCATATGGCAGTCACCTTTGATGTCTCTGTATCTCTATTCTTCTTATAAAGACACCAGTCATATTGAATTAGGGCCCACCCTAATGACCTGATCTTTACTTGATTATATCAGCAAAGACCTTATTTCCAAATAAGGTTACATTCACAGATACTGGTGGTTAGGACTACAGTATATCTTTTCATGTTACACAGTTCAGTTCATACCATACTCCAAAGTTGGAGCTCAAAAACATGATTATGTCTAAAATCCCCTCTCACATTTTTCAATTACTTCGGTAAGCATCATTGCCGTCATTCTCTCTAAACTGCCTCTTCCAACAGTACAGAGAAACTGTTGAAGATGATGAGACATTTTAGGAGAACTAAATTCTAATTAACTTTGTGACTGATTAACTCTGTCAGTGCTTTTTCAGGAAACAGGAAAAGGATTTAAAAATTAATGCAGGTTGTTATAGGTGGCAGCAGATAAGGACCCAGATGCTCAGAAATCCTTTTACTCCTCAGTGGAATATGCACTGTTTAGAGTAAAATAAAAATTTGTTTTTATAAGAAAAACAATTGGAAGGCATGCAATACACCCAACTTCTCAGAACTTTCTCCTTTTCCTATCCATTTGATAGTAAAAATAATAAGAAATAGGAATATGGCCTGAAATAAGGCAAGAAAAGGTCATAAGAAAATCACATCAGGTTAATCAATTCCTAAATAAAACAAGATATGTCTGTAATATAAAAGTTAATATTTTCACTAAGCATAATCATATGTTATTATTTTAGAAATAAATACATTGTCATATACAGTGTAGTATAGAACTCTCTCTTGGCACTATTATATGTTAAAATTAAAGCAGTTCCCTTAAAATTGGGGAGGATTTTTTTCTTAGCCATTGCTTAGAAACAAAAAGCTGTAATATAAATGCAAACTTTTTCTAGACTGAAAATCCCAAGCTTAATAAAAACATGTGTCTTGGGATATTCAGATTATTATCCTTGCGAACACTAAATTATATGTTTAGTCAACCATTTGTCTTTCCTCAATGGGAAAATAAAATTATAAGATAATCAAGGGAGAGACTTCATACAAATCCCGTTACTATTTGCCAGTGTATTTAGAATAATCATGAACACATAGTAGGTACTCAGCAAGTGTCTCCCTAACAACTAAACAAATTAAAAGAATTTAATTATGGAAATAGTGGGTATTAACTCCACATTAAGATTCATACAGTCCTGTTACTAATTAAATTTTTACAATGGTTTTTCTCCTTATTAAAAATTAGAAAATGAATATGAAACTATTTTAAATTATAAAGTCCCCTAAAAATATAAGTTGTTAATATAATTAATGAGTTGATAAATGGCACTTTAAAAATGAAAATTTTTTCGTTCATTTATTTATTGTTTCCCTTACGAGTACAATTTTTTTAAATTAATTTATTTCTCTGATTCATATTGTAAGACATCTTTGGCATGTCTTTAATGTGAAATAAATGTGTGGCTGAGAGAAGGAAAAACTATCCAATTGTGTTCATACTGTAGGACTTAAAATATATTAATAAAATTAAGCCTTACTAAAATCTGAATATATTTGTGAGGCTTCCACTTTGTAAAATGCTTTGTAAAATCTCTGCTGTTCAAATGTGAGCTCACATATTTAAAGTTAGATATTTAAAACATATAAAATTTAGCAAAATTTAAACAAGAATCTTCTTTCAGTGAAATTAGGTATTAGAAGTGTCATTTAGGAATTATAGTGTCTCAATGGGAATTCCTTTGAGTGAAATAGAAATATGGTTGCCAGTTAAACACTGCTTTAATTGGAAAGGGTTAGGACTACATAGCCTCAAGGTTCTGGTTACAAATGGGAGGAGAAAAATGTGTATTCATAGAAGCAGATAATGTGGAACAAACAGAGCAGTGAGCTGATCACCTCCCCTCGCCACTCCTCCTGCCTTGCTCAAAACTTGCTTTCACCTAGATCACTGCAAAAATCTCACTGGTTACCATGCCTCCAAGCCTTGACCTGCTCAAAACCATTCTCTATCATGCAACCAGAATTATTTTTCTGTAATATAAATATGATCATGTTACTCCCCTGTTTAAGTTTTAGTGACTATCCATTTTCTACAAAATGAGGTCCAACCTTGTTCCCATGGCCTTTAAGAGTCATCATACTCATGAGTTTCTCTCCAGCATTATTTCTTCCCATCTTTCTGCTTACTGCCACCATCACTATCCCCACTTTCAAGCTCCAATCATGCTGAACTGATTAGAATTCCTCTGTGTTATTATTTTCTCTCCAGCTCTGGGCCCTTTTCACATGCTAAGCATCTAATAATCTTTCAAGGTCCCTCAAGGCACAGTTCTATAAACACTTCGTGTGATTCCATAGGATGCATCAGACTTGAAAATTCCTAATTTTTTTTTCAAGGCTCAGTTCAAAGGCTAACTATTGTCTGTGAATCTTTCCTTAACTTCCTCAGGCAGAGTTAATCTCTTTGCCTTTGTTCCTTTTTTGCACTATGCACATTTCTCAGTTACGGCTTTATTGTGTTTTAGGTCCTTGTCTGCCTCACTTACTCTACTTGTACACAGCATCCTAGCAATGTGCCTAATACAAATTTGATGTGCAATAAGTATTGGCTGAATGACTAAATGTGTCAATAAATCAACCAATAAATAAATAACCACGAGGTATTTAAATAGTGATAGCGAAGCAAGAGACCTTAATTTAAGAAAGCACAAACTACCAAAGTAATTTCAGTTGATTCTCAGAGCTGAAGAAAATAAAGAAAAAAAGTATTACTTTTAGTGGCCATAATTTATGAACACGGTCTGTTATTCATAGTATAATAGCTAAAAGCAAATTAGTGTTTGTGTCTACAGCACAGATTTCTGAAGATATTGGGGTTGATATTAATCTACAATAGAAAATTATGGCAATTAATTTTGAGAGGAATCTCATATACCAAAGTGATTATATACCTATAAATATTAAAATAGTTTTTTTCTTAAATGTGTTATGTAAATATCTGTACTTAGTACCAAGATTGTCTTAGTACATTGAGGATGCTATACATAACACCACAGATTAGGTGGCTTATATATAACAGAAATTTATTTCTTACTGTCCCAGGGGCTGGGAAGTCCAAGACCATGTCACCAGCAGATCTGGTGTCTGGTGGGGACCCACTTCCTAGTTCATAGATAGCCTTCTTGTGTCTTCACAGGGCAGAAAGGGCAAGGGAGCTCCCAGAGGTCTCTTTTATAAGGGTACTACTCCCACTCATGAATTTTCCTTCCTCATGATTGAGTTACATCCCAAAAGCTCCATCTCCTAATAACATCACATTGGGGGTTAGGATTTCAGCATATAATTGGAGGGATACAAAAATTTAGTCTATGACAAAGATAAGTTTTAATGATAAAATCAACTAGAATATTAGACATAGGGGATTTATAGCACTTCTACCACCTGAGAAAAACTAGAAACTCAGGCTAACATATAAAATAACACATGTTTAAATGCAATGGAACCTACCAAGATGATATGCATTTGTGAATAAAAGATCTAAGAGAAGGAAAACCAAGAGGGTGAGAGTGATTTGGCACTTTTCCCCCCAAGGCATTTGTTCACATGTAGTGACTGAATGACTAAACATGTCAGAGAGATATTTACAGTATTGCATATCTGGAGGAGAAAATTGGAATTTGAAACTTGACAAGGAGGAGGAACCCCGTAAACACCTGAGGCTTTAAGTTGATATCCTAGAGGGCTATATACCAGGAGTAAGCATAAATTTGAAATAGACCAGCCCTCACAAAAGCGAAAGCCCAACTCTCAACCCAGTAAATCTCTGATTGGAATAAAATAATCTGCCCTTAGCCAGAAGTAAAATTAAGTTGTCCCTGGAGCATAAGAATATCCAGCACCTCAAATAATCTCAGCAATTTTTCATCTACATAATAATCAGCACTCAGCTGAAAACAGTAAGGCATGCAAAAGGTAAAAAAGAAATGACTCAAGCCCGAGAAAAATGGACTATTTCAACAAACTAATGTAAAATCTGGATACAGAAGTTTTTAGACATGAACCTTAAAAAAGCAATCATTAACAATTTAAGAAATTCAATGACAAAGTGAAGAATTCATCAGAAAACCGGGAACTGAAATGGCGAATCAAATAGGAATTCTAGAATGGGAAATATAATAATTAAAACTAAAATTAATGAATGAATTTAATAGTATATTAGAAATGAAGAGAGAAGAAACAAAACGAAATGTGAAGATTGAGAGAATCTATACTGAAGCACTAAGAGACAAAATAACAGGAAAGAGTACAAGAAACATATGGGACATGGGGAAGAATTCTGACATACACGTAACTGGCATCACAGAAGGAGAACCAGCCAGATAACGGGACAGAAACAATACTTGCAGAGACTATGCCAAGGAATTTTCCAAAATGGAGTGGTAATAGCAAACTGCAGATGCAGGATGTGCTACCCGAAGCAGGACAAATGAAAACCACATATAAGCTTATCAGTGAAAAGCTGTGAAAACACAAAGATTTTTATTTTAAGTGTAAAAGCAACCAAACGGAGGAAACACACACATTACCTTTATACTTGGGGTCACTTTGTCCCTACAGGTGTTTCCCTTGGGATGACCCAACTTAAGCCCCTTCTGTGGGTTGCAAAGGAAACATGGGAAGCATGCACCTTTTATATATAGCCCATCTCTGAAGGTGCAAATTATTTCCAAATGGCCATATGTTTTTGTTCTACTATCCTACATATCCCATCCAGTCTTTCAGCTTCAGATTTTTCAGACATGAATCAGGTATGAGCACCTTTAGCTATTAGATGTCCCTTCCAGGAAATGCACATTCATCTCTTCTGAAACCCTATCATTTGACTTGATGGAGTACATGCACATTTCGTTGGCATGGGATGAGGTTGGAGAGGTAGGTAAAGGCCAAATCATTTAGTCCTTTGTGGAGCATGGTAAAGAATGTGTGTGTGTGTGTGTGTGTGTGTGTGTGTGTGTGTGTGTGTTCTCTTGTGCAACTGGAAGCTCTGAGATGTGTTAAGAAAGAAGGTCAAAGGGTATGAACTTCCAGTTGCAAAGTAAATCATGCAGATATAATGTACAGCATGGTGACTGTAGCTATTAAAACTGTATTGTGTATTTGAAAGTTGCTAAGAGAGTAGATATTACAAGTTCTCATCACAAGAAAAAAAAAGTACTTATGTATGGTGATGGATGTTGAATAGAGTTATTTTGGTGATCATTTTGCAATGTATACAAATATTGAATCATTATGCTGTACACCTGAAACTAATATAAATGTATATCAATTATACCTTAATTTAAGAGAAAAGAAAAAAGAAAGGAGTGACAAAATAACATTTGCATTTAAAAAATATAAGTAAATTTACAAAAACGAAAGCAGGGAAACTAATTAGGAGACTACTGAAATAGTCTATACTAGAGATTATGATGGCTTGGACTTGAATGGTGTTCCTGTCTGCTACTTCAACCCATCAATTGTTTTTCATGTCGGTATATGCTTCCTTTCTGTATTTCTGCTCCTATAACATAGAATTTGTGATTTCTTATACCAAATAAGGAAAGAAAGTATTCTTTGAAATATTATAACTAGATTTGCTAGGAGTTTATATCTGAATCTTCTCTTTAAGTTGTCCCACAGTATTTATTTTTGAAAGTTTCCATGTACGGTTCTTTCCTCTGTCCATCCTTGAAAGAGGCAGTATTCATCCTGAAATGGTATGTGACAATAGACAACTTTAATTTTTTGGTTGTACTCACTTGTTGTTGAAACTCTTTCATAGAGACACAGAATGCAGACAAGTTAAGTCTCTGCTATACTAAAGGGAGTTCTGTTTCTATGCCAACCTTTGGCTTTCTGATATTTGGAAGTAAAATAGTTCCAGAAATGAAAGATAAATGGACACTGTGGTTGCTCCTAGGGCTGTTCACAAATCTAGTTTTCTCTATAGGGACATGGTAGGATGGCAC
Source organism: Manis pentadactyla (assembly GCF_030020395.1). Lineage (NCBI taxonomy): Eukaryota > Metazoa > Chordata > Mammalia > Pholidota > Manidae > Manis > Manis pentadactyla. Next base: position 108,714,054 of record NC_080038.1, on the reverse strand, counting down.
TCCTAACCTCTGTTGAAGTTAGGCAATGTGTTTTCATTTGGCCAATAAAAATGGAGTATCACTTATAAGAGAAATTTTAAAAGCTATTGTGTGATTCACCAGTGTCCTTTTCCAGTGCTCTAATGATAATGGAGCTCATGCCAAGATGAAACCTACATCAAACTGAGTCCCAAGTAACAATAAGGAGCAGAGCCAAACTGCACCTCTGCCCTCTGCAACCTTCCTTGGACTTCTAGCAGGTGAAAAACATTTTGTCCTAAGCCTATCTTAGGGTTGTTTGTTGTGTGGCAGAATCTAATCCATCTTTAAACCAAACACCGGTTTAGGTCAACCTCTCACTCCCAGCAAGATCTCCCTCTAAAACAATTGAGTCTCTGGACATTTAACACTAATACTGTTTGAGAATTTACTGTCTTTTGAGGCAATGTTCTCCATTTTTTAAGCAGTTAAAATGATTAAACTATTCTGTTTTGAATCAAATTTTGCCTTTCTATAACTTCTACCCAAAAGTGAATTTACATACCGGACTTAATTAATGAAGAGGCACTTGTCTAAATTTCTTTAGTGATATTCTGCAACTTAGAATTTATAACCTGCCTCAGGAAGTATTCTGTTGAAACATTTTTTGAAAGAGCCTAAATCCCAAACAGAACATATCGAATGTAAATTAAACAGTGCTCTTGAGCAGAAAATTAAATTGGTTCCATGACATGGGTTTTAAAGAAGCCCACATAATGTAAACAGTGCTGCAAGTGACTGATAAACCTGTAAACTCAAATGATACCCAACACTGGTGATAACCAGTGGGGAAAATTAGAGTAATATGCATGAGTATATGTCATTCAAACACTTTGATTCTATTATCTAAGCAGAACCAGAAAATATGTTCTATTAATTAATGATACTTTAGTCCAGAAATATCAATATAATATAAAGTTTTTAAATGTCCTCCTTCTAATTTTTATAGAAAGAATGGTATACTCACCATAATCTTAGGTTTAAAACTAAAGTTTGATGGTTCAGTGTTCTTTATTATAACAGCCTGTTCTACAGCTAGCGCAGAGAAACCGAACAACCTACCTAATACAGCGTGTAAGGCAACAGAAAACTGCCACTGTCCTGCATCTGTTCACTAAGGGTCATTCAAATCTGGGGGCTTACAGAATTATTTACTAATTATTTTGGAGCTCTTAAAACATCAACATGAATTGGATAAATACAGAAGAGTAATAGGAAGAAAAGAATATGGTCTTCAAAAATGAAGAAATGCAGAAGGACCAGAATTGTGTAAAAATATGCTTAATTCCCTAGAAATCAAACAGCAAAATTAAAGCAACAAGATCTCATTTTTCATCTATGATGTTGGTAATTTTGTTTTTACTAACAATATATATTATTGCTAAGAGTTTAGGAAATGCACCCTAATCATTTTGATATTAGTGTAAAGAGGCATACTTTTATTTTCTTTCTTCCTTCCTCCCTCCCTCCCTCCCTCTCTTCCTTCCTTCCTTTCTTTCTTATCTCTTTCTTTCTATGGTGATTAATAAAAAGGGAAACACTTCATAAAAAGTAAGTAATTACAGCAAACATGACCCAACAAGGACAATGAAACTAGGCTCTTGTTTCATTGTGAAATAAAGGATGAATGTCTCTGTCACCACCAGCCCCAAACAAGAAAATAAGACTTGCAGAAGTGTTGGTCGTGAAGGAGGGAAATCTAGAATGTGGAGTATAGGGATGAATATTAATTATATCCTCAGAATCAGTAACAACAAGCAGAGAGACTAATAGCTTCTCCCACTAACCTTCCTGTATTAAAAGTTTTATACACATTGTAACTGGCTACCATCTTCGAGACAAACTGGACTTAATGGAGGGTAAAACAGTATCAAGCAGTTCTTGTGTATCATCTCACATATAAAGAATCTCAACATCAACTCGGAATCCAGCCATTCCTATGGTGAACAGTTCTGTACAGGCTTCATCTTATTTCACACTGCCGGCCTTAAGAGGCTCCCCTGTTTCTCTCATTTATGGCCCTAGGATTTCCTTGATGTTGTAGCATTGGCCACCTATGGAAGCACCCTCAACACTTACATATGCACTACCAAGAAGTATAAGGGAGTCAACACCCCCATGGGACCACCCTCAATCAAATGAGGTTGAGAATTAATGAATAAGTGCTTTTGCCCTTTATCATCCAGCAGAAACTTTAGAAATGCATCCTATAGGACTCCTCAGAAGTTCTGTGAGATGTAGCCTGTAGGCTACCAAGTATTGCTTGTCCTTTATCCTAGGCTTCACTGCCCATGGACCCTGCACCCTTAAATCACTTTAAAAAAAACAAAACCCTTATGGCAAGTCCCTATTCCAGGCTCTATGTGGAAGAACACAGGTTAAGACAATATGAATAACTTCACACAGAGAAATCTATGTTCAAAAAATTTACTCTGAGGCAATAACCAGAAGCAAGAAAAATTTTCCTTCTAATATATCAGCTATAACATCTTATGGAACAAAATACTTAAAACATAAATGTTCAGTAATGGGGGGTTGGCAAATAGAAATTTCAAATTTGTAAGGAGGAGATTTCTAAGTAGTTTCCTTGGAAGACAACCCAGGTTTCAGCCCACTCCACTTAGGCAAGTAAGCGGGATCTCTAAAACCTGAGTGAGATTCACAGAATAAAAATTATAAAATAGGAGATTATTGGGTTTTGACTTTTGTGGAAGTTTAATTTATACACAAGATTTCTTCCAGATTTCACTTTTGGAATTTTAAGTCACGTAGGAAATTGGAACAACATGATAGGCATTGATTTTATTCAAAATTCAGCCCCTGTTGTGAGCTTTTCTATTCTATTCTATGCTGTTTCATTGTATGACCCTTTAAGAAGAATTGGGTAGGACAGCATAACTTTACATTATTATTAGTTGGACAAAAGAATAGGAGATAAACCTTTAGCTTCAGGAATAGGGAGGCCTTAGAGTGAAGTTCCTGTCATGACCAATCTCTGAAACTAATTTCCCTCACTGTACAAAGGGCTAACAGATGCTTCTAATGGCAGGATATTATAATGAGGAAAATTAAAATATTAACTTTGTTTTTTAAATCTCACTTTAATATAGATGTTAATAAGATATTCTGCAAATTCAGGCAAAATTACTCACTATAGCCTTTAGCCATCTGAATCAAGCAATAGAGAAATAGCACCTCGCTGAGACAGCTTGCGTATCATCTCAGGGAGCAACTCTAAAAGTATTAAGTGCTCATTTACACCACAGTGAACAAACTCCCTCTAAGTGATTCCTGAGAGTAAGCCCAGTACTTTTATTTGACCCAAATATATCTTTACTTGTCTAAATGGTTAATTGAATGATTCAGTTCATTTGCTCTTTTATTTAGCTGACAATTACCATACATACGTTATATGGATTACCCCTTTTCAACAAAATGACATTTCACTGTAAGGCAACACTGAACACAATTTATATTCTTTAATGACTGAGAAGACACTTCATGATCTAGTTATAGGACCTCAGGGACATTACAGTAAATCTCAAACATCACAGTGATATATAAGGAATACACTGAACTACGCTCCTGTTTCAGGGGAAAAAGTCACCAACTTCTTTGTTTATATCTTATTTTGTCATACTCCCTACAATATAGTCCATAAAATAATTTGTTTAATACTTTGGATATGGAAATGCAAATACTTCATCCTTTTCAATCATTAGCTCTTTTTTCAAACCATAGAAGTTGCTATTATTTAAATGCTAACTATTTTAAAGGAGGAACTTCCAACATTTTGGGACATTTTCTATTCTTTCTCCCTCTGTTTCAAAGCACTCTAGTTAAAATATAGAAGCTAGGCAATTCCCTGTTAAATAGGCTAATGTCATAACTCTGATCACTTGTCCCAAATAAAATCTAGTGTGTCTAAGTTTAAACCCAAAACTACAGTTTTATTTAAAGTAATATCACATAGAAAATCAGAGAAACACGCTCACATACTGAATGCACCAAGTGAATAGTTAATTCTGAACAATTTGTAGCAGACTTGGCCATTTGGGAAGTAATCTTTACTAATGGTAGTACAAATTTGTGATGCATTCACCTAGCTAGTTGAATTTAATAATTAGATAACTACTTAGTAGTGACTCCTGACCACCCTTTGTTAATTAAAATATAAGCAAATTATTTTTATAAATGCTATAATTGAGTCAAACATGAAAAGTACACAGCCCAAGCAGCAATCAGTTTCCTATTTCCTTGATCTCTCCAATCAGCCCCAAAAGGCTCTCTTCTTCCTCCAAAATCCAGCAATTCTTCTTATCAGTTGCCTAATCATTAATCAGCTATTGTGTGGAAATGAACCATCATAGAAACATATTTATTCCATTCCCAGAAACTCAAAGCAAAGCCTAATTAGAAATTTGTTTTAAACAATGATTTGTTCAGCCTGTGTTTTTTTCCCACTGGCCAATATAAACAAGGTTAATTGTAGTTGTTGAGGTTTCGGGGATTTTTTAATTTTTATTTTTGAGATATAGCTCTAATTGAAGTCACACTGCTATTAACTTTCAAATACTTGTTTTGAGCCTTGTTGGCAGGGTGTATTATAACTCAATATACATCCTCCTTCCTCCCTTAGTAAGTGTACCATTGTTTTATTTGGGGTGCTAATGTACCCACCAAAAAATACTTCACTTCTCAGTTTCCCTTATAGTTAGGTGTGGTCATAAGACTAAGATACATGTAGAAGTTACATGATAAAATTATTTTGAATTTTGTAAAAAAGGGAAAGATGCATAGCCTTGTTTTCCCTGATCATTGTGGTTTCTTTCTTCTTGACAGTATAGTTAATACAGCTGGAGCTTCATCAGCAATTCTCAACTAGGAATTACATGTTAAGGCTATTATAGGAGAAAGAAAGAAATTGAATGTTTATATCCTCAAGGTATCTATACGCTAGCCTTCCACTAGAACTCTTTAACATGAGGGAGAAATAGCTTCTATTGTGCTTAAATTTCTTTTATTTTAGGTTTTTCTGTCATGTGTAGCTAAAATGAACCTTACCTGCCATGGTATCAGTGTTCATGAATTAGAACACTTTTTGATAAGAAGAGTAGGCAAATAATATAAATTGCATTGGACCTCACATGCCACAAACAATGAAAGCTGATACCAAAGTATCAAAATATAAACTCATATACAAATTGCAAAGGTTCGCTTGCAATTTCAGATCCTATATATAAAACACTTAAAAGTGATCACTGCTAACAATAAGAAGAAACTGAACAAACTGAAAATAAATTTTTCTTGGCTCCATCAGAGAACCAAATACACATGGCAAACCACCATCCTGAAATCTGAAGAGACAAGAAATTTCAGTGACTCACAGTTGAGATCTCCTTAAAAGGAACAAACACCACTTGAGCCATAAATTGGTAGCTATATCTCAGTGGTAGCTTTGAAAGATTCCTGGAGGCTGGGTGTGAACTAACATGAAAGTAAGAAACTCCTAGGGGTCATAGTCTTAGGAATGCCTCCACACTTTTATGGGACTTTACCTCCAGGAACCCAGCTAAGTTTTCAGTGTGAAGAGTCAAGAAAGATCTTGTAGATATGGCAGAGGTAAGGGAAAAGTAACCATTTTGAAATATTCGCAGGGTATTCTCTATTAGAAAGGCCTACTCTTCAGGGAAAAGACTTTACCAGTGCCTTGTTCCAGAGCTCTGAGAAAAAGCCTTCTCTAGTCTTTCTGTCTTACCCAAGGTGGGGGGCAAAGAGTAAAAACAAACTATATAAGAAAAACCAATTGTGAAAACCACAAGCCAAGTAAAAGAATGAGATTTAAATGGAAGATTATATAGGACTCCTACTCTTCCACATCCTAACATCACAGCACCAGTATGATAAAAAGAGACTATAACTGAAAGAACTGCATGACACAGACTTTTGTTTTAGGAGTATTTAGGGGATTCCAAAGTCAAGAGGGGAGAGAAAAATGACACTTGAATAATTTGAAGCCTTTGGCAACTACAACATAGCAAACACTAAAAAAGACTGTCTCTTAGCCAAATTAACATAAATTCTTACACTAGTGGCATACTTACCTCAGGTCTTATACAATGCAACATATCTAATCTTAAAAACAATATTACCTGGTATGTCAAAAGGCAGGAAAAAACAGTCTGAAGAGAAAAAGCAAGTGGCAGAATCACACTCAAATATGGCAGGCATGTTGAAATTATCAGAATGAGAATTTAAAATAAATTAGCTGTTAATAGTTTAAGGGATCTAATGGAAAAATATATACTACTTGCAAGAAGAGATAAGTAATGCAGAGAGATGGGAAATCTAAGAAATAATTTAAAAGAAATGCTAAAAATTGAAAACATCATATCAGAAATGATGAATACCTTTGATGGGCTCATCAGTAGGTTAGACAAGGTGAGGAAGATTCAGTGAGCTTGAAGGTAAGTCAATAGAAAATCCCTAAAGTGAAATACAAGGAGAAAAAAATGATGAAAAATAAAGGACATAATATGTAAGAACTGTAGGACAAAATCAAAAAGGAAACCATCAAAAGGACAGTACCAAATGTATGTATTTATGGAATACCAGAAAAAAAGGCTTAACACTCTTAAAATTAATGACAGAAAACAAACCACGGACCCAGAAAATTCAGAGAACACTTAGCAGAATAAATACCAAAAATATGATAGACATATCATAATAAAACTTCTAAAAACAAAAACAAATAAAAAACTTAAAAAGGGGACAGATGGGAAAATTTCACCTTGCTTAGACTGAAAAAATGATAAGAATTACAGCAGGCTTCTCATAAGAGAACATAAAAGCTGGAAGTGAGTGGAGTAAAATATTTAAAGTATGGGGGAAAAAATCCCAACAACTGGAATTCCATACCCAGTGAAATTATCCTTCAAAAGTGAAGGGGTACCAGCATACATCTATTAGAATGGCAAAAATCCAGAACACTGACTACATCAAATGCTGGCAAGGATTTGGAGCAACATAACTTCTCATTCATTTCCAGTGGAAATGTAAAACGTTGCAGTCACTTTATAAGAGAGTTTGACAGTTTCTTACACAAACTAACCATACTCATAATACAATCCAACCATCATATTCCTCAGTATTTACCCAAATGAGTTGAAAATTTATGTTCACACAAAAACCTGCACATGGATGTTTATTCATCATTGCCAAAACTTGGAAACAAGCAAGATGTCCTTCAGCAGATGAATGCAATATTATTCAGCACTAAAAAATTGAACTATCGAGTTGTGAAAAGACACACAAGAACCTTAAATTCATATTACTAACTAAAAGAAACCAAACTGAAATGGCTATATACTGTATGATTTCAATTACACATCATTATGGAAAATGTATAACTATGGAGACAATAAAAAGATCAGTGGTTTCCAGGGGTTAGTGGGGATGGAAGGATGAATAGATGGAACACAGAGGATTTTGAGAGCAGTGAAACTATTCTGTATGATATTGTAATTGAGAAGATATGACATTATATGCTTGTCAAAACCCATCGAATGTACATCAAGAGTGATAAGTTATGGACTTTGTGAGACCATGTTGACACATAAAATACAGGTTCATCAGTTGTAACAAATGTGCTATTCAAGTGAAACATGTTGAAAATGGGGGAGGCTATATAAGTATAGTGGGAGGGGTATATGGGAACTCTATATTTTCTGCTCAATTTTTCTGTGAATTAACACTGTTCTTAAAAATAAATTATATTTTTTAAACAACTGGAAGAGAACAACTTTGCTCAGATTAAAAAAAGCCTGAGGAGGGAAGTGGAGAAAAAGGTGGTAGAGTAGGAAGGCAAGGTAGAAACCTCCTCCCAGGAACAGATAAGACACAAAAATACAGTAAATACAATTAAACCTGAAAATGATCTGAAGACTGTAGAACAGACTACCTACATCTGGGAAAGCACAGAAAAGGGTAAAGTGGCAAAGCCGAGATCCAGTGGGACCCTAGTCCTTCCTCCACCCCAGACCACAGGCAGGAGAAAGAGGAATGGAGTGGGGAGGGTGTAGGATCCCAGAATCATTGAACACCTGATCCTGGAGATCTGCTCCAGTAGCATGAGCATACATTTCATGGTGCTCTGGGGAGTAGCAGGGCTGGACAAGAAAGATAGGCAGAACACTTAGAGAGGCTGAGATCTTGGCCAATTGTGGAGAACAGCAAGCAGATCTTTCCCCCTGTGCAAAAGCAAAGCAGGCAGTTTGAAACACTTCCCAGCAGTGGGAGGGGTGCCAGATGGGCACATGTTGATGGAGTACTTTTCTTAGAAGGGGCAAGTGGATGATACCTCCCCAGCCTGCCTTAAGCCCAACAGGTTGGAAACTCTTGGAAGCCCCACACACTCTATCTCCCTTGCTGGCAATGCACCCCTCTCTGCATGCACATCTGGCAGACAACCCACTTGGCCCAGCAGTAGTGTCATATTTTGATGCTGGGTAGGCAGAGGGAGGCCCTCCCAGCTTTCTGGGCTCTGCTTCAGTCCAATTTGGGAGGGGCCTGCATGAACCAGCCCCAAGAGCTCCTTCCTCCCCATGGGTGCCAGATCCTTCACAACGGGTCTGGGCGGAGCCACACATAAGCTCACCCAACCCATCAATCCTGCAGCACCTGCCATTGCTACAGGCCAGGAAGAGGGTGGCCTTGCCCAAAGCAACTCCAGCAGAGACTTCTGCACTGATCACAAAGGCATGGACAAAGTAAACTGCCTGCCAAGAATCAGACAAATACAGATCAGACAGTAAGGTGGCCCCTCTCACGGCACACCAACAGCTGTGGCTCCCACACTGGAAAGTTAAGATTCTTGAGCTTCTAGGAACTAGAGGATGCCTCATCTATAAAATTATTACTCCATAGGAAGAAACACAGAAACACTGAAAAAATGAGGAGGCAGAGGAATCTGTTCCAAATAGAACTAAAAGACAAAACACCATAAAGAGGGAAGAATGAAACAAATCACCAATCTTCTTGATAAAGATTTCAAAGTAAAAGTCATAAACATGCTCATGGATCTATAGAAAAATATCCAAGATCTCAGGGAAGACTTCAACAAAAATACAGAAGAGCTGTCAAAGAGCCATTCAGAGCTGAGCAATACAGTATGTGAAATGAAACATACAATGGAGCTAATGAATAGCAGATTATCACGGGTTGAAGAAGCTGTAGGTGATATGGAAATTAGGGAGCAGGAAACAATAAAGCTGAAAAATGGAGAGAAAAAAGGATCTCTAGGAATGAAAGAGTAATAAGAGAGGTGTGTGACAAATCCAAATAGAACAATGTTTGCATAATAGTGGTATCTGAAGGAGAAGAAGGAGGCAAAGGGATAGAAAGTCTCTTTGAGTAAATAATAGTTGAAAATTTCCCCAATCTGGGGAAGGAAGTAGACACCCAGGTCATGGAAGTACAGAGAGCCCCTAGCAAAAGTAACTCCAGGAAGCCAACAGCAAGACATATAATAATTAAAATGGAGAAGATCAAGGATAAGGAGAGAGTACTGAAAGCAGCCCAAGAGAGAAAAAAGATTACTTATGAAGGATATCCCATCAGGCTATCAGAAGACTTCTCAGCAGAAACTTTACAGGCTAGAAGGGACTGCCATGATATATTTAATGTAATGGAACAGAAGGACGTCCAAACAAGAATCCTCTACCTGACAAGATTATCATTTAAATGTGAATCAGGGATTAAACAATTTCAAGATAAACAAAAGTTGAAGGAATTCACCACCACTAAGCCTGGCCTACAGGATATGTTAAAGGGATGGCAGTAGACAGAAAAGTACCTAAGACTAAATAGCTTTCACCGTGAAAATAAACCCACAGTAAAGGTTGTATCAATTAATAAGCAAGCAAGTATAAATTAAAACAAAAGAAGCAAAATCAACTACTCACAAAATCAGTCAAGGGGTACCTGAAAAGTGCAGATTATGACATCTAATACAAAAAATGTGGAGGAGGAAGAAGGAGAAGAAAAAAATTACGTTTAGATTGTGTGTGAAGTACAGTAATCAGCAATTTAAGATATACTTTTACATAGTAAGGAAGCTATTCTTGAACCTTTGGTAACCACAAACCTAAAGCCTGCAATAAATACACAAAGGAAAGAGAGAGAGAGAGAGAGAGAGAGAGAGAGAGAGAGAGAGAGAGAGAGAGAGAAGGAAGGAAGGAAGGAAGGAAGGAACAGAGAGAGAGAAAGAGGGAGAGAGCAAGAAAGATCCAATCACAACACTAAAGAAATCCATCAAATAACAAGAAAAGAGTATAAGAAAGGAACAGAGAAGAGCTACAGAAAATAATTAATAAAATGGAAATACATATATGTCAATAATCACCTTAAAAGTAAATGGACTGAATGCACCAATCAAAAGACATAGAGTGCCAGAACTGATTAAAAAAAAAAACAACAAGACCCACCTATACGCTTCCTACAAGAGACTCACTTCAGATCTAGAGACATATACAGACATATAAAGGGTACAAAAGATATTTCATGCAAATAATAGGAAGGAAAAAAGCATGAGTAGCAGTGCTTATACCAGACAAAATAACAATTATTAACAAAACTAAAGGGGGAAATAGACTGCAACACATCTGTTTTAGGAGACTTTTAACACACCACTCACATCAATAGTCACATCAACCAGATAGATAAAAGGTAGGGAAACAGGCACTGAACAATACACTAAATCAGATGGATTTAACAGATTATCTACTGAACATTGCACCCAAAAGCAGCAGGATACACATTCTTCTCAAGTGCACATGGAACATTTTCCAAAATAGATTACATAATAGGCCAAAGAAAGTGCCTCAATTAATTTAAAAAGATTGAAATTGTATCAAGCAGTTTCTCAGACCAAAATGGTATGAAAATAGAAAACAGAAATAAATTACACAAAGAAAATGAAAAAGCCTACAAACACATGGAGTCTTAACAATATGCTTCTAAATAATCAGTGGATCAATGAACAAATTAAAACAAATCAAGTAATACATGGAGACATATGAAAACAAAAACTAAACAACACAAAACCTGTGAGATGCAGTGAAGGCAGTTCTAAAAGGAAAGTATCTGGCTTACCTCAAAAAACAAGAACAATCTAAAATAAACAGCCCACATTCACTGTTAAAGAAACAAGAAAAAGAAGAACAAATGAAGCCCAAAGTTTGTTGGAGGGACATAATAAAGATCAGAGAAGAAATAAATAAAATAGAGAAAAAAAAACAAAAGAAAAAATCAATGAAACCAGGACCTCATTCTTTGAGGAAATAAACAAAATCAATGAACCCCTAGCTAGACTTATCAAGAAAAAAAGAGAGTGAACACACATAAACAAAATCATAAATGAAGAAGAAATAATCACAACAGACACCACAGAAATACAATTATTAGAGAATACTATGAAAAATTATATGCCAATAAAATGGATAACCTAGAAAAAATGGACTTTTTATAAAAATACAACCATCCAAGACTGACCCAGCAAAACACAGAAAATCTGAACAGACCAATTACTAGCAATGAAATTGAACTGATAATCAAAAGACTACCTAAGAACAAAACTCCAAGTCCAGACAGCTTCACAGATGAATTTTCTCAAACACTTAAAGAAGAGCTAATACTGTCCTTCTTAATATTACAAAAAGTAGAAGAGGAGGGAATACTTCCAAATTCATTCTATGAAGCCAGCATCACTCTAATGCAAAAACCAGACAAAGACACCACAAAAAAGAAAATTATAGACCAATATCCCTGATGAACATAGATGCAAAAAACCTCAACAAAATATTCACAAACCAAATTCAAAACAAGATCTAAAAGATCATCCATCATAACCAAGTGGGATTTATTCCAGGGATGCAAGGATGGTATAATATTTTTAAATCAATCAATATCATACAATACATCTTAAAAAAGCACAAAAACACAAGTTCATCTCAATAGATGTTGAAAAATCATTTGAAAAATATTCAACATCCATTCATCCATTCATAGTAAAAGCTCTTAACAGAATGGGTATAGAGGATACATACCACAACATAATAAGGCCATATAGGACAAACCCACAGCCAACAAAATATTTAATAGCAAAAAGCTAAAAGCTTTTCCTCTAAGACTGGGAACAAGGCAAGAATATCAACTGTCACTGCTTTTATTCATCACAGTACTGGAGATTCTGGCCGTGGCAATCAGATAACACAAAGAGATAAATGTTATCCAAATTGGTAAGGAAGAAATTAAAGTGTCACTATTTTCAGATGATATGATATAATACATAGGAAACCCTAAAGACTCCACCGAAAATCTATGAGAACTAATAACAGAATTCAGCAAAGCTACAGGATACAAAATTAGTACACAGAAATCTGTTGCACTCCTATATACTAACAACAAACTAGCAGAAAGAGAAATCAGGAAAACAACTCCATTCACAATTGCATGAAAAAGAATGAAATACCTAGGAATAAACCTAACTAAGGAGGTGAAAGATCTATATTCTGAGAACTACAAGACACTCCTTGGAGAAATTAAAGAAGACACCAATAAATGGAAATCTTTCCCATGCTAGTGGATAGGAAGAATTAATATTGTCAAAATGATCATCTTTACCAAGGCAATCTACAGATTCAATGCAATCCCTATCAAAATATCAACAGCATTCTTCAATGAACTGGAATAAATAGTTCTAAAATTCATATTGAATCACAAAAGACCCTGAATAGCCTAAGCAATCCTGAGAAGGAGGAATAAAGCAGGGGGGGATCTTGCTTCCCAACTTCAAGCTCTACTACAAAGCCACAGTTATCAAGACAATTTGGTACTGGCACAAGAACAGACCCACAGACCAGTGGAACAGAATACAGAGTGCAGATATTAACCCAAGCATATATGATCAATTAATATACGATAAAGAAGCCATGGATATACAATGGGGAAATGACAGCCTCTTCAACAGCTGGTGTTGGCAAAACTGGACAGCTACATGTAAGAGAATGAAACTGGATCATTGTCTAACCCCGTACACAAAAGTAAATTGGAAATGGATCAAAGACCTGAATGTAAGTCATGAAACCATAAATCTCTTAGAAAAAAACATAGGCAAAAATCTCTTGGACATAAACATGAGAAACTTCTTCATGAACATATCTCCCCAGGCAAGGGAAGCAAAAGCCAAAATGAACAAGTGGGACTATATCAAGCTGAAAAGCTTCTGTACAGCAGAGGACACCATCAGTAGAACAAAAAGGCACCCTACAGTATGGGAGAATATATTCATAAATGTCTCTTCTGATAAGGAGTTAACATCCAAAATATATAAAGAACTCATATGCCTTAACACTCAAAAACAAATAAACCTATTACTGGGCAGAGGACCTGAACAGACACTTCTTCAAAGAAGGCATACAAATGGCCAACAGGTACATGAAAAGGTGCTCTTCATCACTAATCATCAGGGAAATGCAAATTATAACCACAATGAGATATCACCTCACACTAGTTAGGATGGCCACTATCCAAAAGACAAGATATAACAAATGCCGGTGAGGATGTGGAAAAATGGGAACCCTCCTACACTGCTGGTGGTAATGTAAATTGGTGCAATGATTGTGGAAGTCAATATGGAACTTCCTCAAAAAACTAAAATAGAAATGTCATTTGACCCAGAATTCCACTCCTAGGAATTTACCTGAAAATAACAAGATCCCTGATTCAAAAAGACATGTGTATACCTATGTTTATTGCTGCACTATTTGCAATAGCCAAGATATGGAAGCAACTTAAGTGTCCATCAATAGGTGAATGGATAAAGAAGAGGTGGTACATTACAATGGAATATTATTCAGCCATAAAAAGAAAAGAAATCCTCTCATTTGCAACAACAAATGGATCTAGAGGGTATTATGCTCAGTGAAATCAGCCAGATGGAGAAAGAGAAATACCAAATGATTTCATTTATTTGTAGAGCATAAAAATAAAGCAAAGCAGAAAGAAAAGTGGACTCATAGACACTGAGAATGGACTAGTGGTTACCAAGGGGGAGGTATTGCGGTGGGAGGAGGAGAAGAGGAGGGGGATAAAGGGGCACAATAATTAACAATCACAATGTAAGTTGGTCACAGGGTTGCTAGTACAGCACAGAGAACAATGATTCTTTAACATCTTACTATGTTGACAGATAATAACCACACTAGAGGGGGTTAGGATTTCATAATATGGGTATCTGTTGAACCACTGTGTTGTATATTTGAAACTAATATAAGATTGTATATCAATGATACTTAAAAAAAAAGCCTGTGGAAATTCATAACTAGCAGACCTACCCTGTAGTAAATGTTAAAAGATTTTCTTCAGGCAGAAAGAAATTGATATCCATCAGAAACATGGAACTATATAAAGAAAGGAAAAAATCACATAAGTAATAAAGGAAGGTAAAATATGTTATTTTTCTCATTCTTAATTGATCTAGCATATGCCTATGTAATTAAAGTAACAATGTATTGAGTGATTATAGCATATGGATAAGTAAAAGATAGCAAAGAAACATGGGATAGGAGGGAGAATTTTTAATTCTCTATTACAAGGTATCTGCACTATGTTAGAAGTGGAATAGTATTATTAAAGGCGGGGTTAGATTAGTTTAAATATACATTGAAAAGAGGGTATGTAAAAAGAAAGAATAAGTGTAACAAATAGAAAACAATTACAGATATGGTATGTATTTATCCAGCTATATTAATAATCACATCAAATGGCAATGATCTAAACACACTTATAAAAGACACATTATCACAATGAAGTAATATAAAATGACCCAACACATTATCTATTAGAAATGCACTTTAAATATAAAGACTCAGATGAGTTAAAAAGTAAAAGAATGGAGAAAAATATAGTATGGTAACACCAAAGAAGAGAAAGCTGAAGTTACTCTTTTAATTTCAGACAAATCAGACTTCAGAAGAAGAAAAGTAATCAGGGATAAAAAGGAGAATTACATAATTATAAAAGGATCAATTCTCTAAGAACATATAACAATTTTTAATATAAATGTTTCTAAGAACAGAGCATCAAAATACATGATGTAAAAACTACTAAAATTATAAGGAGAAATAGACAAATTCACTATTATAGTTGGAAACTTCAATACCTTTCTCTCACTATTGATAGAACAAATTGGCAGAAAATCAGTAAGGATACAGTTTATATGAACAGGACTATCAATCAGTTTGTTTTAGTTGATATTTATGGACTATTCCATCCAGTACCAGCAGAATACACATTCTTCTCAAGCTTGCTGGAGTATTCACCAAGATATACCACATTCTGGGCCACAAAAGATTCCTCAATGATTGAAAAGATAGAAATCATACAAAATGTGTTCTTTGCAAAGGAATTATAATAGAAATGAATAACAGAAAGAGCTGGATAATCCACCAATGTTTGGATATTAAACAATGCACATAAATAAGACATGGATCAAAGGAAAAGTCTCAGAGTAAAGTTAATAACATTTTCAACTAAATAAAAAATGAAAATACAACATTAAAATATATGGGACACACAAAAAGCATAGTTTAGAGGAAGTTTATAGCACTAAATACATATGATAGAAAAGAGAAAAAAATACTTCAAATCAGTAATTTGAACTTCCATCTTAGGGAATTAGAAAAGGAGAACATTTTCAGTCTAAAGCAACAAGAAAAAAAAATTTCAATTACAGTAGAAATCAATAAAAGTGAAAACAAGAAATGAATAGAGAAAAAATCAACAAAAGCAAAAGCTATTGTTTTGAGAATATCAGTAAAAAAATTGATAAATCTCTATCCAGGCTATCCAAAGAAAAAAAGAGAAGACACACATTGCCACTATTAGAACCAAAAGAGGGGTCATCACAATAGATCCTGCCAACATTAAAAGAATAATAATGAAGGAATAATATGAACATTTCTATGTCCACAAATCTGATAGTTTAGATGAAATGTCTTTTAATTCCTTGAAAGACACAAACTACCATAATTCACATAAGGAGAAGTAGGTAATCTGAATAAATATATGATAGTAATATTTAGTAAAGCATAGTAATACTATGTGTGCAGTTCTATGACACATATACTGGTGCCAGTATAGAACATTATCCATACCCTATCAGGTTCCCATATTGCCCTTCCCATTATATACCCTCTCCAGAAGAGGCCACTATTCTGACTGCAGTTACAATGGATTAGTTTTGCCAGTTTTTTAATTTTATATAAATATTATCATACAGCATGTATTCTTTTGTGAATGGCTCCTTTCACTCAACATTATGTTTGTAATATTAATTCATATACTTTAATAAAGTAGTATTCATTTTTGTTGCTATATAATATTCTATTGTATATACCACACTTTATTTATATATTATACTTTTGATAGGCCATTGGATTATTTCCATTTTGGACTTACAATAAATAACATTTTGGTATTTGTTATGAAGATTTTGGTATTTGTCTTTTGGTGGACATATGTTCTCTCCTCTTGGATGTGCATGTACCTAGGGATAGAGTACCTGAGTAATAGAATGGGTGTGCATTTAGCTTTAGTCAAAACATACAAATAGAAAAGCAAAAAATTTTAAAAGCCTACATTCCAGTGAGAAACTAGAAACTGATTTTTGCAATAAACTAAATCAGTGTTGAAAATAAAGACTTCCTTAGGAAGAGGTCAGAAGAACCTGGCTGGTCATAACCTTGCACTCGTTTCACTGCTGAATTTCATATCTCTGTGATATATAGAAAAGAGATTTTGCTCCCACAGAAACGTTGAGGACCACATTTCTCAATATCCATGTTCTTCCTAGTAGAGAATGAAATATAAATCAAGTACAAAGTGTATATTCACCACGTTATGTGCATCTTCTCACAAAGCATTGTGTTCTTCACAAATTATTACTACCTCACAGAGCAGAAGAAAACATGGATTATAGCTTTGTTTTGCTGCCAATTTCCCTTTATATTAACAGTTTTGAAAAATACATTCAAAAGAAGCAAAATTTAACGAGCTAGTCTTAAGAGGAAGACCTATTAAACTTGATTGACTTTCAGCATAGATTTAAACAAGAATAGCTAGCTACCAATGACAGGTGAGGATTCCCTTTGTGTGAGGACAGCCAAGATCAAAATGTCAATCACCAGAAGTATGAGCCCACAGACCTCAGCCCACAAGCACTAGCTGGAACAATGCTTTACTCACAGAAAGTAGAGAAGCAGCAGGATCAGCATCTGTAGCATCCAACAGTCTCCCAAGACCAGTGGGTCCTTACCAATGGCCAAGGCAGGGCAAGGGACTGTATGTATCGCTCTTGTGCTGCAGGCAAAGATACTGTTCATTTTTAGCGAGGGACAGATATTCTGGTAATCTGACCAGGTACGTAATAATACACATGCCTAAGTAAGGCAAGGCAGTTTACTGTGCACCCCAAACAGGGAAAGATTTCTTTTAATAAGGAAAAAGAATCCTGGACCAAAAGATAGCTCAGCACTCAACCTCCACATAAGGGAATATTCCAGACCCAGGGCACTGATTGGGTAATCCCAGAGAGGGGCAGCAGGTTATGTGATGGCTGTTTTCCCAATAGATGTGCTTTCCAATTTAATCACAGAAAGGCTTTTGATAAAAAATAAAGCACAAATTGAACATCTGCATCCTACTGCTTTTTAATTGAAGAAGAAAACATAGCATAAATTTACCCTCATAATACTTTTTAAGCACACATTACAGTACTGTTAACTATATGCACACTGTTGTACAACAGGTTTCTAGAACTTCTTCATCTTGCATGACTGAAACTCTCTAAACCCATTATGGTGAAATTGCAATATTTCCAGAATCGCTCACCTGACTTTAGTATACCTGCATATCAGTAGGTGTTTCAATGGTTGTAGAGCAGTGGATCATCTACATATCAATAGGTGACTACAAGGGCATGCAAGGGTTTATCTGGACTGGAGAGGCTGGGTGAAGCTCTCTTCTGCTGCAGCCTGGGCAAGAGAGAGATGGGTCGACAGCTTGTAAGGAATAAATGGGTTTCTTAACTTTATAGTCCCTTTGACTGATTTTGGATTTAGGGGTATTTTGCCCCGGGATTTTGTCCCCAGAGTTACACCCATTAAAAACGTGCCTGCATCATCACTCAACTGGACTGACCTAGACTGATTCAATGAGCTGGAACACTCATCACCTCAATTTTTAAGGTAAAACTTCCAGGGAAGTATCAGCAGGGGAACTGTAGGGACGAGGTGCAGG
The DNA here is from genome assembly GCF_030020395.1 of Manis pentadactyla. Lineage (NCBI taxonomy): Eukaryota > Metazoa > Chordata > Mammalia > Pholidota > Manidae > Manis > Manis pentadactyla. Next base: position 108,695,679 of record NC_080038.1, on the reverse strand, counting down.
CAGCCCCAAGATGGGCCATTGTGACATAAAGATTATTTCATAGTTGAAAACAATTAAGACCCAAAAGACAAAAACTTTGACCTGGCATCCCCCAATTGCATAAAAAAGAATTTAGATAGAGAACATGCTCCAGGAAGAGAACTATCACTTTAGATAACTATATTATAATGTAAATGTGGGGAAGCTGGGGTTCCTATGGCCAGGATCCTCACTGAGCTCAAACCACCTGATGATGTAACTGGCCTGTTGCTAGGCTACCGCTTCCACACCTTTACACAATAAGCTATCATTGCACTATATAGAGAGCTTGGCCCAGTGCTCAGGGCGGAGGCAGAGATGCTAGTGCTCCACCTACTGCCGAGAGAACAAGCCAGGTAATAAACGCTTTCACCCCAAAGAACGTTTCACTGTCAATTTCTTTGGTCACACTGAATACATAGCAAACTTCCCTGGGCTGAAACCCATTGGCAAGACAATTGGCAAAGTTGGCAGTGTTCACTGTTGACCAAGGAAAAAGACAGGCTGCCATTATGGGAGGTGCATTTCAGCAGGCTGCTCCTGTGAATGGGGAGACAGTGGATTGTACCCCAATGGGTATGTGGTCTGAGGTGGCTTGCCTCCTAGAGGACTGGGCCCCACCTCAGGACTGGAGGCAAGTGGAGGTGATACCTGAGGCAGTACAGATAGCCCTTGATATAGTAAGTAGGTATTTTGAGAGACAGCGTGCCCGTGAGGCAGCAGGGACTGTGGGTTGGCTGTTTCTCACAGTATTAAAAAAGTCTACAAAGAGAAGGACATGCTCCTGAAAAAGACCCAAGAAATGGCAGCACAAGAATGTAAGCTGCAAACTTCTGTGGATTCCCTGAAGAAGGAAGTAGTATTGATGTGAGAGGAGGCAGCACAAGAATGCCAGCAGCAAGGTGCCATTGAAGAGGTAAAAGATTTCTCACAGAATGGGACAGCAGCACTGCCAGGTCCTGTGAAGGAGGAAAAGGCCATAAAGAAAAAAGAAGCACTCCTGAGGGAAGCACAGGTGGAAGTGGCATGAGAATGCCAGCTGTGAAGCATTGAGGTAAAGGTAAGAGAGCTGCTGAAGACTGAGCTAGCATTGCTGTGAGGCATGGTAGAAAAGGCAAAGGTGGTAGCAGAGGGGGCACTCGGGGGAGGAGAAAGAAAGGTGCCATCAGCCCCGGAAATGGAGGAGTTGGGGAAGGGTGAAGGGGTGGTGCCAGAGGCACTGAGCCCTCCTGACCCCAGTGGTTGTAAAGAAAATAAAGATCCAGCAGCTGAATGTTCCCCAAGGAGAGGAGCAGCTCCCTCCCCAGGTCATGGAGCCCTCTATGCTCCGCCCCTATACTCAGACTGTGCTGGTGGATTTGGGCTCCAGGTTAAGGCAGAAGCCCTCAGAGACAATATCAGCTTGGCTCCTGTGTCTGTGGGACTTAGGGGTGGATGGAAATTTCTGTCAGGATCAGAGATGGGAAAGCTGTCTTCCCTGACAGTGCAGCCTGCCTTGAGGCAGTGATTACAAAATGTACATCAGACCCCAGGGAGTCACACCTTCCTTGATTGGCTTACGGCTGCACTTCATGCTGTGTGGCCCAATAAGGGTGATCTACCATTCTCTTCTGTTAGATGGCAGACATATGCTGAGCTCCAACAGGTGTTACAAGAGCTAGGAATAAGAAATGCCATCAATAGTCCAGAGTATTAAGGCCCAGATGAAAAGATTTTCACTACAGGGATGAGAAATATTGTGCTTCAAACGGCTCCCACATCCCTCTTTGGGTCTCTAGTGGTCATTCTTTCCCCTCACTTAGGGCAGCCCATTAGTGAAGTGACACGTACAGTAGCTGACTTAGGAGAGGCTGAAGCAATGAGAACACAGAAAGAAATAAGGTCTGCTACTCACAAGAAGAATTTAAAGGGTCCCATGAAGGTTACGAGGACCCAGATGTGGGGTGATTTAATACAGGTGAGAGAAGATGGAAGGAAATTAGTTGGGAAGTCAAATAGTATCTTACGAGAGTTGTGGCAACAACTGAAACCAGAGCAGCAGTTCCAGCCATTAAGACCAAAGAGGCAGAGGTCAGAGACAGAGCTACAAGTCCAGCCTGTGTGTTTGCAAGACTTCCTGCTGGAGAAAAAGCCAACCTCACTCGATCCCACACAGGAAGATGATTGGGGAACACAGTTTGACTGAGGGGAGTTTGAGGCACCTGTCCCTGAGGGAACAGGGGGGGTACTGGAGGCCACATGTTGAAATAGCTATCCATTGGTCCCCAGTGAACACACAATGTGTCATAGCTCTGGTAGACACAGAGGCTGAATGTTCACTGATGCATGGTAACCCTGAGCAGTTCCCCGGGACCCCCACTATCATAGATGTATATGGACATAAGGCTATAAAAGTGAAACAAGCCCAAATCCCTTTGAGAATAGGGTGTCTATCCCCAAAAGAGAACACTCTGTATATATCTGCTATCCCTGAGTATATTTTTGGGATTGATATCCTGCAGGGTGTATGGTTGCAGACCACTGGAGGTGAGTTCAGACAGAGAGAATGTGTGGTGAAGGCTTTTCTGAGGGGACATGTTAGGCACCCGCCCATAGCTTTGCCTGTGCCTTGGTGGGTGACTAATACCAAACAATACAATTTACCTGGAGGGCATAAAGAGAAAGGAGAAACTCTCCAGGAGCTGGAAAAGGTGGGTATTATAAAGCCCACCCATGATCTTTTCAGTTCCCCAGATGTGGCCAGCAAAAAAGCCAGATGGCTTCTGGCGAATGACTGCGGATTACAGAGAACTGAATAAAGTCATACCCCCTATGCATGCTGCTGTCCCCTCTATTGCAGGCCTGATGGATACCCTCAGCCATGAACTAGGAGCATACCATTATGTAGTCGATCCTACTAATGCCTTCTATTCCATTGACATTGAGCAGGAAAGTCAGGAATAGTTTGCCTTCATGTGGGAAGGATAGCAATGGAGTTTCACCGTCCTTCCACAGGGATACCTCCACAGCCCCACCATCTGTCACGGACTTGTAGCCCAGGATTTGGCTACATGGGAGAAACTGCCAATGGTGTGGCTGTACCATTATATTGATGATGTCATGTTCACGTCTAATTCTCTTTCGAATCTAGAAGGTGCAGCACCTAGATTGCTGCAACATTTACAGGAGAAAGGATGGGCTGTGAACAGGACCAATGTTCAGGGACCTGGTTTGTCTGTCAAATTCTTGGGGGTCGTCTGGTCGGGTAAGACCAAAGTTATACCAGAAGCAGTTATAGATAAATTCCAGGCCTTTCCTATCCCAACTGTAGCATTGCTCCAGTTGTTCCTGGGTCTTCTAGGCCACTGGAGAGTGTTTATCCCACACTTGGCACAAATTCTGAAGCCCTTATACCAGTTGGTACAAAAGAGTGTCAGGTGGGACTGGGATGAGACATGTGTATCTGCCTTTACTACAGCAAAATGTGCAGTCAAGGCCCTGTGAGCTGAATGTTCGTGTCACTGAAGATGGTTATGGTTGGGGTCTCTGGCAGCTGCTTGCACAAACTCGCCAACTTATTGGATTCTGGTTACAACTTTGGAAAGGGGCAGAGGTACGATACACTTTGATAGAAAAACAACTGGCTGCCATGTATCACTCATTGCTGGCTACAGAACCCATTACTGGAATGGCCCTGATAAAGTTAATAACCACCTATCCCATATTGGAGTGGGTACGAGACTGGACCCAAAAGCCAAGAAGTGATGTATCACAAATACACCCACTGGCCAAGTGGGATTCTTATGTACAGCAGTGTAGTGCCCTCTCTAGTAGCCCCTTGAGTGAGGAACTCAAACGCTTATTGGGGCTGGTGACATATACTAGTGAAAAGCAGGAAGAACCTGCTTTGAACCATTAGTAGCAGAGAGTCCCTATCGGGAGGGAAGAGCCCCTATACCTGAAGATGCATGGTACACAGATGGCTCCAGCCATGGGCAGCCCCCAAAATGGAGTGCCATAGCTTTCCATCCTAAGACTGAGACAATATGGATGGAAGATGGTGAGGGGAAGAGCAGCCAATTGACAGAGTTGCGGGCTGTGTGGCTTATGATCAGCCAGGAGCCCTCCCCTATAGTTGTCTGCACTAACAGCTGGGCTGTCTATCAAGGGTTTGACCCTGTGGCTGCCAACCTTGTACCATGCCAAGTGGCTGGTTGGTCACCGACCCCTTTGGGGCAAGAATTGTGGCAAGACTTATGGGCCTGTGGTCAGACTAAAATAATTACAGTATACCATGTGATAGGTCATTTGCCACTAGTATCCCCAGGAAATGATGAAGCAGATAAATTGGCCCAGATGCATTGGTTAAAAGGAAAGTCTGCCTCTGATTCTGCCCAATGGTTACATCAGCATTTGTTGCACACAGAGTAAAAGACAATGTGGGCTGTAGCCCATCAGTGGAGCTTGCCTTTGACCTTTAAAGAAGTTAATAGAGCCTGGAAGGAGTGTGTTGTGTGCTCCCAAAGGGACTTACACCGAGTTCCACAGCAACATGAGACAATAGCTAAGGGGCTTATACCCCTCGTCAGGTGGCAGATAGACTATATTGGGCCTCTACCTGGGTCAGAAGGATATCAGTATGCCATGATTTGTGTGGACACAGCTACTGAACTTCTGGTTGCTTTTTCTACCTCTTGTGTAGACCAGGAGATGACCAAAAGAGTCCCAGAGTGTCTCTTTGCTGCCTATGGCCGACCACAGGTGATTGAGAGTGATCAGGGCACCCATTTTACTGGCCATACACTGCAAGAATGGGTGCGACAGCTGGGAATCAAATGGAAGTTTCTTGTGCCATACATTCCTACCACAGCACGCATGATAGAGAAGCACAGTGGCTTGTTAAAATACGAACTTAGTCAGGTACTAATAGTCTGCGGGGATGGTCACTCCACCTATGGACTGTGCTACGGTGTTTGGATGAGAGACCCCAAAAGGGAGCCCTGAGCTCTGTAGACATGTTAACACATATGGCTGCCTCCCCTATACAACTGCAATTACAAACCAAGGAAGAAGCAATGAAGCCAAGGTTCAGCCACCAGAATAATATCTTGCTGCTAGCACCAAATGCACTGAACCCTGGAGATGCCATTGAGTGGACGTGGCCTTGGACCTTTTGATATATGGACCAATGATGGATGGCTCTCCTGGCACCTTTGGGACAAGGCCTGGAATCTGGCCTCCTGTGTATTCCTGGAATAACAGAAGAGTGACCCCCAAAGGTCACAGTAGTGTATTCTGAGCGGCCAGAAGGTAGGAGCATCTTACCAGGGAGTTTTGTTTTATCATTATGGCCAGTGCATGCACCTCCAGTAGCACTATATATAGACCCTTCAGTAACCCCCATGGGGAAAGGAGTAAAAGTATGGTATACTAGACCTGGAAGGGACCCCCTTCCTACTATAGTCCTGTCACAGAACCACTCTCTTGCATGCATCCTACCTGATGGACAAGATTTGTCTATGTTGGTGTCATTAAAACATGTGTCTTATTGCCCCTAAAGTCTTTGTGGATTGGAAACTTCCTCTGGCTTGAGGATTAATATATTTTTTGTTATTAGGAACCTCCTCTGGCTTGAGATTATAATTTTTCTTACCTGTATCTTAATTTTTGTTATTATCTGTAGGTTGTTGTTATTGTCTGTTGCTATTGTAGAATCTGGTTATAGTGTCCAGCTTTCTCACACAGAGACCATTGCAGAAGATTTAAAGTGTGTAGATTGTAAGGAGAGAATCCTGGAGGGGTGGTGTGCGGGGAAGTTGGGGTTCCTATGGCCAGGATCCTCACTGAGCTTAAACCACCTGATGATGTATCCGGCCTGTTGCTAGGCTACCGCTTCCACATCTTTAGGCAATAAGCTATTATTACACTATATAGAGAGCTCGGCCCAGTGCTCTGGGCAGAGGCAGACACTCTAGTGCTCGACCTACCACCGGGAGAAAAGCCAGGTCATAAACTCTTTCACCCCAAAGAACGTTTGCTGTCATTTTCTTTGGTCACATTGAATCCATAGCGAACTTGCCCAGGGCTGAAACCTATTGGCAAGACAGTAAAATACGTGTGGTAGACAGGGAGGGATGTGGCTAAGTCTGTTAAAATTCCTCTTTTTGTCCCCTCACTGTTTCTGTGTGGCTGATCATTTATTTTGTTTACTAAACATTACTCTTTTCATATTCCTGTAAATTACTTCCCTTTTCCTTTGAAGTCTCTACCCCCTTCTTTTTTGTTCAGGACGACATATACATCTCATTGTCCCTGACTATCTTTGGAACACATCTCTATGGCTTTCGCATACTATGTTATTAAATTTTGGATTTTTCTCTTGTAAAAAAAAAAAGTGTTCATACCAGTAAAAAAAAAAAAAAGAAAAAAAACTAGTCCCTGTTTACTACCCCACCTCAGTCTTTGGAAACCACCATTCTGTTTTATATTTATCTGAGTTTTATTACTTCGAATAACTCATATTAGTGGGATCATGTGGCATTTATCTTTTGTGATTGGCTAATTTAATTTTTATAATGTCCTTCAGGTTATCTATGTTGTAGCATATGATAGGATTTCCTCCTTCTTTAAGGCTGGATACTATTCCATTGTATGTATATGCTACTATTAGCTTTATCTGTCCATCTATTAATGGATATTTAGATTGCTTCCATATTTTGGCTATTGTGAATAATCCTGCAATAAATATGAGTATACAAATATCTCTCCAAGACCTTATTTTCAACTTGATGGGTATGTAACCAGAAGAAGGATTGCTGGATCATATGGTCGCACAAATTTTAATTTTTGGAGGATGCTCCATAGTGTTTATCACAGCAGCTGCATCATTTTGCATCCCCACCAACAGTACGCAAGCATTTCAATTTCTTTACATCCTAACACTTTTTCCTGTTTGTTGCTCAAGGCCATACTAATGGGTGTGAGGCAATATATAATAGTGGTTTTGTTTTGCAGTTCCCTCGTGATTAGTGATACTGAGCACATTTTCATAAACTGGTTGTCCATTTGTATATCATCATTGTAAAAATATTGATTCAAGTTCTTTGCCCATTTTTAATCAGGTTATGTCACTTTTTGATAGTGACTTTTAGGAATTCTTTATATATTCTGGATAGTAACCCCTTATCTGGTATATGGTTTGCAAATATTTTTTTCTATTCTGTAGGTTGCCTTTTTACTCTCTTCAGTGTTCCCCTTGTCATGCAGAAGTTTTTAAGTTTGATATAGGCCCATTTGTCTATTTTTTCTTTTGTTACCTTTGCTTTTTCTGTCACATCCACAAATTCATTGCCCATTTCAATGTCATGAAGCTTTTCCTCTATGTTTTCTTCTAGGAGTTTTATCATTTCAGATATTATACTTGTGTCATTAATCCATTTGAGTTAATTTATGTACACGGTGTAAGAGTCTAATTTCATTCTTTTGCATGTAGATATTCAGTCTTCCCAATACCATTTGTTGAAGATACTATTCTTTCCCCCATTGCATAGTCCTGGCACCCTTATTGAAGATCAGTTAACCATATAGGCAAGAGTTTATTTCCAGACTTTCTATTCTGTTCCAATGGTATATACATGTCTGTCCTTATCTAATACACTAGTTTGATTAGGATAGCTTTATACTATGTTTTGAAATCAGCAAGTGTGATGCCTCCATTTTTGTTCTTTCTCAAATTCTTTTGGCTAGTTAGGGTCCTTTGAGATTCTATATGAATTTTAGGATTTGTTTTGTGTTTCTCAAAAAAAGTCATTAGGATTTTGATAGGGATTGCATGGACTCTGTAGATTGCTTTGAGTAGTTTGGACATTTTAATAGTATTAAATCTTCAATCCATAAACATGTGATAACTTTCTTATTTGTGTGCTTGCTACTTTCTTTCAGCAATTTTTTTTTCAGTTTCCAATCTACAAGTCTTTCACTTTGGTTAAGTGTATTCCTAAGTATTTTATTACTATTGATACTATTGCAAATGAGATTGTTTTAATAAATTTCTTTTCAGAGTGTTCATTTTTAGTCTATACAAATGCAACTAATTTTTGTGTGTTGATTTTGTATCCTACAGCTTTGGTGAATCTGCTTATTAACAAATAACAAACTTCTTACAGGTTTTTTCATGGAATTTTTAGGATTTTCTGCATTTAAGATCATCTCATCTGCAAATACAGATGATTATACATCTTCCTTTTCAATTTGGATGCTTTATTATTTCCTTTACTTACCTCATTGTTTTGACTAGGACATTCAGTGCTATATTAATTAAAGGTGGTGAGAGTGGGCATCCTAGCCTTGTTCTGATTTTAAAGGAAAAGTTTTCAGTCTTTCACTAGTGAGTATATTAGCTGTAGGCTTTCATATATGGCCATTTTTATGTTGAGTAATTTTCTTCTATAACTAGTTTTGTTCAGTGTTCTTATTATTAAAAAGTATTGAATTTTGATATTTTTTAAATATATTGAGGTTATCATGTGATTTTTCTTTATTCTATTAATATATTATATCACATTTATTGATTTTCATATGTTGAACCATTCTTGCATTACAGGGATACATCCTACTTGCTCAGTGTGTGATCCTTTTAATGTATTGTTGGACTTGGTTTGCTAGTATTTTGTTGAAGTGTTTTCATTAATATTCATGAAGAATATTGGCTTGTAGGGTTTTTTCTTGTAATGCATTTGACTTTGGTATCAGGATAATTGCGTTCTCATAAAATGGGTTTGGAAGTGTCTCCTCCTCTTAAAATTTTTGGAAAAGTTTAAAGAGTATTGGTATTAATTGCTCTTTAAATTTTTGGAAGAATTCACCATTGACACAACTGATCTTTTCTTTGTGGGTGATTTTTAATTACCTTGATAATTTGATTAGTCCAAACACATGTAAAGTAAAAATTGAAGTAGTCATAATCACATCCTTATATTTTACATAGATGTGTTTATTTTAACTTTCTCTGACATCCAAGCTAAAATTACTCCTTGCTTTTTGCAAATCAAAACCACAATGAGGTATTACCTCACACCAGTTAGGTCACTACCCAAGAGACAAGAAATAACAAGTGTTGGTGAGGACGTGGAGAAAAGGGAACCCTCCTACACTGTTGGTGGGAATGTAAATTGGTGCAGCCACTATGGAAAGCACTATGGAGTTTACTCAAAAAACTAAAAATAGAAATACCATATGACCCAGTAACTCCACTTCTAGGAATTTACCCAAAGAAAACAATGTCTCTGTTTCAAAAATATATATGCACCCTCATGTTTATTGCCACATTATTTACAATATCCAAGATATGGAAGCAACCAAAGTGCCATCAATAGATGAATGGATAAAGAAGGTGTAGTACACATATACAATGAATATCATTTAGCTATAAAAAATAAAGAAATACTGCCATTTGTGACAACATGGATAGACCTACAGGGCATTATGCTAAGTTAAATAGGCCAGGCACAGAAAGACAGATATCATATGATTTCACTTATATGTGGAATCTAAAAACTAAACAACACAAAATGAGCAAAACAGCAATAGACTAATAGACACTAAGAAATTACTGGTGGTTACCATAGGGGAGGGGTTGGGGTGAGTGGGTAGGATGGGTGAGGGGGATAAAGAGATAGAAAAATCTCAATCATAATATAAGTTGGTCTCAGGGTTGGAAGTGCAGTATGGAGAATATAACCAATGGTTCTGTAACATCTTTCTATGTTGACAGTAACTGCACTCATTGTGGGTGGGGATTTAATAATGTCTGTAACTTCTGAATCACTGTGTTGTATACTTGAAACAAATATAATATTGTATACCAACTATACTTCAGTAAAAATATACTTAAAAGATTCAATATAAATTTTTCATCTATTGAGATAATTATGTGATTTTTTATCCAAAGGAAGCAATGGGACAAGTCTTTAGACAACATAAATGAATTATAATAGGGACAAAATATGAAGATAGTTTATAAGTATGAACAAAATGGCAAGCCTAAAATAGAGTAAAATTATTCTTTCCCATGTACTTTATTGGCAAATGTCCCTTTATCACCCATGAATAAAACTCACACGATTACACTTACCCCACTTCCAAGATAGACTCTAAAGGGTGGCTATGCCTCTATGGTTCAGAGTATAAGGAAAGGACCTAGTCTCAGTGTGGCCAGATGAGATAACAGATGGTATAATATAAAGATATATTCATATCACTACATTTCCAGGGTTTCTCTATCTTCTCATGTTGTTGGGGCACCACTCTATGCATTCAATCACTGTGTTTCATTTGACTATTGCAGGCCAGGTCTTGTGGTAAGCAAAAGGAATCTAGCAATTAATACTGAATGACCTCTATCATTAAGAAACTCAGTATTCTGAGAGGCAGCCATGCATATATGAAGTGTCATGGTGGGATGAACTAATTTCAACTATGGGAAAAGGGAAGGTGGTATTAGAAACTTTACTCATCTTCTTTCTTATTTCAGTTCAATAATTCTTAGAATATAGTCCAACATTTACCTTCATTTTATGCAATAGCAATTAATATTTATTGAGGGCTTAATCTATGCCCCTCTACAGATTAATTATCCAAGTAACCCAAATGTTGGCAGAGGTCACTCTGGATTTTGACATTTAGATAAACTAAGCATGTATTACTCATGCCTTGGAGCTTAGTACTCCCCCCAAGATTCCTGCTCTTCTGGGGAATTTTTCCACTTTTGGCTCTAAGCCCTTGCTTTCACTGATGTCTGAAGCTTATTCTCTAATATCATACCAATATTCTCTTTTTCCTTGTACTAAACAATTTATAAGAACTATCTAAAAAGTGCTTTGTGATGCAGCATTCTTTACTAAAGATTTGAGCAGGTAGAAGAATTTTACATTATAAGAATACCAAAGACTTAAAATCAGTTATTTCTGTTCTGTAGAGTCATTTAGCCATCCTAACATTGAACATTTCCAGCCACCTATTTCTTCATAATTCAGACTTCTATTATTTCAATCAATTATTTCTCTCTCTTCTTTCTCCTCATGACTCACAAAAATCTATTTACTTCCCAAGCAGAGAGGTTAATTATTTCTGTCTTTCTAAATTATGGTTTCAGGACCTTGTCTCCCATAGCTAAATAAATAGTTTAGGCTCTCTGCTCCTCCCCATTCATCAAAGAGCTGCATGTTCTTGTGCACTGCCAGCAGCATCCTGGAGACACAAAGGTGAAGGTTGGAGTTAATGGATTTGGCCATATGGGGTGCCTGGTCACCAAGACTGCTTTTAGCTCTGGCAAAGTGGGTACTGTTGCCATCAGTGACCCTGTCATTGACCTCAACTACATGGCCTATATGTTTTAGTGTGATTCTATCCATGGCAAGTTCAATGGCCCAGTCAAGTTGAGAATGGGGGCTTATCAGCAACAGAAAGCCCATCTACATTTTTCAGGAGCAAGATCCCACCATCATAAAATGGGGTGATTCTGGTGCTAAATATGTTGTGGAGTCAACTGGTGTGTTTAATACTTTGGAGAAGAATAGGGCTCACTTGAAGTGTGGAGCCAAATGGTTCATCACCCCTGCCCCTTCTGGTAATGCCCCCATATTTGTGATAGCCATGAACCATGAGAAGCATGGCAGCTCCTGAAAGATAGGCAGCAATGCCTCCTGTGCTAACACCTACTTGGTCCCGTGGCCAAGGTCAAGCATGACAACTTTGGCTTCATGGAGGGCTCATGACCATAGCCCATACAATCACTACCACCCAGAAGTTCATGGATGACCTTTCTGGGAAGCTGTGAGATGATGGCTGAGTAGCTATCCAGAACATCATCTCTGCTTCTACTGGCACTGTCAAGGCTATGGGAAAGGTCATCCTTGATGTGAATGGAAAGGTCACTGGCATGGATTTCCTCTACCCTCAGTATGCTGGACACGGATCTGAGCTGCCACACAGACAAAGCTGCCAAATACAATGACATCAAGAAGGTGTAAAAGAGGCATTGAAGGACACGCTAAAGGACATTCTGGGTTACATAGACGACCAGGTGTCTCCTGCACCTTCAACAATAAAACTCACTCTTCCACCTTTGATGCTGGGGCTGGGCATTGTTCTCAATCACCAATTTGTCAAGCTCATTTCCTAGGATTACAATAAATTTTACTACAGCAACAAGGTGGTGTATCTTATGGGCCACATAGTCTCCAAGGAATAAGAGTCCCCTTGACCACCAGCTCCAGGGAAAGCACAAGAAAGGCTTTCAGCTGCAGGAGAGTCCCTGCCCCAACTCAATCTCCAATATACTGAGAATCTCCCAAACTTGACCGTTTCCATCCCAGACTTGTGAAGAAGGGGAGGGGCTTAGGGAGCTTTTTCTTGTCAAACACATCAATAAAGTACAGTATATCCAATCTAAATATACACATACCTACATAGTTTACTTTTTCTAAATAAATACAATTCCTTTTTATAAGAGGGATTATGTTATCAACTATCGAAATGATATATTTTCATTCTGCTACATGTTTCACTTTGTTTCCTTTTCATGATAACCCAGTGAGCTAGGTGTCATTATCTCTACTTTATAGATTAGAAAACTAGTGTTGAGTAAAGTTATGTGAACTTAGAAAATTACAGATCTTAGAATCAAAATCTGATTCTTAAGTCCTGTGCTGTTAAGATGTGTGTATGTGTGTGTGTGTGTGTGTGTGTGTGTGTGTGTGTGTGTGTGTGTGTGTGAGTGAGTGAGTGTGTGTGTGAGAGAGAGACAGAGAGAGAGAGAAGTACATGTGTTTTTACTTTATATATCCTACCCTGCTTGACTAGGAAAAAAACCCGAAGCCCAGATCTGCAAAAGAAGATGTCATTTTCATTTACCTACAATAGCATATTACCAGTAATACATAATATTGAACCCAGTAACCATCAAAATTGGTTCCAACCCTGGAATTTAGTGAAAATTTCATGTTTTGTTTGTCTTCATTTCTGTTTCTACATGCTACTGCTCTCAGAGGGAGAGAGAAATCACTTAGCAAGTAAACTCACATAATTCTAATTTGTGACTCTTAATTGAAGAGTAGTTATTAACAACTTTAAGATGTTTTCTAAGTGTATTATTCTACAAAAAAATAATAAGCAGTAAATTTGAACACTATCCTTTAGAAGCAGTATAGGGATGTGATTCTTTGAATAAACCTCCCACATTAAAATCATCCAGAGATGTAGAAGTAAGAAATAAGATGTAGAATAAAATAACTTACTTGCTGCTTTAAATGTGATTGGATGGCTGGGAAATTTGTGATTCTTAATACTGATGTTCACAGTAGAGAGAGCAATACAACGTTCATAAAGTCTTCACTTAATAATATGGATACAGAGAAAATACTCAGTCATAGCAAATATTTACATTTGGTACCAGTGCTTCCCTTGGCTTTTGTAGACATCCAGTAAATGTTGCTCCACTGAGCCAAATCTAGGAAGAGAAATATTTCTAATATACATGTTCATATTACCAAAATTTTGATAAAATACACTTCTCCCATATATAGAGAAGAAAGACCTCACTTTAAAAAGTTAATAGCTAAAAAAATTTCGAGTTTAATCTAATTTCTCAATAGAAGCACATTTAAGTCAGACATTAGTAATTATCAAGCTTGTGGGGAAGAAGAATTAAGCCATGCCACCTCTAATAACATGAAAAATTTGTACTTAGGCTAGTTTCATGTCTTTAAATTTCTGGACTGAATATATGAAATTGAGTGGTACTAGTCACAGATGGAAGCAGGGGTCTTCTATTCTTTAACCAGAAAATTGAATGTAGTGTACCATGGTTCAAATTAAGATACAGATGATTAACTCCTAGGAATTTTGTTAATATCCTGGTTCTCCTCAATACTATGTGAAATCCTAGAGGGTTAACTTAAGAAATGGTATCTATACACTGGAATAATTTCAGAATTTCATTAAAAAATACCTAAATGGCTCAAAAATCTATGGCTAGCATATGGAAATTTAAGATGAAAAATGATCTTCTGAGAAAACAGAAAAGATCTGACTTTTTCTTAAATGTGGTGCTACAGGTCATACAATATATATCAAATGATATATGTTGAGAGCTGAAAATTACTTTTAAAAATGATCTACTCAAACCCTTTCATTTATAGATAAGAAATCTGAAAGCCAAAGAGGTTAAATAACTTGCCCAGAGTCACATACTGGTTACTGACAGAACTTCTACTAGAACCACACTTTTTCAGTTCATCCTTTTTCTATAACTGTTTCATTCTGGTCTTTTTTTATACCTGACATTTTGTTGTTTGTACTGAATTTTTAAAATAATACTATCTATTGTGTGCACATTTCTGTTATGAGTGCAGTAATTTAGGAGTAATTTATCCGTCGATTTCCAAATAGCATCACCTATGCATTACATATGTCAATTGCATCCAGAATCTGAAAGTGCAATTATCAGTTTATAATATACCTTAGCTTTTATATATTGTTGGAAGTTGTGTTCAAGATTTTTTAGGTATCAAATTCCTTAGCTTGATACATATCTGGAGTACTTTATTTCATAAATAATTATTATCAGTCTATTAGATAATAATTAATATACTACTACTCTTAGAATTAATTATATCAGATCTTTTCATTCTTTTGTTTTTAATTAAGGTATCATTGATATACAATCTTATGAAGGTTTCACCTGAACAGCATTGTGGTTTCAACATTCACCCATATTATCAAGTCCCCCCTCAACCCCACTGCAATCACTATCTGTCAGCGCAGTAAGAAGCAACAGAGTTATTACTTGTGTTCTCTATGCTATACTACGTTCCACATGACCTACCTATATTGGGTGTGCTAATTATAATGCCCCTAATCACCTTCTCCCACCCACTCCACCCTCCCTCCCCAACCACTTCCCTTTGGTAACCTTTAGTCCCTTCTTGGAGTCTGTGAATCTGCTGCTGTTTTGTTCCTTCTGTGTTGCTTTGTTGTTTACTCCACAGATGAGTGAAATCATTTAGTACTTGTCTTTCTCTGGCTGGCTTATTTCACTGAGCATAATACCCTCTAGTTTCATCCATGTTGTTGCAAATGGTAGGATTTCTTTTCTTTGTATGGCTGAATAATATTTTATCATGTATATATATTAGTTCTTCTTTATCTATTTATCTACTGGTGGACACTTAGGTTGCTTCCATATCTTGGCTATTGTAAATAGTGCTGCGATAAACATACAGGTGCATATGTCTTTTTGAATCTGGGATCTTCTTTTATTTGGGTAAATTCCTAGGAGTGGAATTCCTGGGTCAAATGATATTTCAATTTTTATGTTTTGAGGAACCTATGTATTGCTTTCCAAAATGGTTGGACTAATTTACATTCCCATCAACAGTGTAGGAGGGTTCCCCTTTCTCTGCATCTTCACCAGCATTTGTTGTTCCTTTTGTTTTGGATGTTGGCCATCCTAACTGATGTGAGGCGATACCTCATTGTGGTTTCAGTTTGAATTTCTCTGATAGTTAATGATGTGGAGCATCATTTCAGGTACCCACTGACTATCTGAATTTCTTCTTTGGAGAAGTGTCTGTTCAGGTCCTATGCCCATTTTTTAATAGGTTATTTGTTTTGTGGATGTTGAGGCATGTGAGTCCTTTGTATATTTTAGATGTTAACCCCACAAAGGACAAGTCATTTATGAATATATTATCCCATACTGTAGGATGCCTTTTTGTTCTATTGATGGTGTCCTTTGCTGTACAGAAGCTTTTTAGTTTGATGTAGTCCCATTTGTTCATTTTTGCTTTTGTTTCCCTTGACTGAGGAGATGTGTTCAGGAAAAAGTTGCTCATGTTTATATGCAAGAGAATTTTGCATATGTTTTCTTCTATGAGTTTTATGGTTTCATGACTTACATTCAGGTCTTTGAGCCATTTCGAGTTTACTTTTGTATATGGGGTTAGACAATAATCCAGTTTCCTTCTCTTACATGTAGGTGTCCAGTTTTGCCAACACCAGTTGTTAAAGACACTGTCATTTCCCCATTGTATATCCATGGCTCCTTTATCATATGTTAATTGGCCATACATGTGTGAGTTTATATCTGGACTCTCTATTCTGTTCCATTGATCTATGGGTCTCTTCTTATGCCAGTACCAAATTGTTTTGATTAATGCAGCTTTATAGTAGAGTTTGAAGTTAGGGAGAGTAATCCTCCCAGCTTCATTCTTCTTTCTCAGGATTGCTTTGGCTATTCAGGGTCTTTTGTGGTTCCATATGAATTTTGGAAATATTTGTTCTAGTTCATTGAAGAATACTATTGGTATTTTGATTAAGATTGCATTGAATCTGTAGATTGCTTTAGGCAAGATGGCCATTTTGACAATATTAATTATTCCTATCCATGACCATGGGATATATGTTCATTTACTGGTGTCTTCTTTAGTTTCTCCCGTGAATGTCTTGTAGTTCTCAGAATATAGGTCTTTCACAGCCTTAGTTAGGTTTATTCCTAGGTATTTCATTCTTTTTCATGCAATTGTGAATGGAGTTGTTTTCCTGATTTCTCTTTCTGCTACTTCATCATTAGAATATAGAAATGCAGCAGATTTCTTAGTATAAACTTTGTATCCTGCAACTTTGCTGAATTCTCATATTAGTTTTAGTACTGTTGTGGTGGATTCCTTAGGGATTTTTATATGCAATATCATGTCATCTGCAAATAGTGGCAGTTTATTTTCTTACTTATGAATTTGGATATTTTTATCCCTTTGTGTTGTCTGATTGCCATGGCTAGGATATCCAGAACTATGTTGAATAAAAGTGAGGAGAATGGGCATCCTTGTCTTGTTCCCGGTCTTAAAGAAAAAGCTTTCAGCTTCTCGCTGTTAAGTATAATGTTGACTATGGGTTTTTCATATATGGCCTTTATTATGTTGAGGTACTTGCCCTCTATCCCCATTTTGTTGAGAATTTTTATGATGAATGGATGTTGAATTTTGTCAAATGCTTTTTCAGCATCTATGGAAATGATCATGTGGTTTTTGTCCTTTTTGTTGATGTGGTGGATGATGCTGATGGATTTTCGAATATTGTAACATCCTTGCATCCCTGAAATAAATCCCAGTTGATCATGATGGATGATCTTTTGACATATTTTTGAATTCAGTGTGCTAATACGGAGTATTTTTGTATCTATATTCATCAGGGATATTGGTCTGTAATTTTTTTGGGGGTGTCTTTGCCTGGTTTTGATATTAGAGTGATACTGGCCTCCTAGAATGAGTTTGGAAGTATTCCTTCCTCTTCTACTTTTTGGAAAACTTTAAGAAGGATGGGTATTAGGTCTTCTCCAAATGTTTGATAAAATTCAATGGTGAAGGCATCTGGTCCAGGATTTTGTTCTTAGGTAGGTTTTGATTACCAGTTCAATTTCATTGCTGGTAGCTGGTCTGTCCAGATTTTCCATTTCTTTCTGAATCAGTCTTGGAAGGTTATATTTTTCTAGAAAGTTGTCCATTTCTTCTAGGTTATCTAGTTTGTTGGCATATAATTTTTCACAGTATTCTCTAATAATTCTTTGTATTTCTGTGGTATCCATAATGATTTTTACTTTCATTTCTGATTCTGTTTATGTGTATACTCTTTTTTCTTGATAAGGCTGCCTAAGGATTTGTTTATTTTGTTTATTTTCTCAAAGATCCAGCTCCTGGTTTCATTAATTTTTTCTACTGTGTTATTCTTCTCAATTTTATTTATTTCTGCTCTTATCTTCATTATGTCACTCCTCCTGACTTTGGGCCTCATTTGTTCTTCTTTTTCTAGTTTCATTAATTGTGAATTTAGACTGTTCATTTGGGATTGTTCTTCTTTCTTGAGGTAAGCCTGTATAGCAATATACTTTCCTCTTAGAACAGCCTTTGCTGCATCTCACAGGTTTTGCGCTATTGAGTTAGTTGTTTTCATTTGTCTCCATGTATTGCTTCATCTCTGTTTTTATTTGGTCATTGATCCATTGATTATTTAGGGGCATGTTATTAAGCCTCTATGTGTCTGTAGGCTTTTTTGTTTTCTTTGCATAATTTATTTCTAGTTTCATACCTTTGTTGTCTGAGAAGATGGTTGGCACAATTTCAAACAGTTTGAATTTACTAAGGCTCTTTTTGTGGCCTACTATGTCATCTATTCTGGAAAACATTCCATGTACACTTGTGAAGAATGTACATCCTGCTGCTTTTAGGTGGAGTGTTCTGTGGATGTCTGTTAAGTACATTTATTCTAATGTATTATTCAGTGCCTATGTCTCCTTATTTTCTATCTTGTTGATTTGTCTTCCAGAGTGAGTGATGTGTTGAAATCTCCAAAATGAGTGCATTGCAGTCTATTTCCCCCTTCAATTCTGTTAGTATTTGTTTCACATATGTAGGTACTCCTATAATGGGTGCATGGATATTTATAATGGTGATATCCTCTTGTTGGACTGACCCCTTTATCATTATGTAATGTCCTTCTTTGTCTTTTGTTACTTGGTTTTGAAATCTATTTTGTCTGAAATAACTACTGCTAGTCCTGCTTTTTCTACCTATTATTTGCATGACATATATTTTTCTATCCCTTCACTTTTAGTCTGTGTATGTCTTTGGGTTTGAAGTGAGTCTCTTGTAGGCAGCATACAGATGGGTCTTGTTTTTTTGTCCATTCTGTTACTCTATGTCATTTGATTGGTGCATTCAGTCTATTTACATTTAGGGTGATTATCAATAGATATGTACTTATTGCCATTGCAGGCTTAGATTTGTGGTTACCAAAGGTTCAAGGCCAGCTTCCTTATTATCTAACAGTCTGACTTAACTCACTTATTACACTATTTCAAACACAAGCTAAAGGTTCTTTTCCTTTTCTCCCTTCTTCATCTTCTTCCTCCTCCTCCATCTCCTTCCCCTCCCCCACTTCTTCCTCCCCCTTTAATATATTAGGTGTGATAATCTGTAGTCTTTGTGTATTGGTTAACTGACTTTGTGGGTAGTTGATTTAATTTTCCCTTTGCTTAGTAATTAATAGGGCTATTTTCTTTACTGTAGTTTTATTTTCTCTTGTGACAGCTATTTAGCCTGAAAAGGCCTTCCATTTATAGCAGTCCCTTTAAAATACACTGTAAAAATGGTTTGTGGGAGGTTAATTCCCTTAACTTTTGTTTATCTCAAAACTGTTTAATCCTTGCTTCAAATTTAAATGATAATCTTGCCAGGTAGAGTATTCTTGGTTGGAGACCCTTCTGCTTCATTGCATTAAATATATCATGCCACTGCCTTCTGGCCTGTAAGGTTTCTGCTGGGAAGTCTGATGATAGCCTCATGTGCGTTCCTTTATACATGATCTTTTTTCTTTCTCTGGCTGCTTTTAATACACTCTCCTTGTCCTTGATCTGTGCCATTTTAATTATATGTCTTGGTGTTGTCTTTCTAGGGTCCCTTGTGTTGGGAGATCTCTGTACTTCCATGACATGTGAAACTATTTCCTTCCCCATATTGGGGTAGTTTAACAGAAATTATTTCCTCAAAGAGACTTTCTATCCCTTTTTCTGTTTCTTCTTCTCTTTGTTCGGATTGATCACATAGTTGTCTTATTATTCTTTCCTTCCTAGAGATCCTTTTTTCTCTCTGTGCCTCAGCTTCTTTTTATTCCTGTTCTCTAATTTCTATTTCATTTACCATATCCCCTACCTCATCTAATATACTTTTAAATCCCTCCATTGTATGTTTCATTTCAGATACTGTATTTTTCAGTTTCTATCTCTTTATTGAAGTCCTTTGAGTTCTTGAATATTTTTCTGGAGCTCCATGAGCATGTTTATGATTTTTATTTTGAAATATTTACCAAGAAGGTTGGTGTTTTCAGTTTCACTTAGCCCTCTTTCTGGTGTCTTGTCCTTTAGTTTTGTTTGGACAAAATTCTTTTGCCATTTAATTTCTATAGTGATTCCTATGGAATAATAACTTTGTGTAAGTGGTGCCCTCTAGTATCCAGAAACCCTACTCTCTGGAGCTGCTGAGCACCTTTAGCAATGAAGGGGTTGCAGGCAAGAGGCATCAACACCTGCTGGGAGGGAAGTGCTCTTTCCTGCTTTCTGGCTACAGTGTCTACCTCTACTGCCAGGTGTAGTGGGCCAAGCATGCAGGGAGGAGCCTCTGTGTTATATCCCTGCAGCTGCCATAGGCAGGGTCACCTCTGGCTGGCCTGGCACAGTGGTGGGGGCTGCAGGTGTGAAGACCAGTTCCTCCTGGGAGGGAAGAGTTGCAGGCTGCATACCACAATGGGGGCCCTAAGGCTGCATTGCCAGCCCAGGGAATGGAGGATTTGAAGCAGCTAAAAGTTCCCAACCTGCTGTTCTGAGTGTGCCAGGATGATTTTGCTCACCTGTCCTTTCTCCTGAGCAGTGAGCTCTGTGTATTATTTGCTCCTTTAGCACCCCTCTCTCTGTGGCATGTTCTTTCAAAGTTCCCCTTTCTTTCATCCCAGAGCAGCTGGTTGTGCATACCTGTTAACATGTGGCTGAAATCTCAGTCTCTCTGAGTATTCTGCCTGTCTTTGCTTTCCAACCATACTAATCTCCAGAGTACCATGTAATGTGGGTTCATGCTCCTGAAGCAGATCTCCAGGGCTGGGTGTTCAGTAGTCCTGGGCTTGTACTCCCTGCCTGTTCCATTTCTCTTTCTCCTGCCTCCAAGTTGGGGTTGGGGGGAGGGCTTCTGTCCCTCTGGCACAGAGAGAAGAAAGGATCCTAGGAATGGAAGAATAATAAGAGAACTGTGTGATCAATCCAAATAAAACAATCCAAAAAGTGGCTTTGCTACTTTACCCTTTTCTTGAAGTCTTCTCTTTTCCCCAGATGTAGGCATTCTGTTCTGCAGTCTTTAGGTTACTCTTTCAAGATTAGTTGTATTTGCTGTATTTTTGTACTATATATGGTTTTGGGAGGAGGTTTCTGCATCACTTCTTATGCCACCACCTTTGTCCAGCTTAGTAGACATTCTTTTTTTCATTTTTTTCATAGTGATTCAAAAAATGAAGTGCAGTTAAGTAAATTTTTATCTAATTTCCTGTGATCATTGGCCTTTATCCTATCATCAATTAGCAATTATGTTTTCTACATTTCTGTTACTTCCAATAAAGTACTACTACTGTCCTTTTCACATTCTGGATGTATATGCGTTGTGGATGAAAAACACCCTTCTACTTCTTTAACAGGATCTGAGTTTTTTCCCCAGTTTTCTTCATATATAAGGAGTAAAAGGCTTACACTATGTCATTTCTTTCTGAGAAGAAAAAGAGGATGTAATCATACAGACAAAAGAATTTTTGGGTCAGGGACTCAAGGGCATTACACAAAGTCAGTGAAAACCTCTTGAGAGAGAAAGAATTATAAGATCTCAAGGAGTTGGAATTAGAGTTATAGCAGAGAAGAGATAGCGGTCAAGACCCTAGAGGAGGCCAATTAATAATAGCCCTTTTAATTCGGCATCTAGCTAGGACATCATTTGGTCCACTATAAATATGTTGTGGATAAATATGTATTCAAAATAAAATAAATAAGGGATACAGGTTGTAACTAATTTAAATATCACTATAACAGAGGATCGACCATTTGGGGGTAAATTTATACAGCTGAAATTCCCAGGGCACTTGATTTTAAAAGCTTTATTGAGGAATTTCAAAATAAGCATGCCAATGTTTCTAAGTATTCAATTCTATGGTCAGACTCATGCCACTTATAAGAGGCTTTATTGATTTGCCCAAACAGGGTTTTACTTCAGTTTTGAATAATAAATCTTAATACATGTAAAAATGTTCAATATTGGCAGAAATTTATTTTAGATGCTTTGAAAGATATATAAGTAAACCATTATTTTGTGGAAATTTGTTAGCAATTTAAGGTCTTAAGCAGAGATTTATTTCAAGACAATTTCTAACAGCAGTGAGATACCAAGTACAGCATAATGAAAATGATCCAACTAGGTGCAGACCTTAAGGTGCAGGCATTGCTCTTGGAGAATTTAAAAATAATAACTTGGCTATTATAAATAATACAATATTGGCTGTTGCAATAAACATAGGAGTGCATATATCTTTCAATTCAGTGATTTTGTTTTCTTCATGTAAACTCTCAGAAGTGGAATTGCTGGGTCGTATGGTATTTCCATTTTTAGCTTTTTGAGGAAACTCCATATTGCTTACCATAGTGCCTGTACCAATATTTAATCCCACTACAGTGTACAAGGTTCCCTTTTTCACCATATCTTCATCAACACTTGTTGTTTCTTTTATATATATATTAGCCATTCTTACTTAAAATAGCCAAGATATGGAAGCAACCTAAGTGTCAATCAATAGGTGAATGGATAAAGAAGATGTAGTATACATATACAATGGAATATTATTCAGCCATAAAAAAGAATGAAATCTTGCCATTTGTGACAACATGGATAGACCTAGAGGGCATTATTCTAAGTGAAATAAGCCAAGCAGAGAAAGACAAATACCACATTATTTCATTTACATTTGAATCTGAGAAACAAAACAAATGAACAAAAAACAAACCAGAAATAGACTCATAAACACAGAGAAATAACTGGTGGTTACCATTGGAAAGGGGGGTGAAAGGGTTGAGTGAAATAGGTGAAAAGATAAAGTGGTCCAAACTTCAAACTGTAAAATAAATTAGTCACAGGGATGGAAGTACAGTATAGGGAAGATAGCCAAAATATTTTAACATCTTTGTATGGTGACAGATGAGTATACTTATCATGGTGAGCATTTAGAATGTATATAATTGTTGAATCATTATGCTTTACATCTGAACCCAACCAATATAATACTTTATATCAACTATATCTCATTAAAAATTATAAAAAAATATCCCTAAATACTAAAATCTTTAAATAATAATATTCCTGAAAGTTTTTAATATCACTATTCATGAGAAATTCTAAATTTGTCAGTAATAAAATATTCCTCCTCACTGGAGCAGACTTCTCCCACTGTCCCCCCTTCCTTTGGTATGCCACTCTGTAACAGTAAATGCTAAATATATGTGCTAACCGGTAAATATTACTTATGTGTGTCTAGTCATTCTTTTATTCTTTGTGTTGATATGGTTGCCAGGGCAGTGCAGAGTTCGCTTTAAAAATCTGTGTTAAGAAATCTGTGTTACGTGCTCCTCTCTCTCTGAGGTCACCCACACTTTCTCTTTAAGTAACTTTAAATAAAACTTTTACTCTGTTTCAAAAAAAAAGAAATAAATAAATCTGTATTAAATAGGCAAGAAATAAAAGGGGGTGAGAGATGTATATGTAGATGCTTATTACCTAAGTTTTTAAAATGTACTCATTTTAAATGATACCCCCCATAATGTACACACATCTTCAGTAAACACCTTGATAAATTTGTTTATACATTTATATTTATAAATTACTATATATATATATACACATATATATGTATATGTGTATATATATATATAAATTCATCAACCTTTTCATATATATAAAATCTTCACCTAGATCATGATATAGGACATCTCCATTACCTGGAAGTTTCCCTTGTACCCTTCCCTGTCAATGCCTAACCCCAAAAGTTAACCACTATTCTGACTTCTATAACCGTAGATTAACTTTGTCTGACTTGCTCATCATATAAATTGAATCATGAAGTTAAGAAAAAAAGAAAATAAAATGAAAAACAGAAATCTATATTTAGAAAGTTTCTGGCCATTATTTTGGGATGAAGTCCTTGATGCTTCTCATTCCTGGGGTGTGTCTATGTCATAAGTACATGGGGTCTGGCTCTTATTCAGATTAGCCACAACTGAACAACAATATCTTAGTGTCACTCAAAACCATTAAGACAGTGTTTCAGACTACAGAGAAACAGGATAAATAAGCTTTAATATTTTTCTACTTCCTTTCTCTTCCTTTAATTCAGTTTAAACACAAATTCCCAAAGCCTTCATTTGTCATTAAAATATCTAAAGCAACACTTTTTCATGTGTGTTTGATGGAATACCCTGTAAAAAATGGTTAAATGGCTACATCATTTTAGAAAACGTTTCATAACATTTTCTCCTCATAGGGAATAAAAACGTGCACTAGCACATTAAAGGCACTGAGAAGTTCTGTAAGAAAACAACGTATGTACATTCGGTTAGTGTTTTCAAATTTATTAAAGACTTTTTTTGCATACTAACATTAAAAATCCCATGAAATTAATGTTCTTTAGTGGGAACTATGGGAAATGCTAGCCTAATTGTTTTATTATTTCTTTATTGAAAAGCCATCTATACAGCCAATAGGCAACTTTGCATCCCTAATAATTTTCAATACTGTTGGCATTTCAAAAAATTGTAAGCCAAATTTAAGTCATTTTCATTGCTATGAAGCATAGTATTTATCTTTGGGAAGTTTAGCTTTGACTAAGCTGGAAATAAGTGTGAGAGGAATGTATATGTATTAGTGTTTGTGTGCATATATCTTTATACAGGGCATTAAATAATACTGTGGCTATATCCTCAAGAAAAATACCACAGTACTTGCAGCCATGAATTGGTTTTTATAGCATTCTCAGATAAAAGCTGAGTGGACAACATTAAATTCCAATTCAAAGACTGCAGTCTACCAGAAGGGAGATGTTGCATTACACAAGCACTTATTTTATACGATTAGAGAATAAAGCAGTACACATAAGTTAATTTTCTAGATAACTGCAACTTATACATTTATATTCCTAAACCATTTTCCCCCTTTATTTATATACCTCCTATATGAATCTTCCTAGAATTAAAATCATTCAACAAATTATAGCAAGCATTTTTCTTGATGGCTTGGGGCACAAAAAAGTGGTACAACACTGAATACTATTTCCTTTCTTCTAATCAGATGTCCCTTTTAAGATACCAGATCCCATGCTTCCATATCAAGTTAATTTGAATTTGCATGCAACCTTATAATGACAGGTTTTAGTGTCTGTTACAAAGCTGAAGATTTTATGTTTTTCCTCCTGAGTGTATGGTTCTGTTGCAGAGAGTTGTTGGATCTGGGAGGGGAATGAGAATATGGAAGTGGAAGAAGGGTAAAATAGTAGAAAGATTCCCTTACAGTGACTGAAAGCACGCACTTTGGTATTCCTGAATTCTGGTACTGGCTTTGATACTAACTAGTTGTCACCTAGGGCAAGTCGCCTAACCTGTGAGCCTCAGTTTCCTAATCTGTAATATAGAATAATCATATTTACCTTTGTATAAGTATTAAAGCAGATACTAACTGTCAGATAAAGTTGCAGGTCAATACCAGGTTGAAAGCCCCAGTGAAAGCATGCATAAACACTGGGAATCCAGAAAAGCAACAAATAAAAAGCCAGATGAAAGACAAAAGCATAAAGGAATATTTTTGGATCAGAGCAAGGAAACAGTTCTTATAAGCAAAGGGTCACCTCTTTATGATTCAGTATAAAGCAGTTAAGCATGTTTGTTTTGGAATCTGTCAGGACTGGGTTTAAACTCAGTCTCTGAAATGTACTAGATTTATTACCATTATTATCATAAACCTTTTTACTCATGTCTACATTGGATAATATTAGTTCATAGGGTTATTATGAGAAGTGTACAAACACATACACACACACACACACTTTCTGTGTTTTGCTGTAAAACCCAACAAACAATGCTGAAGTGATTATGGCAAAGATGATAACAATGACATAACATACTCATCTCAATTCTTGATACAATGTAAATAAGCAGAGGTTCTCCACTGTTGCTAATGAAATCTGTTTTCATATAGCCTATCATTGTAACACTATTAAAGAATGAAGACTAATCTTCCTTACTTTTCTCCAATTTTATGTCATATGAGGAGTCTTGTCATTATAAAGTTCCATTTTTCAAAATCCCTAATGAATGCTATCACCAAAAATTTAGGACAGAAAATGAAAATAAAAAGTCAAATGCACTATATTTAGCATGTTTGGGTGCTTCATATTTTCTGTTGTTTTCAACCTTGGCTGCATATCCTACTCAACTGAGGAACTTTAAAAAATACCAATACCCAGGCCACACTGAATTCAAGTAAATCAGAATTTCTGGGGTTGGGACCCATGATCACTAGTTTGTAAGCAACTCAAGTGACTCCAATATGAAGTCAAGTTTGAAAACTACTGCCCTAGATAAAACCTAGCTTGTCAAATCTTGCTGCCTGTGACAGTAAACTGAAGACCGTTAAAAATATTTTTAAGTGTTTGTACCAATATTCCAGCTACCATTTACTGGTGACCTACTGTAGGCCAGGCATTGGGCCACATGGTTTACATATATTCCTTTATTTATATTTTATAATATTGCAACATGAATTCATAATATTTCTATTCTTCAACACAACCCTATGGGATAAGTTCTCATTTTAGAAATTTTAAAGACCATGAGGATCTTTATATTTTATTTGCCTTATCTTCAGAAGCTAGAACTGTACCCAGCACAAAAGAGACAAGTAATAAGTATATGCTGAGTGAATAAGCAGAAACAATTTCATATGAGATGACTTAGAGAATTCAAGCAAGTTTCCCAAAGCTGCAGAGGAGAATTTAAAACTATATCCAGCTAATTCAGGAATCCATGCTTTTCATACCCTGTTACAACTTGCTTTTCTTGTTTGCTTATGGAATAATATCAATTTTTCATGATAGCAACAGCAGTAATCAATTAGGCAAATATTGAGACTTGTCAACAAAGTAATTCATCTTGTTGAACTTCTCAAGGGCCTCCACACTAGTCCTAAGATCCATACCAGAGTTACTGCTTACATTCACCAATGTATTCATGAACCATGATAAATCAACCTTTATGAGTTGAAGATACTATGGTATCTCCTCTGTCAAACCCAACTAAAGCCAATATCTTTCTGCCATGAAGACATCCTAGAATACTAGACAATTCTAATGTCTCCCTTTCTTTGGATTCCTAAAATAATTTTCACTTCTGATGTTCATTTTGCTACACTTACATCCTGTTTTATATGGCTAAGTTCCATGGAAGCATGTTCTGTACATCCAGTAGAATTATGAAATATCTAAAAGCAGGTAACAATAGCATATACTCTATCAGATTCTATTCTAAGTACTTCATATTATTTATTTATCCTTAGAATCTCCCATTGAAGTAGGTACTTTTAATATACCCATTTGCAAATAAAAAGCTGGTTATATTGAAATACAGTTATCAAAATACCTTTAAATTTTTATGGTATAGTAATATATTTGCTTCATTTTAACACATTTAATAACAAGATTAGCATCAGGTCTAAAATGATCATTTTGAAATAAAATGAGCTTAAATTTATTTCAATATAATTACAACTTTTATGTGACGTGAAATTATTTGTGTTGTCTATTGCTGACAAAATTATAGGTACAGCAATACTATAGCGGTCTGTTGCCTACTTTCAAAACCAAAGGAAATGCTAATTTTTAGTTAGATGATAGGAAAAATAGATGTTATTTTCTCTAGCCAAATTCACATACCACTTGAATTTCATTAACAAAAACCCAGGACCCATAGACTCCAAAACAAGAACTCCTTGTCCCAAAATATCTATTAGTCATTGAACACAGGTACCCAGGAAAGATCTGCTACTTCCTATCTTCAGGTATTTATGTAGGGAAGATAAAATTAGAAGATATACTTTTTGTTAGCTTGCAAATATATTTTGGTTATATTCACATCAATTATTAGTAAACATTTGAGTCAAGATTTAGAGAACTGCATTGCCTGGGTTGGGCTGTGAAGGCATATAGAGATATCCCAAAGGGCAGTGACTTGTACCTTCAGTAATTTTTCCAAAATTTCTTAAATATTCATGAGATTGCAAGTGAGTAAGAAAAAATTTAAATTGTAACCAGTGCTAGCCAGCTTCTATTTTTATACCTCTCATCTATTTAACTAAAAAGATTGGCATTCTATAATGTACATTTGGCTTTCCCATAAAGTACAAATTCAGGCTACAAAAAAATGCAGATTATTTTTTTATCTCACAATAGCATAAGACAGTGATAAAAAACCAAAACCTTAAATGCATCAGTGGGAACTTAAGTCAGCTGCCAAATTGAAACTGGTATTTTTGTTAATGAGCACCAACAAAATTTTGCACATTATAAATTGCTTGCAGAAAGGGCTTTATTTTGAAGGTAATTCATGCATGAAATATCCATGCTAATGGATATGATTTTCAGCTACATTTAATGATTATATTTCTGCTTTATGCACTTCTATTAGAGACAGTGGCATAGATACAGCAAAATATTGCAGGTGCTTATGTAGTTCCCCTAGTTTGAGGGAGAAAATATTTTCTTCAGGGAATGAAATGAAACAGAATTCTTATTAATGTATCTTTTGAAAAAAAATAAACATGTTTAAATGTTCTGGTAGTCTCTGCTAAAATTCAGAAACTAGGTGTTTGGCTTTTCAACTGGACCAGGCAACAGCTCCCCTTAATCTCTTTTCAGTTGCAGAGATTTTTCTTTTCCTTTATTTCTTCCCATTTGGCATTATTAAAGGGTAACAGGGAAAGCCTAGCAGCAAATCAGAACAGACCTCTTATACAAAACAGCTCCTGTTAACTGAAATAAAATGTAACTTTGAAAAGTGCAGGGACAAAAGAGGTACAACAAGCTACTACCTAGTTGGCAATTAAATGCAACTTCTTTCTGTGGACCATGTCTACCAGCCCCCACTCTGAACCAATGGGCCTGTCAGTATGATAGTGCTCTAATTATTAAGCATGAATTCCTTAAAAAGGTGCCTTATTCGGGCTCTTCTATGGGATTCTTCTGTGGAAGGTTAGTTTACAGTAGGAACTTTGGCACAAAGCAGGTATCATGAGGTCATTGGCAGCACAACTTGAAAGTGAGGTGGGCAAAAAAGGAAAGCTATTAATATAAGAACAGCATTACTCTTCACAATTTTGCCAGGTTGCCTTCAATGCCATGACTTAGCAAGTTACTTAACAATATCTTATGGATTATCTTCTTCCTGCTGCGTTCAAAGAACAAACTACTTTGTTATACCTACATGGGGTGGCAATAAAGCCTTAACTTGTGGTCGTGAGCATTTAACAGTGCCAGTTTTACTTATATGAAACATACCAGACATGTCAGTCAAGCTTTACGGTAGACTATACTATAAAACTTTGATGTTTTGATTTAATTTAATACATTTGTGCAAGTACATCTGAATGTAAATATTTGCTTTGTTCTTTTCAGAGACTAAGTATTGGTAATCTCATGAAATTCTATGTTATTAAAGTAGCTTGTATATCCAGAAAAGAATTTATTCTTCAAGCAGCCTGGAAAAACCATCATTCATAAAATTTTAATTCCCAAAAGATCAGGAGTTTTTCAATTCATATATTA
Organism: Manis pentadactyla; assembly: GCF_030020395.1. Classification (NCBI taxonomy): domain Eukaryota; kingdom Metazoa; phylum Chordata; class Mammalia; order Pholidota; family Manidae; genus Manis; species Manis pentadactyla. Next base: position 108,666,189 of record NC_080038.1, on the reverse strand, counting down.
TTTGGAATGATTAAAACATACATAAATTTGAAGAAAAAGTTTGGCTGAAAGCTGATTTTTTATTTTTTCTCCATATAGTCCTCTACCTAGAAATTATTCAACTATACCTTATTATCATGTTTGTCCCAAATAAATATTCATGAAATCACCATTAGACGTATCTAAAATTCTGTCATATTAATTACAAAACTTGGATTTTTGAGAAAATATTTTAATGGATAAATTGTTAGTGAACCAATAGCAAAGTTGTAGAACTAGAACATTCCTTACTTATTTCCTTACTACATGAGTAAAAGAATAATTTAAATGAAAGCAGAAGAGGAAAATAATTTAAATAAAAGCAGAAGAGCAATGTGATAATTTCAAATGCTCTAGGATGAAAATTATGCAGGAATAAATTTACCTATGCAAAGGAAATTAATGAACACTAGGTAAAAATTATAGTATTTCATTCTCAGAACATTAATCAAATAAGAAGAGGTTCTAAAATTTGTTCTTGATCAAATTTTCTGTAAACATTTGATTCCAAAGTCATAGAATGGAAAACAAACAAACAAATGTTTTATCTTAAAAATCTTTGCCACATTTTTCTAGTTAAGCATCTACTAGAAGAAACTTAGTTTTGACAGATTTTAATTTTCAAGGCAGAGTCTAATTATTTTGGTCTATGTATTAAATTCAAATACACAGTTTCCTATGTTCACAGGTCTGTAGTGTTTTCTCCCGACACTGTAACTGAAATACAATATTTTAGTAACAACTTACTAAACAGAGTTTGTGAGCCTTTAATCCAGAAATAATCCAAAAAGAGAAGATATACAAACCAATTATAACTGCCTGATGTGTTGCCACTAAGATTTGCTACTCAGTTAACTTATACATGTGGCATGCTTTACACTCAGCACTTGTTATATTATTTTCTTATTTATTCATCACAATAACATTATAAGATAGATTCAAATGCATCAAATAACTTGCCCAAGAAAACCAAAACTATCACTCAGGCCTGAGTCCATGGCTTCCCACTTGTAACTATTAAACTGCACTCTTTATACTATAATTACCTCTGGAAAATTCAGTATTCTGCAATGGAAATTTTTAAAAGAGAAAGAAAGAGCTAGAACTTCCAGGTAGCTGAAGAGAATGTGTAGTGAACAACTCCCAAAACTTCCTTCCCAAACTATGTGAAATAATTTCAGAACTGAACATTTTACACCAAAATCACACTTCAGCTTTACTTCAAGACAGAGAAGACTGGAACTATGAAATGACTTGGAGGAAAAAAAGAAAAATCAACTATATTTAACACACAGCCTTTCACACTCATGCCCTCACACCACTGCCATGCAACAGGACTTTGAGAGGAGTAAATGCAGTCTGAGAAAACTTGAAGAGGTCTGGAGCTAGTAAAGTCATCTAAGCGTGATTTGGCACATGCACCTAGAAGATTAAACCAATCCTAAATCTAAATTCAGTGGGAAAGTGTGCAGGCAGATCAGAGTGTAGATAACAGGAAAGAAGTTTCAAAATAAGCTTGATTTAAAGGGACAGAAGCAGTTTAAATAACTATATGAAATTTAAAGGTTTTACAATTCCTTAGCTTCTAGAGAAGTGTAAACTCTAAAAAGGAAGGAAGAATATTTTATGACAATTGGATAATGAAAGGATAAAGAAAAAACAGAAAATTTAAAGTCTTGAAAAACATGAGATAAACTTAAAATCAAATATTCATAACATTTATAGCCACTCCATTATCATCAAAATAAAACAAAGCAGACAAATAAAACACTACTAAAGAACCTGGACTTTGTTAGACTGATATTAAAGGGCAACATTAAACTGAGAGTCTTATAAATCACCCCAATGTTATAAAACTGAACAAGAGGAAAGTAATATCTCTAGAAAAATATTTACAAAGTAAGGAAATGAAATTTCATTCATCAACTGAGTGAACCTACCCTGAAAAACACCCTTGAAGGAGAATTAAGCTGCAAGTCTATACTGAAAAAAAAAATTAAACATACTCAAACAAACACTTAAGAATATAGAAAAATTTTAAAAGAAACAAACACTGAGCAAAAGGAAATCTCATTCTTTGCTGTTGGGAAAACAAAATGGAATGACATAGCTACTTTGGAAGACAATTTGGCAATTTATTACAAAGCTAAAAATAGTCTTATCATACAATCCAGCATTCAGATCCTAGGTTTAAAATTATTTGAAAATGTATACCTACAGAAATGTTTATAGGAGCTTTACTCAAAATCTCTAAAGACTGGAAGCAACTAAGATATCCTTCAATACGTGAATGGATAAACAAACTGCTATACCTATACAATAGAATACTATTCACCCATAAAAATAAATGAGCTATAAATTTATACAAAGACATGGATGAATCTTAAGTACATGTTGCTAAGCAAAAGAAGCCAATCTTTAAAAGGCTACATACTATATGATTCCATGTATATGACATTGTGTATAAAGCAAAATTCTGGAGATAGTAAACATATGAGTAGTTGCCATGGGTTTAATGTAGGGAGGGTTGAACAGATGAATTATGGGGGAGTTTTATTTAGTTGTGGGGCACAGAAAGGGAACATAATCTCCCCTCCTGAGGGTAGACTGCACATAGTGACTTCTTTCCAAAAAGGGAAAAAGAGTAACTTACCAGTAAAGAAACAACAAAAACTAATACAGCTAACTGGTGGAAGTTAACATTACTTAACAAGTCATATTGTAGAATGTTTTCTTAGTGTAAGGTGAAGACAATGGCATTTTACCTTGATGACCTTTTCCCCAACAACCCATAATCCCAGTATAATCATGAGAAAAACATCAGATGCATCCCAGTTGAGGGACATTCTACAAAACCCCTGACCAGTACCACTCAAAACTGTCAAGATCATCAAAAACAAGGAAAGTTTCAGAAACTATCACTACCAAGGGGAGCCTAAAGACATACCAAGACTAAATGTAATGTGATAGCTTGAATGTGATCCTTGAATACAGAAAGGATGTTAAAAAGAACTAAGGGAATCTAGGAACACCTAAATATGTAAAACAAATATTAACAGAATTAAAGGGAGAAATAGACTGCAACTCATTCAAATTAGAGGACTTTAACACACCACTTACATCAATAGACACATCAACCAGAAAGAAAATAAATAAGGAAACATAGGCACTGAACAACAAACTAGATCAGATGGACTTAATAGACATCTACAGAACATTCCACCCAAAAGCAGCAGGATACACATTTTTCTCAAGTGCACATGGAACATTTTCTAGAATAGATCACATACTATGCCAAAAAAACAGCCTCAAGAAATTAAAAAGATTTCAATTGTATCAAGCAACTTTTCAGACCACAATGCTATGAAACTAGAAGTAAATTACATGAAGAAAACAAAACCCCACAAACAGATGGAGGTTAAACAACATACTTCTAAATAATAAAAGGATCAATGAACAAATCAAAGTAGGAATCAAGCAATACATGGAGACAAATGAAAACAAAAATAAAACTGTTCAAAATATGTTAGATGCCAAAAAGTGGTTCTATGAGGGAAGTACATAGCAACACAGACCTACAGGCCTACCTCAAGAAGCAAGAACGATCCCAAATAAGCAGTCTAAACTCACAACTAAAGAAGCTAGAAGAAGAACAAATTAAACCCAAAGTTAGTAGAAAGAGGGACATAATGAAGATCAGAGTAGAAATAAATTAAATAGAGAATAGGAAAACAAAATAAAAAATCAGTGAAACCATGTTGTGGAGAAAAGGGAACCCTTCTACACTGTTGGTAGGAATGTAAATTGGTATAGCCACTATGGAAAGCAGTATGGATGTTCCTCCAAAAAATAAAAATAGAAATACCATATGACCTGGTAATTCCCCTTGTAGGAATTTATCTGAAGGAAACCAAATCTCAGATTCAAAAAGACATATGCATCCTTATGTTTATTACATTATTTACAATAGCCAGGATATGGAAGCAACCAAAATGTATATCAGTAGATTAATAGACAAAGAAGAAGTGGTACATATACACAATGGAATATTATTCAGCCATAAAAACAAAATCCTGACACATGGGACAACATGGATGGGCCTACAGGATATTATGGTAAGTGAAATAAGCTAGGTGGACAAAGACAAAAAACATGATTCCACTTATCTGTGGAATCGAAAAACAAAACAAGACAAAATGAATAAAATAGCAGTAGACTTGTAGACACTGAGAAGTGACTGGTTGTTACCATGGGGGAGCAGTTGGGATGGGTGAGGGGGAGGCTGAGGGCAATAAAGGGGCACAAAAATTCTCAATCATTATAAGTTGGTCATGGGGATTTTAGTACAGAATGGAGAATATAGCCATTGATTCTTTAACATCTTTCTATGTTGATGATAACTGCACTAGTGGGGGTGAGGATTTAATAATATGAGCAACTATTGAACCACTGTGTTATATATTTGAAACTAATATAAGATTGTATATAAACTATACTTCCATAAAAAAAAACCATATAACCTCAATTATATCTATAAAGCAAAATAAATAAATAAACAAAACTCACAGATACAGAGAACTGATTGTTTCCACAGGGGAGGGGGACTGTGGGATGCATGACATGGGTGAAGGGGGGTCAAGAGGTACAAGTTTCCAGTTATAAAATAAATGTCATAGGGATATATTATACAGTATAGTTACTATAGTCAATAATATTGTATATTTGAAAGTTCACAAGAGAGTAAATCGTAAAAGTTCTCTTCACAAGAAAAAAAATTATTGTAACTTTGTATGGTGATGGATGGTAACTAGACCTACTGTGGGGATGATTTATCAGTGTACACAAATAATGAATCATTATGTTGTACAACTGAAACTAATGTTATATGTCAATTATACCTCAGTTTAGAAAATGAATTTTCACTAAATAAATCTATATATAGAGTACAATCCCAATAAAATTGCATTTGTGTTTTAATAACAACAAAATTACTGTAAAATTTATATGGAAAAATAGAGATTTATAAGTAGTCAAGTCAATCTTGTAAAGGACAAATTAAATTCTTCTTACTTTCTGATATTAAAACGGACTACAGAATCACTATAATAAATGCAGGGTAGTATTGGTATAAGAACTCATATTAAACAAATACTACAATGCATAATACTTAATGAAAAAATGTAAAAGCAAAGAGTCATTCAGGTAAATAAAATATGCATGAAACAATATTATTAATTCTGTGAGAACACATCCAAATCATGGACATTGAACATGGACACTGAAAATGAACATTACAAGCATTAAATGGCTGCCTGCAATGGGGAGAGTAAAGAGAAAATTGGTGCATAACACGGTGATACAAGGAAACAAATAATCAAAATAACTCCAAAAGAAACAGAAAACATAGATTAATAATCAATTATCAATAAAAATGGAATGCAATTGAAAAGATGCTTCCTCTACCTATCTCATGACCAAATAAAAAAAGATAGGTTTTCTAGCAGTAGGTCTTTAACAAAACTTTAAGGATTAATTTGTGTCTATGGCTTAAATAATCATAAACAATGTATCCCAAAGACCCATTGATTCCATTCCTGAGTATATATTCTTAAAAAGTTATCACATACATCCTTCAGATGGCATACATTGTTTTTTTTGTGTTTTTTTTTTTTTGGATGGCAGAGAGCTGGAAAATCAGAGTTCATCAGAGCTAGAGTACAACTGGGATAGAGGTATCTCTAGGAGTATTGTACATTACTTAGAAGCAATAGATCAGATGTACACATAAACATCATGCTTAAACTTCAAATACATGCACACATAAAAATACACGTTTTGTAAGAATACAAACAAAAATACACATTAAATAATTAGAATGTTTGATTATGCAGGAATGGTTGAAAAATTCTTAAACTTCCTGAGCTTTATTTTCTACCAAGGAAAACAGAAACAATAATTGCAACTTAAAGTTTTCCATAAAACTCAAAAAAGGAAGACTAATTTATGGTATTTGAATGCTTTTCCTATTTCTCAGCTGATTGGTTATAGATTTAGTCCAAGATAATTAGAATAATTGGCTAAGGCACACCTGACTTACTGCTATATGTACTTTTTATATACATATCCCAGAGGAATAGCTATATTCTTCACCACCCAGAGGCATTTATGCAACACAACTTGGTTCTGTTCCAGGCAACAGGTGAAAGAAAAGAAAGCAGGTACATCCTTGGGCATTTAGATTGAGACAAGAGCCCAAGCAAATGAAGAGATCAATAAATAACATGTACAGGCTTTTGTTATTCCTGTCCTTTGTCCTGTGGCTGCTGTGAGTAATTCACTATATTTTGGTACTTGTGGAGGGAAAATATCACTTCCGCTGACCTTTGAAGGTGGTAATTGACTTAGCCCAGCAGCCAGGTAGTCCTACAAGAAACAATGATAGAGTTAGGAGAGAATGCTTGCCTGGAAGCAATTTCAAATGCTATCCCACTATCAAGCCACGCTTTGTACAATATCAGTTTTATGAAAGAACAGTCACTCTTAAATGAATCATTCAAGTAAATATTGACGGCAGGCATTGCATGAGGCAATGTAGGTTGAATAGTCTCATTTGTTTTTATAAAAATGCTGTATCAACAGTGTCTGGTTATCAGCTTGCAAAAGAAAAAGCATTGCATCCAGAGCAACAGCAGAACTGTCATCAAAAGCATCCAAAAGTACTGGGGGGGAAAAGCCAGAGTGAGCAAAGGTAAACAGTCCAATTTAATTATTTTGCTTCAAAACTTCAAAAGCCAAATCCTGCTATTGTAGAATACAGGTAATGCAGCAGCAGTGCTGACTGGCATGATAGAACTGTGATTGAAGGATGGGTGGGGGGGCTCGCATCAATATGAAGTTAACATTCTTTCCTATCAAAAATGGCAGATTCTGAGACTGGTATGACCAAAGTGATAGATGACTAGCTAACCTGTGGCTTGAATACATTGTAGGTACAAGAACAAGAAATTGGTATAGTATCAAGCTAAGCATTGCGCTCAAGCAAAATTCAGTCTTCTGAATAACCAAATGTGGATGGAAAGTGGATGGAAAGTGCAATTAAACTAAAAGAAACTGTAAAAGGAAAACAATTCTATGCTATTTAAAATGTATACATATGCCATGGAGTATCACCCTATGATTCATTATTATATGACGCAGAATAAATCATAGAACATTGAATAACCACAAAGCAGCACATAGACATCTAGTGAAATAGCATTACACTGCAATACATAGGGTCCATAAGAGGCTACTAGCCTTTGATCTCTTCACTCTCTGATCCCTCAGTACAAAGTTTCATAGTCACTTAAGTGATCTGTCTCAGTTTACACAATAAATATGTAAAAAATAATTCAGAGGTGAAGGAAATATCAGAGAAAACAAAAAATAAGATGATAAGACAGGATTATGTTAAATAATATCTGGGCCCCATCTTTTAACACTAATTTGTCTATAATATTGATCCGTGAGTCTCAGCTCTGTCTGAACCCTATGATTTAACAGGACTTACAGTACAAGCTTCCAATTGAAACCATTAGTACACTTTCTTCACATGAGAGGAATGAAATGAAGACAGAGAATAAAAGAACTGTGATGAGTGTGATCACATTTTTAGGTAAATGAGGCTAAGGCTAAACCATTAACAGAAAATTCCAAAAAGAAATGTATGCATCCATCATCCCACCTCTATCTGGATCAATGGACAGCCAAGAATTTTTACACCAATTTTTTAATGTATGTTGATCTTTTCTCAATGAGTTCTTACTAGTATTTTAATTCCACAGGATATTTTGAGAATGTATAATCAATAAAATTATCATGATTGGTCCAGAAGTAACAGCAAACACATGCCAAAAAGGACTGATATTTTGCCTTACTCCCCTTGCTATTCTCCCACAGATTATGTAATTCATCTAAGACTGAAAAATTGATTTTGATAAAAGGCTCTACACATCCTCCTGAATGTCAAGAAATGTAAGTACAGCCACAGACGGAGCCCACAGTCTGTGAGCCTTGACTGATAAAGTTCTTACCAGGGACAGCCTGCTGCTGAGAAGCAGACAAGCAGCTCTCATACAAAAGGGTGACCCCAAATTGCATCCTCTAGCAGCTAGATCCCTTACTGTGAAGTGCATCAGACATAAGGTAGTGTTCAGGTCTATTATCTGTCAAATGACATTTTTCTAATGGAAAGAAAATTGAACATGAAAAGAGTATTCTTTTGCTGAATCAAAATTGCAAAGGTACAATTTCTCTTCATATTGGGAATATCCTAAGTCTCAATATCATACCGCATGAAAGAAAATTACAAACACATAAAATTAAAATACCCATTATTCCTGTATAAATCCAACCAAAATGCAATAGATAGAAAATACAGTCACAAATAAGGTTTATAGCCCAGAATAACAGATAATAAGCATTGGAGACACCATATATACTCCTAGATAGGAAAGAATGAGTCAATGAAGTCATACTACAAGTTACCAAAAAATAATTCAAAAATGTGTATGCTAAGTCTGTCACTTGGTAAATACAATATGTTGAATTATGTATGATTTTTTTTATCATAACATTTTCTAAAATTCCAAGTATGTAAGAAATGTGGCAAACTTAACACAATTTTAACTCCAGACTGCAGTCTATTTTAATACATCAAACTACTTTTCTCTAGTGAAAAATGTGATGCAAATACACTTCTTTTGGGATTCTGAGCAATATTGCATTGAATTTATAGATTGATCAAGGAGGAATTGGCATCTGCTATCCAGGAACATAGCTCTGTGTGTCCATTACTCAGACCCATTTACTTGTGCTTAAGAGATGATGTTTTCTTTAGACAGAACTTGTACAAATCTTATTAGGTTTATCTTAGATATACTAAGTAAAGACTCTAGATGCAAGCCAACCTATGCTAGGTTAAGAAAAATGTGGAATTTATTAATTCATGTGAACACACAATGGAAAATTCAGGAGTGGGCCTAGTCTCTGGGAAGAATTCATGCAGATTGTCAATCACGTTACTGGTGGAGGAGTTGCTGTTCTTCCCAGGATCGTGTCTGGGAGGCGACAAGGAATGAAGCCAGCAGACAAGAGCATGGAGCAACCAGCAAAACTTTTAATGAGGAGTGAAAAGGAAAGAAAAAGATTCCTGCTAATTGGGCGGGGCTCCAAGGGATGATACCATTAAGGCTACAGTGTTTAGGGTTTATAAATACAAAAATGGAGTAATTTACATGATTGGTTGGGACTTGTTGCTATGGCCAAGCTAGATCAAAGGAAAACTCCCTTTTTTCTCAGGCTGAATTTTCTAGATGTTCAGGATGAGGGCTTGTTTACTGCAAAGCCTTGACCCTGACTGACCATAATATACCAGAGCCTTGAACTCTGTGTGCCTGCATTCGTGGCCTTGAGTTCTATCTGCCTATGTCTCACTAACACCTGCCTCAATCCCATTTTCTCTAAATATAGAGTCGGACTTCTTCCCTCCCCAATAACACCCCAAAAAACAGCTTTTCCACACATCAGAGAACACTACTCTCACGTTTTGTTCTATTTTTATTATATTGACACTGCCAAAACATTTCTATTTCTAGAATTTGCATCATCTATCTTTACCAATACCTTTATTTTACATTTTCTGTGTGTATCAACTATAAACTGAAGATATATTTTTAAAAGGGAATCTGAGAATAAGTCTTTTTAAAAATTAAAGTAGAAGGGAGTGACATCAGCAAGATGGTAAACTAGGAAGTTTCAGGCCTTTGGTCTCTCATGGAAACATTAAAACAACCAAAAGACTGGCTAAACTTTACAGAAGCTCTTGAAAATAGTCAATGTTCTACATCAACAAATCACATGCTCAATGAAGAAAAAGCCACATTCCATATGGTAGGAAATTTTCTGCTATTTTTACTGGTCCTTGCTCCATTGCAAAACAGAAGGGAAGAAGCGTCTGTTTTCAATTGTCTCCCTCAAACCAAAGGTAGAAGAGAACAGTTTATATGCAATGTTCTACTTTGTCAGGTGTCTGCCTTAGGACTGTTCTCTGTTTTGCCTCAGAGATCAGATGGGGAATAATAGCATAGCTTGGATCTCAGGTCAGGAAAAGCCGTGGCATGTAAGATGCAGGGGGACTACAGACCGTGATACTTAGGGTAAAAGATTATAGGTAAATGAATATCATAGAACATCTAAAACACCAAGGAGTAGCTGGGGTGAGACTTTTTGTGAAGTGAAGACATTCAAAAGCAGCCATGTGTACAAGTAATCAAAAAAGTCACGCACAGGATCAGGCACGATGCATAACCCAGGAAGATCTGATAAGAACTTAAGCCCTTATTTCAGTCTAATCCTAAAGTTCAGAACATGACCTAATTAGGGAAGATCTTTTCTAGTGCAGAGGCAGTCTTCAAAGACTGGGAGAGGGGGCTGATTTTTTAAAATAAACAATTGGCAACAGAAAAAACATATAAATAAAAATAAAAACACAGTACATTCAAAGAAAGAAAATAACATGGCAGTAATCATTCCTGAAGAAACACAAGCATCAAACATGCTAGAAAATGGTTTCAAAACAATTGTCTTAAATATACTCCAAGAGCTAAAGGAAAAAATGGACAAAGAGCTAAAGGAAATCAGGAAAACTATAGATAAGAAAATGAATGGAGGCATAGAAATTATAAAAAGAAACTAAATAGCTATTCTGAAACAGATATACAATGACTGAATTGTAAAAACACTAGTGGGGTTTAACAGCACACTGAAGCAGGCAGAAGAAAGAATAATGTACTTAGATACAGGACATTTGAAATTATTGTCTAAGGAGCAAAAATAAAGAATGAAGAAAGGTCAACAGAGTCTAAGGAACTTACAGGACATCATCAAGAAAACCAATATAACCATTATGGGATTCCCAGAAGGAGAGAAAAAGTAGCAGAAATTATTTTAAGAAATAACTGAAAAATATATAAAAATAATTATAAATCTATGTTGATGGTAAATGATACAAATATGTAATTTGTGACATCAATAATGTCAGTGAGTCAGAACTATAGGAGTAGTTTTAGTATGTGATTGATATTAAATTGGCATCAATCCAAAATAGATTGATATAACTTCAGGATGCTTTATGTAATCCCCACAGCAACCACAAGAAAATATCCATACAATATTCACAAAAGGAAATGAAAAGTTAATAAAAATGTGTTACCACAAAAAAAACAACAAACACAAAGGAAGGCAATAAGAAAGGATATGAAGAAGAGAGAACTGTAACTCATATAGAATATAAAACTAAAAAATAGCAAAAATCTTTCTCCTCAGTAATAATTACTTTAAAAGTCAAAGGATTAAACTCCATAATCAAAAGGCATAGATGGACAGAATGGATTTTAAAAGAACATCATTTAACAATATACTGACTACAAGACACTCACTTTAGATATAAAAACACAAATAGGTTGAAAATGAAAAGACAAAAAAACATATTGCAAATAATAAAAGAGCAGAAGTGGCTATATTCATATCAGATGAAATAGACTTTATGTCAAAAATGTACAAGAAATGGGACGGGAGGAACAACGAATGCTGGCAAGGATGTGGAGAAAGAGGAACCCTCCTACACTGCTGGTGGGAATGTAAATTAGTTCAACCATTGTGGAAAGCAGTATGGAGGTTCCTCAAAAAACTAAAAGTAGAAATACCATTTGACCCAGGAATTTCACTCCTAGGAATTTACCCAAAGAAAAAAAGATTCCAGATTCAAAAGGACATATGCACCCCTATTTCTATCAGAGTACTATTTACAATAGCCAAGATATGGAAGCAACTTGAGTGTCCATCCATAGATGAATGGATGAAGAAGTGGTACATATATACAATGGAATATTAGTCAGCCATAAGAAGAAAATAAATCATGCCATTTGCAACAACGTGGATATATTAGGCTCCTCCTTGTGCACTTGGTCCACTGGACCAGGCAGTGGAGGCAGGTGCTACAACCAGGAAACAGTAAAGAGCTCTTCCCTCCCAGCAGTTGCTGGTGCTGCTCACCTGTGACCCTCACCATTGCTAAAGGTGCTCTGCAGCTCCAGAGAGTAGAGCTTCTGGGCACTAGAGGGCACCACCTACACAAACTATTATTCCATATGATTCACTAAGAAAAATGAAATGGCAAAAGCATTTTCCAAACAAAACTATAGGAGATGGCAGAAAGAGGGCTAAGTGAAACCAAAATCACCAAATTTATTGGTAAAGATTTCAACATAAAAATCACAAACATTCTCATGGAGCTACAGAAAAATATTCAAGATCTCAAATGACTTCAATAAAGAGATAGAAACTGAAAAATACAGTATCTGAAATGAAACATACAATGGAGGGATTTAAAAGTAGATTAGATGAAGTAGAGGAAACGGTAAATGAAATAGAAATTAGAGAACAGGAAAACAAAGATGAGGCAAAGAGAAAAAAAATGATCTCTAGAAATGAAAGAATAATGAGAACTGTGAGACCAGTCAAAATGGAACAGTATTCACATTATAGGGGTACCAAAAGAAGAAAAGAAAGAAAAAGGGATAGAAAGTCTCTTTGAGGAAATAGTTGCTGAAAACTTCCCCAATCAGGGAAGGACATAATCTCTCAGGTAATAGAAGTGCAGAGATTTTCCAACACAAGGACCTCAGAAGACACAAGCAGGACATGTAATAATTAAAATGGCCAATAGCAAGGACAAGGAGACTGTACTAAAAGCAGTCAGAGGGAGAAGAAAGATAATGTAGAAAGGAAGCCCATCAGGCTATGATCAGATTTCTCAGCAGAAACCTTACAGGCCCAAAAGGAGTGGCATGATATATTTAATGCAATGAAACAGAAGGGCCTCCAACCAAAAATACTCTACCCAGTAAGACTATCATTTAAATTTGAAGGAGGGTTTAATCAATTTCCAGATAAGCAAAAGTTGAGGGAATTTACGTCCCAGAAACCATCTCTACAGTCTATTTTAAAGGTACTGCTATAGAAGGAAATGCTCCTAAGGCTAAATAGCTGTCACCAGAGAAAATAAAACCACGGTAAAGGAAGTAGCCCAATTAATTATAAAGCAAAGGCAAAATTAAATCAACTACCTGCAAAGTCAGTCAAGCAATACACAGAGTACAGAATGTGACACCTAACATATAAAGAGTGGAGGAAGAAGAAGGGAGAAAAAATAAGAATCTTTAGCTTCTGTTTGAAATAGCATAATAAGTGAGTTAGGTCAGACTGTTAGATAATAAGGAAGCTGCCCTTGAACCTTTGGTAACTACAAATCTAAAGCCATCAATGGCAATAAGTACATATCTATTGATAATCACCCTAAATGTAAATGGATTGAATGCACCAATCAAAAGACATGGAGTTACAGAATGGACAAAAAAAAACAAGACACATCTATATGCTGCCTACAAGAGACTCACTTCAAACCCAAGGACATACACAGACTAAAAGTGAAAGGATGGAAAAAGATATTTCATGCGAATAATAGGGAGAAAAAAGCAGAAATAGCAGTACTTATATCAGACAAAATAGACTTCAAAACAAAGGAAGTAACAAGAGACAAAGACAGACATTGCATAGTGATAAAGGGGTCAGTCCAACAAGAGGATATAACCATTATAAATATCTGCACCCAATATGGGAGCATCTAAATATGTGAAACAAATCCTAACAGAATTAAAGGGGGAAGCAGAATGAAATGAATTCATTTTAGGAGACTTCAACACACCACTCATTTCAAAAGACAGATCAACCACAGAGAAAGTAAGTATGGAGACAGAGGCACTGAACAATGCATTAGAACAGATGGACATAACAGAAATCCACAGAACACTCCACCCAAAAGCAGCAGGATACACATTCTTCTCAGTTATACATGGAACATTTTCCAGAATAGATCACATAGTAGGCCACAAAAAGAGCCTCAGTAAATTCAAAAAGACTGAAGTTGTGCCAACCATGTTCTCAAACTACAAAGGTATGAAGCTAGAAATAAATTATGCAAAGAAAACAAAAAAGCCCACAAACACATGGAGGTTTAACAACATGCCCCTAAATAATCAATGGATCAATGACCAAATAAAAACAGAGATTAAGCAATATATGGAGACACATTAAAACAACATCTCAACAGCCCAAAACCTGAGGGATGCAGTGAAGCAGTTCTGAGAGGATAACATATTGAAATACAGGCTTACCTCAAGAAATAACAATTCGAAATTAACAGTCTAAACTCACAATAAATGAAACTAGGAAAAGAAGAAGATAAAATGAGGCCCAAATTCAGTAGAAGGAGGGATTTAATGAAGATCAGAGCAGAAATAAATAAAACTGAGAAGAATAAAAGAGTAGAAAGAATTAATTAAACCAGAAGCTGGTTCTTTGAGAAAATAAACAAAGTAGATAAACCTCTAGCTATTCTTATAAAGAGAATAAGAGAGTATACACACATAAAAAGAATCAGAAATGAGAAAGTAAAAATTACTATGAACACCACAGAAATACAAAGAATTATTAGAGAATACTATGAAAAAATTACATGCCAACAAACTGGATAACCTAGAAGAAATGGACAACTTTCTAGAAAAATACAACCTTCCAAGACTGACACAGGAAGAAAAAGAAAATCTGGACAGACCAATGACCTGCAATGAAATTGAATTGGTAATCAAAAAACTACCTAAGAACAAAACCCCTGGACCAGATGACTTTACCACTGAATTTTATCAAACATGTAGAGAAGACCTAATACCCGCCCTCCTTAAAGTTTTCTAAAAAGTAGAAGAGCAGGCAACACTTCCAAACTCATTCTACAAAACCAGCATCACTCTAAAACCAAAACCAGGCAAAGACACCACAAAAAGAAAACTACAGAGCAATATCCCTGATGAACATAGATGCAAAAATACTCAACAAAATATTAGCAAATAGAATTCAAAAATAAATCAAAAGATCATCCATCACGATCAACTGGAATTTATTCTAGGGATTCAAGGATGGTACAATACTTGAAAATCCATCAACATCATACATCACATCAACAGAAAGAAGGACAAAAATCACACAATCATCTCCATAAATGCTGAAAAAGCATTTGATAAAATTCAACATCCATTCATGACAAAATTGTCACTGAAATGGGTATTGAGGGCAAGTACCACAACATAATAAAAGGCCATATATGACAAACCCACAGCCAACATCCTATTTAACAATGAAAAGCTAAAAGCTTTTCCTCTAAGATTGGAAACATGACAAGGATGCCCAGTCTCCCCACTTTGATTCAACACAGTACTGGAGGTCCTCGCCATGGCAGTCAGACAACACAAAGAGATAAAAACATCCAAATTAGTAAGGAAGAAAATAAACTGTCACTATTTGAGATGACATATTATATATAAAAAACCCTAAAGAATCCACCAAAAAACTACTAAAACTAATAGAATTCAGCAAAACTGCAGGATATAAAATTTATACTCAGAAATCTGTTGTATTCCTATGTCCTAATGATGAAGTAGCAGAAAGAGAAATCAGGAAAACAACTGCATTTACAACTGCATCAAGAAGAATAAAATATTTGGGAATAAACCTAACTAAGGATGTGAAAGAACTATACTCTGGGAACTACAAGACGCTCATGGGAGAAACTATAGAAGACACCAGTAAATGGAAATCTATCCCATGGTCATGAATAGTAAGAATTAATATAATCAAAATGCCCATCCTGCCTAAAGCAATCTACAGATTCAATGTAATCCCTATCAAAATACTGACAGCATTCTTCCATGAACTAGAACAAATAGTTCTAAAATTCATATGGAACCACGAAAGACCCTGAATAGCCAAAGAAATCCTGAAAAGGAAGAATAAAGCTGGGGGATTATGCTCCCCAACTTCAAGCTCTATTACAAAGCCACAGTAATCAAGACAATTTGGTACTGGCAGAAGAACAGACCCATAGAACAATTGAATAGAAAAGTGAATTCAAATATAAATCCAAGCATATATGGTCAATTAATATACAATAAATGAGCTATGGATATACAATGGAGAAATGACGGCCTCTTCAACAACTGGTGTTGGCAAAACTGGACAGCTATATGAAAGAGAATGAAACTGGATTACTGTCTAACTCCTTACCCATAAGTAAACTCGAAATGGATCAAGGACCTGAATATAACTCATGAAATCATGAAACTCCTAGACAAAAACATAGGCAAAACTCTCTTGAATATAAACATGAGGAACTTTTACATGAACATATCTCCTTGGTCAAGGGAAACAAAAGCAAAAATTAACAAATGGGACTACATCAAACTAAAAATCTTCTGTACAGCAAAGGACACCATCATCAGTAAAAAAGGGGCATCCTACAGTATTGGGGAATATATTTGTAAATGACTTGTCTGATAAGGGTTAACATCTGAAATATATAAATAGCTCACATGCTTCAACACCAAAAAAACAAACAACCTGATTAAAAAATGGGCAGAGGCCTGAACAGAGACTTCTTCAAAGAAGAAATTCATATGGCCAACAAGTACATGAAAAGATGCTTCACATTATTAATCATCAGAGAAATGCAATTTAATATCACAGTGAGATATCACCTCATATCTGTTAGGATGGCCAATATCTAAAAGACTAGAGGCAACAAATGCTAGTGAGGGTGTGAAAAGAGGGGAATCGTCATACACTGTTGGTTGGAATGTAAATTAGTTCAACAATTGTGGAACGCAATATGGAGGTTACTCAAAAAAAAGTTACAAGAAGCAAAGATGGACATTATATAGTGAAAAAAGGTTAATTCACCAAGAAGGTATAACAATTACAAAACTGACAAACCTCCAGATAGTTTGACTAAGAAAAAAGAGAGAAGACACAAATAACTAAAATCAGAAATGAAAAGGGGATGTAATTTTTTACAGAATAAAATGTTACACTAAAGTCCCATGAAAAATTGTATGCAAACAGATTGGATACCTTAGATAAAACAAATTTCTAGAACCATGCAACCTAGCCAAAACTGAATAATGATGAAATAAAATCTGAGTACACTTATAACTAGTATGGAGATTGAGTAACCAAAAATCTCCTGACAAAGAAAATCCCATTTCTGAATCGCTTCACTACTGAATTCTACAAAACATTTAAAGAAGCATTAACACCAATCATTCTCGAACTCTTCCAAAATATTAAATATTAAAAATATTTAAATGGAGGGAACACTCCCTAATTCATTGTATAAAGCTAGAATAGCCCTAATACCTGAGGCAGATTAAGAAACTGCTGTAAGAAATCTACAGACTTGTAACCTTTATGAACATGGATGAAAAAATTATCAACAAAATACTAGCAAAGTGAATTCAGTAGCACATTAAAAGAAGTCATGTATCATGACTAAGTTCCTCAAAAAATAAATTACCATATGATCCATAGATTCCACTTCTGGTTATATACCCCAAAATACTGAAAACAGAGACTTGAACAGATATTAATACATTAATGTTCAGAGCAGCATTATTCTTAATAGCCAGAAGGTGAAAATAGCTGAAATATCCATTGATAGATGAATGGCAAATAATAGGTGGTATATAAATACAATGGAAAATTATTCAGCCTTAATAAGGAATGTAATTTTGACACATGTTACAATATGGATTGATCCTGAAAACATGTTAAGTGAAATAAGCCATACACGAAAGGACAAATGTATAATCACAGTTATCTGAGGCACCAAGAGTAGTGGGGGAATGGTGGTTGTTAGGTACTGGGCAGGGGTGAGGAGGGATTGAAGAAGAATTGGAAGTTTTTGTTTCATGGATAGAATTTACAGTTGGGAAGATGAAAAACTGGAGATGGATGGTGGTGATGGCTGCACAACAATATGAATGTACTTAATGTCACTTAATTGATCTGTACTGCTAAAAATGGTTAAAATGGCAAAATTTGCTATATATTTTACAATTAAAAGAAACTAAGTTAAATTGCACATACATTGTAATGCCAGGATTTTTAAATTGCAGTTCAATGAATTTTGTCAAATGTAATTCACCCATGTAAACAGCAACCTAATCAAAAGATACAAAATTTTCTTTTTTTTTTTTTAGATAATTATTTTTTTTATTGAAGGGTAGTTGACACACAGTATTACATTAGTTTCAGGTGTACAACATAGTGATTCAACATTTATATACATGACAATTCTAGGTACCAGCTATCACCATACCAAGCTGTTACAATATCTTGACTATATTCCTTATGCTGTACATTACATCCCGGTTACTTATTTATTTTACCATTGGAAGTGAGTACTTTTTTTTTTGTGAGGGTATCTCTCATATTTATTGATCAAATGGTTGTTAACAACAATAAAATTCTGTATAGGGGAGTCAATGCTCAATGCACAATCATTAATCCACCCCAAGCCTAATTTTCGTCAGTCTCCAATCTTCTGAGGCATAACAAACAAGTTCTTACATGGAGAACAAATTCTTACATAGTGAATAAGTTACATGGTGAACAGTACAAGGGCAGTCATCACAGAAACTTTCGGTTTTGCTCATGCATTATGAACTATAAACAGTCAGTTCAAATATGAATACTAATTTGATTTTTATACTTGATTTATATGTGGATACCACATTTCTCTCTTTATTATTATTATTTTTAATAAAATGCTGAAGAAGGTAGGTAGATACAAGATAAAGGTAGAAAACATAGTTTAGTGTTGTAAGGGATCAAATGTAGATGATCAGGTGTGTGCCTGTAGACTATGTGTTAATCCAAGCTAGACAAGGGCAATAAAACATCCACATATGCAGAAGATTTCTCTCAGAACGGGGGGGGGTGAGGTTCTAAGCCTCACCTCTGTTGATCCCCAGTTTCTCATCTGATGACCCCCCTGCGATTGTGCCTGTCTTAGGTTGTTCCTCCCTTGAGGAATCTTACCCGTCTCTGGCTAACCAGTCATATTCCGGGGCCATACAGGGAAATGTAAAGTTGGTAAGTGAGAGAGAAGCCTTATTGTTTGAAATGCTTAGCTTTTTATTTCTTTGCATATTTATGCCCTGTAGCTTCTATGCCCAGCATTTGTCTTGAGGTATCTTTACCACTTGGAAGAATTATGATACTCGGTAAATTTGATATGAGGCACGAATTCTATTTAAGGGTTGTAATTAGGAAGGAAGAAGAAAAGCTATAGAAGTAGCAGGCGGTAGAAAACATGGGAAGATTGATTATTTCTTTGACATATCTTCTTGTAGAGTAACTTCAGCATGTATAGGTTTTAAGCTACTACTTAAATTGTGCACACACATTAACATAATAGTAGAATAGTTACATAACCAAAGCATACCTGTAATTACCAGCCATCTCCAGTGAAACCAAGAAAACCAGTTAGGCACCTTAGGCATTTGTGAAAACTTATCTATGATATGGTGGATATTGTCCAACTGAACTTGAACAGTCTGAGAGAAATCAGACAAATTCAAACAACCCATTAATGGGGAATGTTCACATCCCTTATGTTCTTTTAACAGTAAATAGTCTGTAGTTGTAAGATTTTGGAGTGCTACAATTTGCATTTCTCCTAATTCTTGATTGAGTTCCAACAGTATAGATCCAGTCAAATTTGTTGTTTTACTGTATGCACAGGCCAGCTTAGATATCTCCTTCATTCCCATGGCAAGTCCAGGAACTGGTGGGATGAGTGCATCTACAGCTGTAGCAGTGCGTGGATCTTTGTTGGGGTTTTTTGATGATCATCTTCTGGCATGAGTCTTCCAGAGTGCTGATGTTGGAAGTTCTTTTTCATATCGTGTCTTAGTTCATTTTTGGGGTAGCCCAATTAGGCTTTGATCCTCTGTAGAAACACAAACAGACCCTTTGCCTACACTTTTATATGCCCTTTATTCCCTTGTGTAGAACTCATTGGAGGTTACCACACAGGAACTGCCCTTTTTTTTTTTTGGTACCACTAATCTACACTTACATGACGAATATTATGTTTACTAGGCTCTCCCCTATACCAGGTCCCCCCTATAAACCCCTTTACAGTCACTGTCCATCAGCATAGCAAAATGCTGTAGAATCACTACTTGCCTTCTCTGTGTTGTACAGCCCTCCCTTTTCTCCTACCCCTCCATGCATGCTAATCTTGATACCCCCCTACTTCTCCCCCCCTTATCCTTCCCTACCTCCCCATCATCCCCAGTCCCTTTCCCTTTGGTACCTGTTAGTCCATTCTTGAGTTCTGTGATTCTGCTGCTGTTTTGTTCCTTCAGTTTTTCCTTTGTTCTTATATTCCACAGATAAGTGAAATCGTTTGGTATTTTTCTTTCTCCACTTGGCTTATTTCACTGAGCCTAATACCCTCTAGCTCTATCCATGTTGTTGTAAATGACAGGATTTCTTTTTTTATGGCTGAATAATATTCCATTTTGTATATGTACCACATATTCTTTATCCATTCATCTATCGATGGGCATTTAGGTTGCTTCCAATTCTTGGCTATTGTAAATAGTGCTGCGATAAACATAGGGGTGCACTGATCTTTCTCATACTTGATTACTGCATTCTTAGGGTAAATTCCTAGGAGTGCAATTCCTGGGTCAAATGGTAGGTCTGTTTTGAGCATTTTGATGTACCTCCATATTGCTTTCCACAATGGTTGAACTAACTTACATTCCCACCAGCAGTGTAGGAGGGTTCCCCTTTCTCCACAGCCTCGCCAACATTTGTTGTTTGTCTTTTGGATGGCAGCCATCCTTACTGGTGTGAGGTGATACCTCATTGTAGTTTTAATTTGCATTTCTCTGAGAATGAGCAATGTGGAGCATCTTTTCATGTGTCTGTTGGCCATCTGTATTTCTTTTTTGGAGAACTGTCTGTTCAGTTCCCCTGCCCATTTTTTAATTGGGTTATTTGTTTTTTGTTTGTTGAGGCGTGTGAGCTCTTTATATATTCTGGACATCAAGCCTTTATCGGATGTGTCATTTTCAAATATATTCTCCCATACTGTAGGGATCCTTTTTGTTCTATTGATGGTGTCTTTTGCTGTACAGAAACTTTTCAGCTTAATATAGTCCCACTTATTCATTTTTGCTGTTTTTTTCCTTGTCCGGGGAGATATGTTCAAGAAGAGGTCACTCATGTTTATGTCTAAGAGATTTTTGCCTATGTTTTCTTCCAAGAGTTTAATGGTTTCATGACTTACATTCAGGTCTTTGATCCATTTTGAGTTTAGTTTTGTATATGGGGTTAGACAATGGTCCAGTTTCATTCTCCTACATGTAGCTGTCCAGTTTTGCCAGCACCATCTGTTGAAGAGACTGTCATTTTGCCATTGTATGTCCATGGCTACTTTATCAAATATTAATTGACCGTAAATGTCTGGGTTAATGTCTGGATTCTCCAGTCTGTTAAATTGGTCTGTGGCTCTGCTCTTGTGCCAGTACCAAATTGTCTTGATTACTATGGCTTTATAGTAGAGCTTGAAGTTGGGGAGTGAGATCCCCACTACTTTATTCTTCTTTCTCAGGATTGCTTTGGCTATTCGGGGTCTTTGGTGTTTCCATATGAATTTTTGAATTATTTGTTCCAGTTCATTGAAGAATGTTGCTGGTAGTTTCATAGGGATTGCATCAAATCTGTATATTGCTTTGGGCAGGATGGCCATTTTAACGATATTAATTCTTCCTAGCCATGAGCATGGGATGAGTTTCCATCTGTTAGTGTCCCCTTTAATTTCCCTTAAGAGTGACTTGTAGTTTTCAGAGTATAAGTCTTTCACTTCCTTGGTTAGGTTTATTCCTAGGTATTTTATTTTTTTTTGATGCAATTGTGAATGGAGTTGTTTTCCTGATTTCTCTTTCTGTTGGTTCATTGTTAGTGTATAGGAAAGCCACAGATTTCTGTGTGTTGATTTTGTATCCTGCAACTTTGCTGTATTCCGATATTAGTTCTAGTAGTTTTGGGGTGGAGTCTTTAGGGTTTTTTATGTACAGTATCATGTCATCTGCAAATAGTGACAGTTTAACTTCTTTACCACTCTGGATTCCTTGTATTTCTTTGTTTTGTCTGATTGCCATGGCTAGGACTTCCAGTACTATGTTAAATAACAGTGGGGAGAGTGGGCATCCCTGTCTAGTTCCCGATCTCAGAGGAAATGCTTTCAGCTTCTCGCTGTTCAATATAATGTTGGCTGTGGGTTTATCATAGATGGCCTTTATTATGTTGAGGTACTTGCCCTCTATTCCCATTTTGCTGAGAGTTTTAATCATGAATGGATGTTGAACTTTGTCAAATGCTTCTTCAGCATCTATGGAGATGATCATGTGGTTTTTGTCTTTCTTTTTGTTGATGTGGTGGATGATGTTGATGGACTTTCGAATGTTGTACCATCCTTGCATCCCTGGGATGAATCCCACTTGGTCATGGTGTATGATCCTTTTGATGTATTTTTGAATTCGGTTTGCTAATATTTTGTTGAGTATTTTTGCATCTACGTTCATCAGGGTTATTGGTCTGTAGTTTTCTTTTTTGGTGGGGTCTTTGCCTGGTTTTGGTATTAGGGTGATGTTAGCTTCATAGAATGAGTTTGGGAGTATCCCCTCCTCCTCTATTTTTTGGAAAACTCTAAGGAGAATGGTTATTATGTCTTCCCTGTATGTCTGATAAAATTCTGAGGTAAATCCATCTGGCCCGGGGGTTTTGTTCTTTGGTAGTTTTTTGATTACCGCTTCAATTTCGTTGCTGGTAATTGGTCTGTTTAGATTTTCTGTTTCTTTCTGGGTCAATTGTGGAAGGTCGTATTTTTCAAGGAAGTTGTCCATTTCTCCTAGGTTTCCCACCTTGTTAGCATATAGGTTTTCATAGTATTCTCTAATAATTCTTTGTATTTCTGTGGGGTCCGTCATGATTTTTCCTTTCTCATTTCTGATACTGTTGATTGGTGTTGACTCTCTTTTCTTCTTAATAAGTCTGGCTAGAGGCTTATCTATTTTGTTTATTTTCTCAAAGAACCAGCTCTTGGTTTCATTGATTTTTGCTATTGTTTTATTCTTCTCAATTTTATTTATTTCTTCTCTGATCTTTATTATGTCCCTCCTTCTGCTGACCTTAGGCCTCATTTGTTCTTCTTTTTCCAATTTCGATAATTGTGACATTAGATCATTCATTTGGGATTGCTCTTCCTTTTTTAAATATGCTTGGATTGCTATATACTTTCCTCTTAAGACTGCTTTTGCTGCATCCCACAGAAGTTGGGGCTTAGTGTTGTTGTTGTCATTTGTTTCCATATATTGCTGGATCTCCATTTTGATTTGGTCATTGATCCATTGATTATTTAGGAGCGTGTTGTTAAGCCTCCATGTGTTTGTGAGCCTCTTTGCTTTCTTTGTACAGTTTATTTCTAGTTTTATGCCTTTGTGGTCTGAAAAGTTGGTTGGTAGGATTTCAATCTTTTGGAATTTTCTGAGGCTCTTTTTGTGGCCTAGTATGTGGTCTATTCTGGAGAATGTTCCATGTGCACTTGAGAATAATGTATATCCTGTTGCTTCTGGATGTAGAGTTCTATAAATGTTTATTAGGTCCATCTGCTCTACTGTGTTGTTCAGTGCTTCCATGTCCTTACTTATTTTCTGCCCGGTGGATCTATCCTTTGGGGTGAGTGGTGTGTTGAAGTCTCCTAGAATGAATGCATTGCAGTCTATTTCCCCCTTAGTTCTGTTAGTATTTGTTTCACATATGCTGGTGCTCCTGTGTTGGGTGCATATATATTTAGAATGGTTATATCCTCTTGTTGGACTGAGCCCTTTATCATTATGTAGTGTCCTTCTTTATCTCTTGTTACTTTCTTTGTTTTGAAGTCTATTTTGTCTGATATTAGTACTGTTACCCCTGCTTTCTTCTCGCTGTTGTTTGCTTGAACTATGTTTTTCCATCCCTTGACTTTTAGTCTGTACATGTCTTTGGGTTTGAGGTGAGTTTCTTGTAAGCAGCATATAGATGGGTCTTGCTTTTATATCCATTCTATTACTCTATGTCTTTTGATTGGTGCATTCAGCCCGTTAACATTTATGGTGACTATTGAAAGATATGTACTTATTGCCATTGCAGGCTTTAAATTCGTGGTTACCAAAGGTTCAAGGTTAGCCTCTTTAGTATCTTACTGCCTAACTTAGCTCGCTTATTGAGCTGTTATATACACTGTCTGGAGATTCTTTTCTTCTCTCCTTTCTTATTCCTCCTCCTCGATTCTTCATATGTTGGGTGTTTTGTGCTGTGCTCTTTCTAGGAGTGCTCCCATCTAGAGCAGTCCCTGTAAGATGTTCTGTAGAGGTGGTTTGTGGGAAGCAAATTCCCTCAGCTTTTGTTTGTCTGGGAACTGTTTAATCCCTCCTTCATATTTGAATGATAGTCGTGCTGGATACAGTATCCTTGGTTCAAGGCCCTTCTGTTTCATTGTATTAAATATATCATGCCATTCTCTTCTGGCCTGTAGGGTTTCTGTTGAGAAATCTGACGTTAGCCTGATGGGTTTTCCTTTATAGGTGACCTTTTTCTCTCTAGCTACCTTTAAAACTCTTTCTTTGTTCTTGATCTTTGCCATTTTAATTATGTGTCTTGGTGTTGTCCTCCTTGGGTCCTTTCTGTTGGGGGTTCTGTGTATTTCCGTGGTCTGTTCGATTATTTCCTCCCCCAGTTTGGGGAAGTTTTCAGCAATTATTTCTTCTAAGATACTTTCCATCTCTTTTCCTCTCTCTTCTTCTTCTGGAACCCCTATAATATGGATATTGTTCCTTTTGGATTGGTCACATAGTTCTCTTAACATTGTTTCATTCCTGGAGATCCTTTTATCTCTCTCTCTGTCAGCTTCTATGCATTCCTGTTCTCTGGTTTCAATTCCATCAATGGCCTCTTGCATCCTATCCTTTCTGCTTATAAACCCCTCCAGAGTTTGTTTCATTTCTGTAATCTCTTTTCTGGCATCTGTGATCTCCCTCCGGACTTCATCCCATATCTCTTGCATATTTCTCTGCATCTCTGTCAGCATGTTTATGATTCCTATTTTGAATTCTTTGTCAGGAAGACTGGTTAGGTCTGTCTCCTTCTCTGGTGTTTTCTCTGTGATCTTTGTCTGCCTGTAGCTTTGCCTTTTCATGGTGATAGGAATAGTTTGCAGAGCTGGGACGAGTGAAGGCTGGAAGAACTTCCCTTCTTGTTGGTTTGTGGCCCTCCTCTCCTGGGACAACAGCGATCTCTAGTGGCTTGTGCTGGGCAGCTGCGTGCAGACAGGGTTTCTTCTTCCTGCCCGGCTGCTATGGAGTTTATCTCCGCTGTTCCTGTGGGCGTGGCCTGGTTCGGGCCTCTGCTCCAAAGTGGTGGATTCGCGTTGTAGGTGGAGCGGCCTGGAGGCTATTTATCTCTGTAAGGGGCCTCCCTGCTCCCTGCAGCCCAGGGGTTAGTGTGCCCAGAGATCCCCGGATTCCCTACCTCTGTATTAAGTGTCCCGCCCTGCCCCTTTAAGACTTCCAAAAAGCACCCACCAAAACAAAACAGCAACCACAAAAAAAAAAAAAAAAATTTTATTAAAAAAAAAAAAAAAAGAATGGTGGCCGCTCGTTTTTCTTTATTCTCCAGCGCCAGCCTCCGGCATCTGCTCACTGGTCTTGCTGCTCTGTTTCCCTAGTATTGGGGTCCCTATCCCTTTAGGTCTTCCAAAATGCGCTCGCCAAAACAAAACAGGAAAAAATAAATGGTCGCTCGCTTTTCTGGTGTCCTCCGGCGCCCGGCCTCCGGTGCCTGCTCACTGTTCTTGCTGCCCTGTTTCCCTAGTATTGGGGGCTCGATCCCTTTAAGACTTCCAAAAAGCGCTCGCCAAAACAGAAAAAAAAAAAAATGTTCGCTCACTTTTCTTATGTCCTCCGGCGCCCGGCCTCTGGTGCCAGCTCACTGTTCTTGCTGCCCTGTTTTCCTAGTATCCAGGGCCCTGCACTCTGGCCCGGATGGCTGGGGCTGGGTGTTCGGCATTCCTGGGCTCCGTCTCCCTCCCGCTCTGCCTATTCTTCTCCTGCCGGGAGTTGGGGGGATGGGTGCTCGGCTCCCGCCGGGCCAGGGCTTGTATCTTACCCTCTTTGCGAGGCGCTGGGTTCTCTCAGGTGCTGATGTGGTCTGGATGTTGTCCTGTGTCCTTTGGTCTTTATTCTAGGAAGAGTTGTCTTTGTTATATTTTCATAGATACATGTGGTTTTGGGAGGAGATTTCCGCTGCTCTACTCACGCCGCCATCTTTTTCCCCTTCCCCAAAATTTTCTTTACTCCAGAAAATTACTTTCTTTCCCATCTCAGGCAATTTTCACCCCCACATAGGCAGCCATTTTCCTTAATTCTATCATCTTATATTAGTTTTCACTGTTTTTGAGCTCCATATAATAATATAGTACATAGTATTTTTATGACTGATTTCTTTTGCTCACCAAATTATTGTAAAATTAATACAGATTGCTGTGTTTGTCAGTGTATCGTTTTTGCAATTAAACCATAACAGTTAATTGTGTGAATATGACAATTTGTATGTTATCTTTTTGTTTATGAACATTTGTGTTATTTTAATTCAGGGCTATTATGAATAAAGCTATTACAAAATTTCTATAAAACATTTCTGTAGGCAAATACTATCCTTCCTGTTGGATAAATTCCTAGGAATGGAATTACTTTGTCAGAGAGTAGATATGTTTAATACAATAATAAACCACCAGTTTTGCAAAGTCAGTTTACCATTTTGCACAATAAAGTAGATGAGTTCCAGTCACTCCATACCTTGGCCAACATTTGAAGTTTTTGCTCTTTAATTTTAGCCTTTCTAGTGGATGGGTAGTCATATCCCATTGTGGTTTTAACTGCATTTCTATGATGAATAAAGATATAATAGCCCACTTTGTGTGCTTAATGGTCATTTATATAGCTTCTTTGGTGCATTAACTGCTCAAAATTTTTGTCCATTTGAATCAGGTTGTCTTTTTTTTCAGATTGTCTTCTTATAGCTAAGTTTTAAGACTTTATTATATATTCTAAATGAAATGTATTGAAAGCTCTTCTATTGCCCTATTTCTCCCTATATAAATATATATATGCATTAAATATGTGTAGTTTGATTTATCATTTTCTTAATGAGAACTTTAAAATTTTAAGTCTGATCTATATTTTCATGATTTTTATGGTTAATATGCCTCCTAGTGCATCTCTGGATACACAGAACTGCACTAGGAGGAGCTGGATCTGAGTTTCAGGATTTGCTGTTGGACAGAGTTTAGCTGGCTTGCCTGAGGAAGCACCAGCAGGCATGTCTCCCCGTGAGTCCCAGGTTGGTTGGGCCTGCTCACAGACCACAACAGAGAGGAGCTGGAGCCGAGTCACAGGGTTGTTTCAGGATCTGTCAGACCAAAGTTTGCTGACCTCTCTTTGGGGTCACTGACAGCAATGTCTCCTAGTGCATCCCTGGACTGGCAGAACTGCTCATAGACTATGGCTGGGAGGGACTGGAGTTGAATATAGGGCCACATCAGGATCTCCAAAGGGTGCTTATGGGAGTGTCTTCCAGTGGGTTCCTGGGCTGGCAGAATTGATAATGAAAATGTGGCTGAGAGCAGCCAGAGCCCAGTTACAGTACTATTTCAAAATCTATGGTCAGCCCAAGTTCAGAGGGCTTGCCTCCAAGGCCTCCTGGACTGCAGCCAAGAAAGACCACTTCAGGGTCCACAGCCAGGACTGAGGACTGAGGTCTGTGGGCTTGGTACTTGAGGCACAATCAGGTGTGACTCCTTCTGGTTCCCTTGGGGTATGGAAGCTAGATAAGGCCAAATTGGGGGAAGGGTATGCTACAGCTGAGTCCACAGGAGTATGGAGCTATTTCTGGGTCTGAAGCCAAGACCATGGCTGACAAGTTAGCCACCCAGTGTGGGCCTACCTTCTTAAAATGGCCATCCTTGCTCTGGTATCCACTAGAGTTTCACAGTCTCCTGCATGGATCCCAAAGCTCCTGCAAAGGCACTTTTATCCATGGATGACTGACATTATTGTTGCTAGAGGGAGGATATGAAGAGGAAACATCTATTCTTCCATCTGGCTCTCAAATTTCCTAAATCTCAATCTCACTAGACATGTGTCCTTGGACAGTGAGATTTACAGGTGTTTCTTAGCTTCTCTTGCCTCCTCCTCTGGTAAGACAGGAAGTTAGAGTGGGCTAGAGTTTGGGAAATACCTTTTCCCCAAGTTAGCAAAGAGTCTCAGGCAGTCTTCTTCTCTAGATTGTAGGCTTTTGTTATGGAGAAGACTCTGGGCGTATTTTACAAGAATTACTCTTCCTCTTGCCCTACCAGAGACATGAAGGGATCTTTCTTGACTCTTCTCTGTGAGAACATGATGGTGTCCTTGTAGTTAAGACCCACAAATTTTGGAGAGTCTGCCTAAAACTATGGCCCCACAGTTATCACTCTCATATTAGTCCACAGTCAGTCTCCAGCAGTTTGTCAAAATTACTATTTTAAATGTTCCTGCCATTTGATGAGTTCAGTGTCTTCTGCTCCAAGTCAACAGATCTTGGCTATGACTCTCTGGATTCACCTACCTTTCTAGGTTTCAGGATGGATGTTTGCCATGCAACTTCGGTTCTATGAGTCTGAAAAAAGTCATTTTTCTGTTACTTCAGCTTCAGCTGCTTGTGATTAGACAAGAATGAGGATTTCTAAACTCTTCACATGTTAGAAGTGAAACTAGAAGTTCACTTTACTCATTTTTTAAATTTGCCTTTTCAACAATGTAAACATATTTTTAAGTGTTTTATTTTCTTGATTATTGCTTTTATCATGCTTTGATTTTGTTGCAATTTTGAATTTGTAAATAGGTGGTTTTCATCAAATTTGGGATATCTGTAGACACTAATTCCTCATTTACTTTTTCTATTCCATTCTCTCAGTCTTCTCCTACTGGGACTCTAATTATACACATTAAACTGTTTTTTATTGTCCTATGAATCAGTAAGTTTGTTATTTTTTAATCTTTTCTTCTCTTTGTTCTTTAGACAATTTCTATTGATCTAGCTTCAGGATCACAAACCCTTTCTTCTCTCAACCCCAACATACTGTCAATCCCAGGCAGTGAGTTTTTCATTAAAGATATAGTACTTTTCATTTCTACAATTTCTATTTGATTCTTTTATATGTTTTTTTCTGATATTATTCATCTGTTATCAATTATAACCATTTTCCTTTGAATTCTTAAACATGTTTATGATAGTTACTCTACTGCAATTGTCTATTAAGTCCAACTCATTCCAGAATCTTTCTAATGATATTTTTCTTCTTAAGGGTAAGGGGGCATCCAGGTGTCGGATTTGGCTGCTAGGGATGAGGTAAGGCAATAAATAATAGGAGCCCAGTCTGGCTAGCAGGAACTGTTCATTTTTTCCCACATCTCATATCTAGAAATTTTGATATTCTTATGGTTATGAATGATATTTTTTAGGAAGTTTGGATCTTGCCATCTTCCACTAAAGGCTATTGAACTTGGTTTGGGCAGGAAATGAAATTACCCTGAGCTATTTATATCCTGTAAATCTTGGCTTTATTTTTTATTAGGATGAGGCTATTTTAGTTTTATCCATAGTCTTAGAGAATTGCCTTTTTTTATTGAAGTATAGTTGATTTACAATATTATATTGGTTTCAAGTATACAACATAATGGTTCAAAAGTTATCTACATTATTAAATACTCACACCACTTAATGTAGCTACTATTGTGTCAACATAGAAAGATGTTCCAGAACTACTGTCTATATTCTCTATGCTGTACTTTCATCCCCATGACTAATTTATGATTGAGATTTTGTGCCTCTTTATACCCTTCACCTATTTCACCCACTCACCCCAACCCTTCCCCCTTGGTAACCACCACTCACTTCTCAGTGTCTATGAGTCTACTGCTATTTTGTTCCTTGTATTTTGCTTTGTTTTCATATTCCAAAAATAAGTGAAATTATATGGTATTTGTCTTTCTCCACCTGGCTTATTTCACTGAGCATAATACCCTCTAGCTCCATCCATGTTACTGCAAATGGTAGGATTTGTTTTCTTCTTATGGCTGAATAATATCCCATTGTGTATATGTACCACATCTTCTTTATCCATTCATCTGCTGATGGACACTTTAGTTGCTTCCATATCTTGGCTATTGTAAAAAGTGCTGCAATAAACATAGGGGTGCATATGTCTTTTCAAATCAGACATTTTGTTTTCTTCAGATAAATTCCTAGGAGTGGAATTCCTGGGTCATATGGTACTTCTATTTTTAGTTTTTTGAGGAACCTCCATACTGCATCCCATAGTAGCTGTACCAATTTACAGGGAATTGCCCTTTTTAAGGGTATGATACTTACTATTAAAGAATGGTCATTCTGGATTCTCACTTAAATGTCCAAGATGTTCACTGAGGCCTTTGTTCCCTGGTACTCTGTCTGGGCTGGAAATCCAGTGTCACCAAGGTCTCTCTACATTGTGCAACTTCTTATCTTTCCATTCAGCTCTCAGTTTTTCACTCTTAGGCCTTGCCAAGTGTTGACCTATTCATGGTCAGCCTAGCCCTTGGTCAGGGATCAGTGCTAAACCCCCAGATAGACTTTTGCATCTGTACCCTTTTCTGCTATAGTTTCCTGTTTCAGTAATCTGCAAGCAAATTTCAACTTCTCCAGCAACCCTTAACTTTTATCCTAGCATCCTCAATTTAGCAAGACCACTGTTCCAAGTGGGCTCCACTTCCCTGAGCCATATTTGGGAAAGTGTCCCAATAAGGAATGCAAAGTGGACCTGGGCCTCACTTTGCTAGACTCTATTATCTCAAGGAATGTAGTCTCATACTACCTGATAATGCCCCAAAAGGGTTGCCTCATATATTTTCAATTGTATAGCTGTTTACAGAAGGTTGACAAGTCTGACAACAGTTATTCCACAATAGTCAGAAGTATATGTGTGATTCACTTTCTTTGAATAAGAACTCTTAGATATTATGATAGCTGATATATTTGGTCTTATGAGGGGTAGCAAAAGATACAGTGGATAATAGTGTAGGCTTTACATTATTACTATCTGGCCTTAAGTCCTGACTCAGGGATTTACCACTGATGTGACCTTGGGCAAATGACTCACACACTATATTTTTGGTACCTCATTTTAAAAATAGGATTAATAATGTTACCAATTTCACATGAATGTTATTAATATAAAATGAGTTAAAATATGAAAGTGCTTAGGACAATGATTAGTATATAGTGAACACTTAATACTTACTAGCTTTCTTGTGTTGGCTTTTATGTATGTTTTAAGTGGGAGATAGATGCCTAAATTATCTGCTTTTGTAGGGGTCTAAGGTAGCTATTCCATCTCTCTTTAATTATGTGGATCACCTTCCTTTTTCCAGACCCCAATGGCTCTGATATTAAGGGTTCACCTGCAGCCTGTCTTGGGAAACTCAGTATTTTAGAGGTCTGATTTTTGCCTCTATGAAATAATTTCTCAACTCTGTTTGGTTTCATAGCTAATCCATTCCTATCAGACATTATATATATAATTTTTTACACTTCTGTTTTCATTTCAAAGGGATCTTGGGAGAGGAAAAGAAGCAAATATATACATTCAGTCAGCTATCTTGAACAGGAAATTTCTCCGTTATTTTTACATTTGAATATTTATGTATACATGTGTATCACATAAACACACATACACAGGATAATTGGGGTGACCTATTCTGGTCTTGCTCAAAGAGAAAAGAATATATGGATATTTCAGTCCTATATGGGTCTATAGTCCTCTTTCTTTTATCTTTAAACAATATCTTCTGAAATCATGTTTACCACCTATTTCTATATGGAATACATTTTAATCCTAAAGTATTTTACAGTCCCCTTTAGTAACCATGGTATAACTAAAAAGTCTAAACTGAGTTCCTTAGGGTTTATGCAAGCTTGGTATTGACTATGTAGTCAGAAAACACAGTTCTAAGAAATAGCCTTGTCATCAGAATAGTGAAACACATAAATATATTTGGGGAGCTTTCTAGTATTACTAAATAATATTGTTTCAAAGCATGCCAAGAATTTACAAGAAGAAAATACTATAACTGGATGACATACCCTGGGACGAACATTTACAAATTGGAGGTGAAGTTTCCTTATAAGTAATAACTCTTACCGTTCCTCCTGATAATTCCTCTATTGCTTACATTGTGGTAAGGTTGCATGTTTTGGTTTGGTTGTATATGAAGGGAATATTAGATAGGAACTTGAAATGATATCCCAGTGTGAATAAACACTTATTTTCTAAGATTAGAAAAAGTTTAGTTCTTCAATTTGACAGTCAGACATGACGTAGCCTATAAGTATACAGATTGAACTATATCTTTAATATAAGAGATTTGATTTCTGGTTTAGGTGGTGATAACATTTGTAATGCATTTCCCAACTTTTTAATATTGTGAATATTTAAATATTTCCTATTTTAAATAGTTCTTACAAATAAATAAGAGAAAGTTTAAATAGCTCTTACAAATAAGAAAAACCCAATAAAAATGGACAAGGTATATAAATATAAAAGTTGCAGAAAAACAAACACAGAAGCCCAGTAAATTTTAAAAGTTCATATTCAAATAGTTAAACAATGCAAACTAGGTTGATAGCAAGAAATTAATTGGCCAATAAAATTAGCAAACTTTAAAAAGAATAATATGATAATACTTAAGGTTTTCATAGAGTCATGAAAGAAACATTTATACAAACTGTTAGTTGGAGTAAACATTTTCATAAACTGTCTGAAAAGCAAGATATATATTTACCTCAGTTATTAAATGCCATTTTCATTTGGTCCAGAAATTTCACATCTGCACATTTATCCTAAGGAAATAATTAAGGATGCATGGAGTTTAGCTATGAGTATAATTAATTTGATAATACCTGTGGAATAGGTAACATCTTACTTGTCTAAATGTAGCAGCTTGAATAAACACATTAAGGTACCTACAATTTTTTTCCTTAGAAAATTGTGGTAAAGTTATGCAATGAGATTTTACACAGAAATTAAAAATTGATCATGAAAATATATTTTGACAATATGGATAGTATTTCATGATATATATTTAGTAAAATGTTGACCTCAAATAAGTATACAAATATTTTTTAACAAGTACACATACACACTATATTTTCTTCTTTTGACCAACATGCTCTGAATTTTCTACAGTAAACATATATTACCTTTGCATTTTAAAAAAGCAAAATTTAGGTTTTTAATGTGAAAAATACTAGAGTATACACTAAGATGAAATAAAAGTTGAATAAATGATAAACAATGTTTCTGGATACTGAAATCTATGTCTTATGAAATATAATTTATCTCCAAATCATTTTATGAATTTAATAAATTAAAATAAGAACATCAAGAGGACTAATTTTGGCATTTAATAAATTGACTCTAAAGTGCACATAGAATTAATAGACAAATGAGTTAATTTTAAAAATTAAAATAAAATACTGAATGGACAGTTGAACTGAGATATATAAACCATAATATAATGTGACAACACTTAAAATCATGTATTGCTCTAGTACATTTTAAAGTATATGGAACAGAATATAAATTCTTAAAGATGATTCAAGAATATGTGTATATTTAATATATCATCAGCATACTATTGCCAGTGGAGAAAAATTATTTTTAAAAATTGTGTTTGGAGAGAAAAAAAATGTTGAACTCTATCACACCATAACTACATACCCACATAATAATCCAAATGTGGAAAAGAAAACTATTAAAATGTTAGAAGAAATACAGGTGATTATAAAACTTTGGAGTGAGGAAAACATTTCTACCCACAAAGAGAAGTCATAAAGGAAATTGTTGATACCTTTGACTATAGAAAAGTGAAAATTTGGTAATACAAAATGGCAAGCCAGGATAAAAATTTGCAAATCAATAAGAAACATAAAACTCTTATGGAAATGACATAAGCACATTTTAGGCAAATCACAGTCAAACAAATACAAACGTTCAATGAACATGGGAAAAATCTTCAACCACACAAGAGAATATAGGAATGGGAATTAAAACAGTGATGTCCCATTTCTCATCTATCCCCTGTTGTTGAAAGGGAATGATAATGCACAAACTAGTAGTCTGTTGATGGGAGTGTTAATTGCCAAAAATCTCCTAGAGGGCAAATGTGTAGCACCTTAAAATGCACATAGCTTTTGATTAAGCGTGTATCATCTAAGATTATATCCTAAGGAAATTAAGATGTATCCCAATGCCAAGATTTATGTATAAAAATATTATGTGATACTATTTATGATAATGAAAAATCATGGAAAAACAAATATAGATCATAGATTAACTAAATTATACAATGTCCTTAGAATAAAATAATATAGACACTAAGCCATACACTTGTAGAGGTAAATTCCATGACTTGGAATACATTCATTGATACCACAATAATTTGGAAAATGTTACAAAATAAAATCCATAATATGATCCCAATTATAACAGAATCCACATAAATTTAGGAAATATTAGAGGGATTATATTCCTCAAAATATCAACAGCAGTTGCCTCTGCTCCAAAAACACAGGGGTGTTTTAAACTTCTCTCTTAGTATTTTTGGTTTTCTAAATTTCCTACTATGAGTCAATGTTACTTAAGAAACCTAAAATGTTAAAATTTCACAGAAAGCTATTTCAAGAAATGCTTCTCTATTGTAAATAATGCAGCAATAAACAGGGGTGTATATATCTTTTTAGATCAGAGATTTTGTTTTCTTTGGGTAAATTCCTAGAAGTGGAGTTACTGGGCCATATGATATTTCTATTTTTAATTTGTTGAGGAGCTTCCATACTGCTTTACATAGTGATTTCACCAATTTACATTCTCAGCAATACTGTAGGAGGGTTCCTCTTTCTCCACATCCTTGCCAACATGTTAAAAGAGATATCACCTATTATGAGGTGATACCTCTATGTGGTTTTGATTTGCATTTCCCTGATGATCAGTGATGTGGAGTATCTTCTCATGTGCCTGTTGGCCATTTGTATGTCTTGATGAGAAAAATGTCTTATTCAGGTCCTCTGCCCATTTTTTAACCAAGTAATTTGTTTTTGTTTTCTGTTATTGAGGTGAATGAGTTCTTCATATATTTTGGAATGTTAACCCCTTATCAGATATATCATTTATGAATATGGAAGCAACCAAAGTGCCCATCAATAGATGAATGGATAAAGAAGATATGGTACATATACACAGTGGAATATTATTCAGCCATAAAAAGAAAAGAAATCTTCCCATTTGCAACAACATGGATGGTCTAGAAGGTATTATGTTCAGTGAAATAAGCCAGGTGGAGAAACACAAATACCATGTGATTTCATTTATTTGTGGAATATAAAAACAAAGCAAAACAAAAGGAAGAAAACAGGAGTAGACTCATAAACACTGAGAAGTGACTGGTGGTTACCATGGGGGAGGAGTTGGGGTGGGTGGGTGAAACAGGTGAAGGGGATAAAGAGGCACAAAATCTCAATCATAATATAAACTAGTCACAGGGATGAAAGTACAGCATAGAGAATATAGGCAATAATTCTGTAACATCTTTCTACTTTGACAGTAACTACACTAGTTAGTGTGAGGGTTTAATAATGTAGATAACCATTGAATCACTGTTGTATACTTGAAACCAATATGATATTATATATCAACTATACTTCAATAACAATATTTTTTAAAAATGCTTCCCTGTAATTACCAACCCTTTAAAATGTTTAGGAGAAGCCTATATGAAAAATATTTTTTTCCAACTGGACAAAGACTTCTAATGAATTACTAGCCCAAAGCACATCAAAGTTTCTTAATATCCTGTTAAGGTAACCAAGCAATACTTTTAGACTGCATGTCTTCTGAGAAATTAATTGCAATCTTATGATTATGTGGAAGAATCAACAAAAGTCTACCAAGTAGGGTTTTCCATTTGCTTCACACAATCTGACCTGTAACTTTTCAGTGCAGTTGATTAATTTGATTCAGTTCTGGTATATTATGGAAAAATTTTACACTTTGAGAAAATTAGCCAAGTTCATATGAGGTGGTTTTATTGAATATAATAATTTTTTTAAAATAATGATATTAGCTATTATTTACTCTCCCTTAAAGAGTGTGCACTTCCAGCTCCACCCAACCATTTACGTTGTTTTCCGTTCTTCCTGGATAATTGAAATCAGTGCAATGACAGTTACAGGTGAATGTTAACACTGTGCAAAACAGACCACTGTACATGAGGACCAGACTGTGACCTTTGCATTCACAGCCCAAAGGAAGCCAGTCATTGTGGTAACAAATATGTTGTGGTAAATTGAATCAGCATATTTAAATTGAAGTAATACTGTGAATGAACATTCTGAAGGTTGATGTCACTTGTGCTTTTCTGAGACATCAAGTATTAGGCGTTAAATTCTGCTGAGCAAGGTTGTAGGATGGTTACTCAACTTTGGAGAGCAGTGGAGATCATCAACTGCAGCTCTACACCATGGTCATGCTTACTAGAGTTTATAAAACACAGACTGAAAATTTTAAAAAGAAACTGCTTGCTACGAAATGATAGGGGATTATTTTAATGTCTCATAGATAAAAATCTCACTGCAAAAATAAAAGTACATGTGTTGAAAATAGTAATGAAGTATGCCAAACCCAACAATATCTAGCTACATATTAAAGGATGTAAGACAAGCCATCATGTAGGGGGTAAGAATTTTGAAATCTAAACAAACTTGAACAGAGTAATGAATAGCAAATCTGTTTAATCTCCTAAAATTTATCTTTTCATTTCTGTTACTCCATCTTCCTCAAATTTATTTCCAGGGAAAAGAATGCACATATACTATGACAAAGATATTAACTTTAATTTTCATTTTAAATTAACTTTAGAAAAATTCAATATTAGTTTAACTTTATGAAAGGCTGCCTCATGCTTGACTTGGTACATTCATTTCAATGAGATCTGTTGGAGGTATTAAGTTTCAAAGTAAGCACAACAATAATGGTCCCTTTTAATTAACTGAAATACAAAAGGTGGCCAAATCTGATCAAGAATCTGGAAAATGTCACTATCATGATGCCAACAGATGAGATAGACATATATATATATGTGTGTGTGTGTGTGTGTGTATCTCATATATATATATATCTTATACAAATATAGGCATGTATATATATACACACAGCATTTTCATTATCACTGCTTTTTAAAATTTCTATAATTTGTATTTCTCTATCTATCCAATAATTGTTTAACAGATACTTGTAAAATTTCTCATTAGAAGGTTATTTTCCCTGATTTGGTTATTCAGTCATTAATCTTCCAATTCTATTTCAGTGTGGTCATAGAACATATCAATGTTTGAAGCTTGTGCCCTCCCTTCTAGCTAGGCTTTGTCTCTAAGCACTGCATTCATACCGGTAATCTCAGTATGCCTTTCAGCACCTTTTGGCATACTTCCCCAATAACTCTCAGGAAGTCCAAAAGGCAGCAAAATCCCATGATGAAAACTCACCATATCAAAGTCTCCTCAGGTTTCAAAAATGTTGGCCCATACATCTACCAAGAAATTGTTTCATCTTTCCTCATCATAAGATGCTCATAATCAGTGTGTGACCTCAGGATAAAAATTGCTGGTAATCATCAGCTCCATCAGAAAGGCTCTCTGGAATTCAATATTTAGCATGGTTTATCTTATTATTCTTAAAGTACTTTTTACTCTTGGCTTTTCTGATATCATATCCAAATGGTTTTCTTCCTCTGTATCTTGGCACTATTTTCTAATAGCCATTATAGGCTCATTTTCTGCCCCTTCTTTAAATGCTTTATCTATAGGACTTGTCTTTTTGTTCTAATTTCAAGAAATATGTATTAAATACCTTCTATATGCTAAACACTATTATAGTGCTGAGGAGAAACAGTAATTAAAATAAACAAAAACCCCACTTTCAAGGAGCTTAAAGTCTTACATTTTTCTCTATGACACACTCTAGTAACACCCAATTCTGTATCTTTAATCACTACCTATATACAGATAATTCCAATATATACATTTCCATCATAGACATCTCTGAGAAGTACAATCAAGCTGTGAACTGCAGATGAAAAAGAGTCCCCTGCAGACACTCAAGAGAAGAGCATTCCATACAGACAGCAGAATATACCACACCGCCTGAGGCAACAAATAACTGATGTGTCTGTTGAGCATCCCAACATGAGGTAGGAGAGGAAGGTAAGGGCTAGATCATGCAGACCATTTAAGTCACAATAAAGAGTTATATTTTTATTCTAAATGCAAATAACTTTATTTCATTTTCTATTTTAGTGACAATACCATATTGTTTTAGTTAATTTTTCCATATTATACATTTAGAGTTGATTAGGCAGGTCCTTTTTCATTAATCTTTTAAAATATCTATTCTATTATTACAAGTTCAGAATAATTTTTCAATATAAAATAATCCATCGTTACAGAATGATGAAAAATAATAAGTATATTTGCAGGAGGACTTGCCTTATTCCTTCTTTCAATGTGATTAGAATTTCAACAGATATACTATGCAGGCTGTTAGTTGGAGATACATATTCATTAATATATTAAGGAGGATTTCTTTATCTAGTTTTCTAAGATGCTTTTCTCTATCAGGAATAAATGTTGACTGACATCAACTACATTTTCTGCACTATAGAGATAAAGGCAACATCTGTCATTTGACCTATTTCTGTCATGATTTTTATTAATAGATTCCTTACCTAGAGTCATTGTCAATTTCCTGTAATAAACCATATTGGTTATGGTACATTAATCTTTTGCCATACAATGCTAGATAAACTCCCTTATCTAATATTTTATTTAGGATTTTTGCATCTATATTTATAATTCATTTTGGGCAGCAATATTTTGTACTATTGCTGAGACTTGTTTACATTAGTATGGATATGAACCTTATCACTCTTCAGTATACATTGAGATGACCATAGGTATGTATGGCTTTCAAAACATAATCACTTTGCCGAACAGTTTTTTTTTCAATTGTCTTGTTGTTGTTGTTTATTCTCGTTTCCTTTCCTCTGAAATTATCTTCTTATAGTTTGCTTTGTTTTCTATTTTTGGTCTTTGTCACTTTCCTCTATTGTTTGAGACAGAGTTTTACTCTTGTCACAGGATTGAAATGATTTTTTGACATTCTTAATTATTTTCTTAGTCAATGAGGATGCTAATGCTATTATTATAGTATTGTTTCCTTGCAGTCCTTCCTTATTTCAGCCATTGTCATGTACATCTGATCTTGTTTTACTCTAATGATTTTTGGCCCCTTTTTTGAAAAGACCATTCTTCCTTGTAGTCTATTGAGGACACCAAATATATTCTTTAGGAATTTCTTCACAATTATTTAATAGGCCATTTAGCTTTCAAATCTATATGCTTCCTTTGAAGTTGTGGGTTTATGTTCCAATTCTCTTCTCTGTATATCCCCTCTAAACCTGAGTTGCTTATAGTGATAGTTATGGTTGTTTATGTTTTTATTCTCTATTTTTCCTTGAATGAAATAAAGCCACATCTGGACTCATTTGAAAGTCCATAGGACTGCCTTCCACTTATTTGATTTATAGATACATTAGTCTCTAAAATCAACTTTGGAGGCAAGATGATGTGCATAGTTTCCACCTGAAGCTCACTTCCAGCAGTTACCACTTTCTACAGTTCTTGTGTTTGGAAGTAGGATAATTTTCTCACTTTGCCTGGTTTCCTGGCACACAGAGCAATGGATTACACCTCTGCCAGGACACTTCTCCCTCTCTTTTGCCTTCTCATCCCTACCTGACTCTTCCCACACAGAACTTTATTTCTAGGAACCATATCCATTTGTTCCCACTACATTTTTACTATTTCTATTACAGTATAAATATTATATTTATATATTATAGTATATATTTTTATTTATTTTTTAAAATTTTATATTTTTGTTATTGCCATTTCTGAATGTTTTTAATGTGTAAAAATAGCTGCTTGCAGCTTTCTGGTTGCTTCCTCTCCTTTTAGAGAAAAGTTGTTTTATCAAATGAAACCTAGAAAGCTCAACAGACAAAACCTGAAGGCTTTTTCTTAATCTATTTCCATACACTTTTAGACAATGGAAATTCCTTCCAGAATCTACCATTAGGTCAGTGTTAGTCCTCAACAGTGGCATGAGATTTAATATTAACCTAAGCCTACATTTGGTACTTTGGCAGGAACCTGGGAAAGTCTAAATGTCTAAATCAGAGGCTACAAATCAGGCATTATTTTAAGCTAGAAATTATTTTGGGCACTTCTACTAATGGCTTATTTTATTGTACCTGGTTTAATCCACAGTTCCTAATAGATAGGAAATAGGCATGCTCTATTTCCTTTTCTTTTTCTCCTCCAATTTTATTAAGGAATAATTGACAAATATAATTGTATATATTTAAAGTATACAATGTGATGATTTGATATACATATACATTGTGGAATGATCACCAAGATCAAGAAAGTTAATACATCCATCACTTCACAAAGTTAACTCATTTTTGTGTGGGTGATAAAATGCTTAAGATCTAATTTCCAGGTAAATGCAAATCAAAACCACAGTTAGATATCACTTTTCATCTGTTGGGATGGCTATTATAAAAAAGACAAGAAGTAACAAGTGCTGGCAAGGATATGGAGAAAAGGGAACTCTCATGCACTGCTGATGGGAATGTAAATTGGCACTGCCTCTATGGAAAACAGTATGGAGGGTCCTCAAAAAAAAAATAGAACTACCATGTGATCCAGTAATCTGACTTCTTGGTATATAACTGAAGGAAATGAAATCAGCATCTATAAGAGATATCTATATCCCTAAGTTCATTGCAGCATTATTTGCAATAGCAAGATAGGGAAACACCTAAATGCTCTTCAATGGATGAATGGATAAAGAAAAAATGTAGTAGATAGACACAACAGACTATTATTTATTCAGAAAAGAAGGGAATCCTGTCATTTGTGATAACATGGATGAACCTGGAGGGCATTATGCTTAGTAAAATAAGCCAGATAGAAAAAGAAAAATACTATATGATGTAACTTATATGTGGAATCTAAAAGGACAAAAAAGGGTCAATTTCATAGAAACAGAACATAATGGAAGTTGCTAGGGGCTAAGAAGAGGGGGAAATGAGGAGATATAGGTCAGAGGGTATAAACTTTCAGTTAGAAGATGAATAATTTCTGCATATTTAATGCATAGCATGGTGACTATGGTTAATAATCTGGTATTATATCCTTGAAATTTGCTAAGGGATGGTCTGTTAAAGCTCAAGGTTTCCCATGTATGAATCTACTTCAATTTTTATTTACCACTGTCCTCAGTGCCTCCAGTTCCTTTCATCCTTAAGTTTTCCCAGGGTTTTTAACCAGGGATTAGTTTCTATTAAAAGTACTTTTAACCAAAGTCCATTAAAATTATTCAAAAAAGTACTTTTTTAAAAAATTATCTGATAGAGAAATAAAGCCCTGGTTCACAAATAGTCCATTGCCTAAAAGTAATACCTAATCCCCTATTTTAGGTTTTTAGTGGAAAGCTCATGATATATTAGAGTACCTAGCATAACAAAAATAACACAATATTTGGTAACTTATTTTGAATGGGAAACTAAAGTTTATAGTCTCCATATGATTTATATTTATAGCAACTGATTTCTATTATTGTAGACCCATTATCAATCTCAAACAATATCAAGCAAAACTTAAAAAGACAGTTAACAACACATGTGATGTGTTAAATGACTTGCAAGTGGTTTTCATTTTACTGTTAAAAAATTGAAAAAATTATTTGCATTTAGAATTTTTTCAAATATAGGTAGCTATGTAAAGTATAAAAGGAATGTTATATAATGCACATAAATTAAAATCAAAATCAACTCCTTATTATATAGCTATTTAACAAAAGCTTAATTTTAAAAAGTCAATCCAAACCTCATTCCTGATGTCATTTCCAAATACTTTGAGCAAGAGAGAATTTATGTTCGATATCCACACTAATAATTTTAATAGCCACAAATATAAAAGGAAAGACTAGGATAATACACAGAAGAAGAAAGCCATCATACACTTATTTTACTCCTCCAAAACTGAAACTCATATAAGGGACAAAACAAAACTAATAAAGGTATCACAACTAACCCTTAATAGGCCTGAGAGAAATTAATCCTAAACTAATGGGATAGAAATTTGGCTGTGCAATCTCAGGCCCTTTAAGTCTTAAGGAATTGCACAATTTTACTTCATAGGTGCCCATTTTTAATGTAACAGTAGATCTGTTAAAAAAAATAACTAAGGAGGGCATATCATTTTAGCAGACTCTGTTGTGTGCCAGTTCAGTTTCTCTAATATGTGACTTGGTGACGTTGGAATAGCTGCCAATCAGTTTTACATCCCACCACTTCCTGCTCTGCATTCCTGAAAACCAAGTGAGAAACCTCTCAGATACAGGCACCAGTTTTCCATTAGTTGGGTCGTTGCCTCCATCTGAGATTTCTGAAAAATGGTAAAAGTTTTAGGGAATTATTCTCCCTTTGGCATCTGACAGTCTATGGAATTTTACTTGCAAAAGAGTTTTCAAAGTCCTCGTTGGACACCTACCAGTGTCCACCTCACCTTGGTTAGCCCTGAAATCCATTCGTTCAGGAAATATACATCTGACTCAGTGGCATCTGTTAACCAAGGGAAAGTTACCTTTGCCTAAAATAAACCTAATCGTTTTCTTTTAAATTGTTTTGTTGAAGCAATAGTAATATTGAAGTATGATAACTATGGTTCTGAAAACCAAGGAGAGACAGCAGACAATAGTTACACTGTTGCCCTGGGTGACAGAGAGACCTGGGCTCACATCCTTAAGTCAGTTGCTTACAAATCATGTGGCGTTGACAATTTTTATCCCTTATCTGGGTCTTATTTCCTCCTCTATAAGATCAGGGCACCAGTACCTGCCTCAAGGGATATGATGCTTCAATGAGATGGAACACTTGAAATGATCTGAGTCATAGTGGGCAATTAATAAAACTAGCAACTTTGCTTAATGACCACAACTCTGTGAGGAGTGGGAGACAATTTCCTGATAACAGGAAAAAGCCTAGAAACTAAACCATGATGGGTCAGTTTGGTTTTGGTGCTTTGCCTCCTTCCATGTTTCTTCTTTCAGCCTCCAAGATCATGGAAACAATTTATTGATCATCATTTCCATTCTAGTGATTTTTATGTCAGCATAATGAAGCCCTTCTACTTCTCAAGTGTTTCATGCTCTTTGGGGTCTCAGTTTATGCACTTTCTGCTTCTTAGAACACACATCACCCAGTTCTTTACTCATCTTTTAAGTGTTTCTACAGTAAGTCCTCCATGAATTCCTAAATTAGGGTTTGATATCCTTTCTAATGTTCCTGTAGCACACATTTCCTATTGTAATATTAATCACTATTTTAATTGCCTGTTTACTTGTTCAGCTCTTGCCCTATAATGTAAATGCCATGAAAGCCAAGATCATATCTATACCATTCACTGTGGCTAGCACAGTAAATCCATGAATAGTAAGTGGCAGTTTCTATTTGGTCCATTTGTCAAAGGATTGTGAAAGGCACTCTGCTGTCTGCCAAGTTTATCTAGCTGAACTTGTTAAATTGGCAGATGTTTCCTTCCTGATGCCCTCACTGAATCATGAGCAATTCATAAGATCCACTCATTTCTGTTTTTCAGATACACCACATACAAGTCAGGAGCATTATTAATAAGTCCTCCTTTCCCTTGGGTTTTGGGGAAATATTCATGTTGAACTAAGTAGTCTGATAATGAGAGTTTAAGAAGAGACCCCCCCCCCAGAATAACAGAAAGAACACTGGATAGGGAGCCATAAATTCCAACTGCTGGTCCTCCCTCTGCAGTCAATTAGCCATGTAATTGTAGGTATGTCATATTAGCTCTCTGAATCTGTTCCTTCATCCATGATCAACCATATCAGTTCTAATTACTTCACAGGGCTATTGAAACAGTCAAATGAAAAGAAATGGGCAAGTAGGTTTAAAATGCACAATTTTATAATGCAAAGACTGTTTGATGAAAGGACTGATTTAGAATTTAGAAACTTTACAATATAGGAAAAAACAAACATCATTATCTTCTGTAGAAAATTCCCACTGCATAAAACAATCCAATATTTAATAATATACTAACAGGTACTGGTGATGTTTGTTCAATTTTATAACTTATAATTCATTTATAAAATGGAATAACAATCTTCCTACAACAAAGTTTTTTAATATATCACATTAGTATTGTTCATGTAAATAAAAATACATATGGAAACAACTTTAATGTATATTTTAAAGAGTGAATTTTTTAAAATTTCATAACAACACATATCCTCCAATATCTGAAAACATGAGCATTTAAACTCCAAGTTATTCACTAAATATACCATATGGTTTTCTGGTCTTTTAAATTAAAACACCTAGTTGAATACTTTTTTAAAAATACACCTTATCATTCTGTTCAAAACACACTTTACATGAGGGAGACTTGCAGACACTTAAAAACTGACTTTTGCTCCTTGGTCAGAAAGTAGCAAACTCCCATGAGATACTTTTCCATTCCTGAGACTTCCACTTTCCTTTTTACAAGGCTCCTTGAATTTAACCTCAGCTCCTTAAATTATCAGT
Source organism: Manis pentadactyla (assembly GCF_030020395.1). NCBI lineage: Eukaryota > Metazoa > Chordata > Mammalia > Pholidota > Manidae > Manis > Manis pentadactyla. The sequence continues at coordinate 108,621,256 of NC_080038.1, read as the reverse complement.
ACATATTTGATGTTCAAAATTATGAAAAAACTCTCACCAGTGTCATTAAATTCCATGGGAAAATGGCCAGTTCTAATTCCTACCAGCATCTAACTACCTGACACAGGAATAAATTGGTATTTCTTAAAGCTGAGCTTTCCTAAATTTAATTTCATGCATCCTTGACACCAGCTCAAATAGCATAAACATTCTAAATTAGGTATGAAATATGTACAAAAACTCCACATTTGCCATTTCCTTCAAAGGTACACTACATCTCTAGCACCCAGATATTTTCAAGGAAGTCAAGCTCAAAAACATCCTCCAGATTTTTGCCCTTAAAATATATAACAATACACCTTGTGGAGGAAATTTAGCGGCACTCAAAGAAAGTGTTACTTAGTGAAAGGGTCTTCAAAAGTTCTTTGAGGGAATGAGTTAAGTTTTGAATAGAGCTGTCTAATTTTCACAGGCCTAATAGAAAATTGCCTCTAAGATGTGATGTGATGAGGAAAACCATGAGTAAAGGACCCTTAATATTAATATCTCCAAAACTGGACATAACATTTCTTGAGATGTCCATATTACTCACTGCTTTGAGTTAGAATTACATATTGTTCTCATGACACTTGTCTCCTTACTATTCCTGTTCTAGTGATGGCAGTTTTCTCTGTTCTTTCTACTGTCATCATGTGCGTCATTTCAAACATGGCCTAGCATCCTCTTTGCTACCTTGTCTGAATAAGTATTATAAATTATTCGTTTCCTCTTCCTCTGTGATGATCCACAGATAAGGCAAGGAAAACCACCAGAAGGATAACTCAAAAGAGTTTGTCACGGTTTAGAAGATGAGAGTTACTATAATACATGGACATGACAAGTCTGTGCCTGTAAAAGGTTGAGAACACAGCACGCCACTTTGGAATTAGAGATGACTCAGGTATGATGGGCTATATATATGTATAATGTATGGTGGATTGGGATACCATGGGGTGGGCAGCACTGGAAAAAGAAGGATTTGACAAAGGACAGACTTCCTTAAATCCAGAGGTCTTCCCATGGATAAATAGATAAGGTGAGGAGACTAATTGTGGAAATGGAGAGACCTAAGAAAAGAAGCTTCATCAAGACAAATGTTTATTCTTTATAGTTTCCACTTGCCCTCCAGATCAAAGTTCTTTCAAAAATATTATCATGTGATAATATCCAGAATTTTTAGAAAATTCAGGTTGTGCTAGAGAAATTACATCATGGAATAACAGTTTACCCAAAATGTAATTTTTCTGTGTCTTTCGCCAGATTAAATGGAAGGAACATGTTCAAACACAACAAATTATTTATTTGACCCTTTACCAAAGCAACCAATTTATTTACTTGAATATTTCAGTTTTCAGCTAGCTGTTTTGGTGTTCTGTCAGTGCACACAGACTGATAACCTTATCAGGGTAATGTGTTTCATGACTGTGAACTCTCCCAAACTACTTTACTTTTAAGGAACCCATACCCTGGAAATAGTAACCAGAGCCAATGAAAACTAGATGCTATGTGATTGTGAAATTAAACTGAGTTTTAAAAAAATCCTAGAAATGTTAAATTTCAATGGTCATTTGACTATACATTTTTAAAAGGGATTTGCAAAATCTACATTTTATAGAAAAAAATAATGTAGGCAATTACATATTAAACATTGATTTTCCTTGACAGTAGGTTAATAATAGTACACATGCTTAATTCTATACACTTGAAATTCAGGGCAGTAAAAATTCAAAATACCACATACAACATCAAAATATTAATAAATGCTAATAGACCAATATTAAGGACATGAACAGACTAATTTACCGGTCCATAAGGTTTGTCTTAAATTGCATATAAAACTTTGGTTCATTGCAAAGGAAGCCTCTTTGCTATTGATTTCCCTTCTTTATGTAGGGCTCGTTTAATTAAACTACAGTGACTGACTCTGCTAATCTGCTAGGGATGGATGGGTTTCCTGGGACGTTAGACTCTCAGTGCTAAAACTGGGAACATCCCAAGGTAACCTCAAGCCAAAGGTTGCTCAATTCCCATGCTTAGACACCAACTCAAGGTTTTGACACAAATTTTTTTGTAACCACTTAATCATCCTCAGAGGATGAAATTATCATAATATATGGACCAAAATCTGATTCTAAGGATAAGTCCCCCATCATTATCTTCTAATACTTTCTTACAAGAGACAAGTGATTTAATCACTGCAATGGCAAACAGGGCTCAATCAGTGGGTCAAGGTTTGATGTCATTAGGTTTGATGTCAGACAAAGGAGTTTGAAACCTGACCCCTGCACTCACTAGCTGGGTGACACTGAACAAGCTCATTTAATTCCAGAAGCTTGAGTTTCTACATCTATAAAGGGCAATGGTATTACCTTATCTTGTCAGATTGGTGCTTGTAAACACAAGGTAGCACATAGTAAAGTTTTAAAAATAATTTCCTTTTCATCCATTTCATTGGGGGTAGGAAAATGGAAAGAGAAATAATGTAGTTTCTTCCTTCTCAGCAATTCAGTGATTATCTCAGAAGGTATAATCCCTACTAGTGGCGGTGGAACATATCAGTCAGAGTACTCCAGAGAAGGAGAATATATGTAAGATAAGCTATAGTTTGGGAGTGAAGTCAATTTGCTGGCACAATTCCTGCTTCTTTCTGGGGAGATCATTCTATCTCTTGCAGCCTTCAACTATTTGATTGGATAAGGCCCACCCATATTATGAAGAATAATCTGCTTTACTCAAATTTTACTGATGTAAATGTTAATCCTATTTTTAAAATACCTTCACAGAAACATCTATAATAATGTTTGGCCAAATATCTGGGTTTTGTAGCCTGGCCATGTTGACATATAAAATTAACCATCACATGGAGAAAGCATAGTCCATGTTCCCTAGACTAAATCTATGGTGTTAATAGATTTTTTTTTATTTCCTTGCATTAGGCTTTGGGTATATTAGCATTCTTTGGCTGTATATAAAGGATATAAGGTTAATGAAAAACTGAGGTAATTAAGTATTGAAAATACTGGGGAAGCTCCAGAGCCTAAAGTGGAGCTCTAGACAGCTCAGAAGCTGAGGCTAGTTCTTGCAGGAGAGGCGTGTGTCCTTTAAACAAATTTTTAAATAGCTGTAAGTGCCCAGTATATTGGCATAACTAGAGTCCATTCAGGAAATCTAGTAGTTAAGCAACTAGAATTAGGAATATGGAGGACTTAATATTAATTCAAAGAGAATATCAAAATAGATAATTAAATATGTGGTTATTAAAACCACAGGATAGCATCCAGAGTGTAGCACAATGGAGCTGGCTTGGCAAGGAGACAATATCAAAGATTTTAAAAAAATGATTAGACATATTTCCACAGTAGACCTCAAATGTGTTGCCTCTTTTATAGTCAACCTTGGAGCTCATCAGCTCAAATAGCAGATAAGGCATAGCTTCAAATCAGGGAAGTTAATAAGGTCAGCAAAAGGGATAAAAGGAGAGTCAAGATACTTATCACGTAGAAAAATGCACACAAAATTTTAGAGCTAACAGTCTAAAAAGAGTCAGTGAAAAATAATATGGTAGTTCAAAATGGATAAAAACAGTATCTTTAAATTATATTCATATTTATTGTACACATCTGACATTGCACACATCTGACAAAATGCTTTTGTTATAACTGAGCTTCATCTTTCAGTAGAACCCATCATCATTCATAAGATAATGTGCATTAGATTAAATTATTCCAACTGAGCAAGCTGTTAAATGTCATTTTGGGTAATGAGATAAATGAAGGAAATTTGTAATAAGTGGAACAGTCTCTGAGGGACTTATTACACTCTGGAGAATTTTAATCTGCTTTCATGCTAAAGGTTAACAAACACTCAGATAGGTCCTACTTGTACTTGTCAGTTAAAAAACATTCTTCTGGAAAAGAGTTCAAGGTGGTGGTATATTTGCTCCATTTCAGAGGGTACAGGGTGACCTTTGTGGGAATGATAATTTCATCTTTATCAATCATCAAGAGCAAACATTTATTGAGCACTTTGTAGTTGTGAGGCAGTGGGCTAAGTGCTTGGAACAGAAAGAAGCAGAGGACACCATCCTTTTTCTATAAAAGAAAGTGTCTTTACAAGATAACCTGGAATATATTTTCTTCAGAATATAGGTTTCTAGTAAAATGTGGACTCTTTCCACTTGAATTAGATGTATTAGGGCCAGAAAAAACTGTATACTATTCCAAACAACTCAGATAAGTTAAAAGCTGGTTATTCAATACTTCTTACTATTGCACTGTTTTTCAGCAGCTACAATCCTACATCTACATCTACTTGACAGAAACTATAGGGGTTGTGGTCTGTAGTGTTTTCCAACATCATTTATGACACCAAATGTGTGGGTTTTTTTCCCCACACCAATGAGTTCTTCATTCTCCAGACATCAACTGGGTGTGCCATACAACTCTATTCAATTCTGACAATCCAGAATAGGACCCACACATTTTGAGATCAGACCAACAGGACTGCCCTAAATTCTAATGCCAGTTGTAAGTTGTACTTCTGACCCAACAACTATAAATTCAGAGGGTCTCCATGACTCCATCCTCAGGTTCAATAATTTGGTAGAACAGCTCACAGAACTCAGGAAAGCATTTTGTTTACCATTATCTGTTTATAATAAGAATGTTATAAAGGATACCAATGAAAACTCAGACAAAGAGGTACATAGGGTGAGGTCTAGAAGGGTCCTGAGCATAGGAGCCTCTGTCACCATGGAGTTGGTGTACACCACCATCCAGGTACACGGATGTATTTAATAATTTGGAAGTCTTTTGAATCCCATCACTCAGGGATTTCTATAGAGGTTCCATTACATTAGCATGATTGATTAAATCACTGACCATTGATGATTGAACTCAACCTCTAGCCCTTTTCTCCTCCCTGGAAGTTCAGGGGTATGGGGTTGGGTGGAAAGTCTCAAACCTTTAATCACATGACTGGTTTATCTGACAACCAAGTGACATCATAGTGGAGCTGCCTAAAGTGCCCCCCTTCAAAGAACTTATTAGCATAAATTCAGGAGTGGTTGAAAGGGGCTTGTTATGAATAATGAAAGACACTATCACCTCTGTCATTCTGGTGATTCCAAGAGTTTTAGAAATTCTGTGTCAGGAACTGAAGACAAAATACCTAATTTGTATTGCATCACAGATGGTGAGGAAGGCTAGGGCAAAGATGAAAGCTTCCTCAAACAATGACTTTTCAAAAAATATTATGCTTAATTAAATCCTCTATCTTTTCATGTTAGTCAAATGGTAGGCAAAATTTCTTAGATACATAGTATATTAAAAACCTTACTACCCACTGATAGAATTGTTCATTCTCTGTTAGCTAACATATTTTTCTAGGATTTCCAAATTATCATGTTAACCTTCTGCATAATATGAAAATCACGAATGCAAACATCATTAAAGTATCTGCAAAAAACGGAGAAAATTCCATAAAATTGAAAGAAATGCTGCATTTTGTTACAGTAATGATAACTAATGTACAGCTTTTTGAAAGGGAGCTAAAATACCCAAGTGAGTATTGGTCTTCATTGCTGATGATTGATAATTCACTAGTAAGAAATAAAAATCCTAAAAGAAAAAAACTGTTAATTACAAATCCTATATTCAACTAAATCATAATAGCTCATAACTGGAAACAACCCCAATGTCTTTCAAGAGGTAAATGGTTAAGTAATTGTGGTGCATCAATACAATGGAATACTATTCAGCAATAAGAAGAAACAAACTATGATATACACAATTTAGATGAACTTCAAGATAATTATGCTGAATGAAAAAAAAATCTTAGAATAAATACATATTGTATGATTCTATTTTATGAGATTTGTGAAATAACATAATTACAAAGATGAGAACAGTTTAGTGGTTGCAAGGGGTAAAGGATGGTATGTAGTTATGAAAGCATAGGTCTCTGTGGTAACAGTAAAATATGTATCTTGATTGTGATGGTAGTTACATGAACCTACACATATGATAAAATTGCATAGAGCTATGTACAGATCCACACACATTAGTGTATGCAGAATTAATGAAATCTGGATAAACTCTGAGGATTGTACTAATGTCAATTTCCTAATTTATTTCTTACTGATGAGTTATCAATTATCAGCAATGAAGAACCATACTTACTGGGTGTATTAGCTCCTTTTTGATATTGGACTATGTGTAAGATATGAACATTGGGAGAAGCCAGGAAAATATGCACAGTAGTTCCCTGTCCATTTCTTTGCTACTTCCCATGAACTTATAGTTATCTTGAAATAACATTTGTTTAAAGGCAAAGATTCACACTGTAAGTTTAAACATTTAAAAAAGAACTCTAAATTGTTCTCTATAGGTCTCCTGAAAATGTCAGATTCCTCCTTATGCCAATGAATCTATAGAATTTTATTCACACTTAAAGCAAAACAACATGATATCTTTCTCAAGTCTCATAAAGGAAGAAGTAGACCAAGGGATTATTGAAACTGGAGAAGTTTAATCAAAAGTATTGTACCTGCCACCTGCTTGATGATACTTGTTGGAATTTCTGCTCTTCCACTCTTTGGAGGTCACCAGTCTTAAAGAGACAAGTCTTTGAGCTATTTCATGGTATGGCATTAACAAGGAGAAATTTTTAACATTGTATCCAGGAGAGAGCAAGCTCTGAGCAAGCAGACTGGGCCAGAAACCTATAGCAACATTTAGATGGGTCAATGAGGTAACAATGTTGCATTCTTAGAAACCAAGGACTAACTAAAGGCACTGAGAAGGCAGAAATGAGGGGCACCCCAAAGGGCTGATGAAAGAATGAAATACAAACTTATCTACTGAGCAATTTGGCCAAGAAACTGTTTTTGTACCCTCCACATACTTGCAGGCTTCAAGTTCCATACACTCAACTCACATACACAACAGAGATCACTCATATCTTTGATGTGTTTAGAGAAAACCAGTAGCAAACAATTTTCTTTAGAAAACATTCAGCATGCTCAGTAGTGTGCTAGGTGTACCTGAATACAGACATGTACAAGACATAACTTTGGTCATGAAACTTACAGTGAAGTTGGAGACATAAGAAGGATTTTATACTGAAAAAGCCATCTAATACTACATATGCCTGATGATGTATACAGGACATTCTATAGTAGTTTAGAAAACACGATGAATTGGGGAAGGTAAACACACTTTAAAGGGAATACGGGACTGGAGTGAACCCTTGGCTAATGGGCAGAGTTCAGCTAATCAGGAGGGCTAGGAATAAGGCATTCTGGGCAATAGGAATGTTGGGTGCAAAGGTGTGGAGGTAAGATTTATAAGAATCAGTTGGTGGAAGCTATAAAGAGATAGACTTAAGCTCAGTATAAGAAATACTTTTCTTATCAATGACTTGAAAAGATATATGGACCCTGTGTTTATTGCCACATTATTTACAAAAGCCAAGATATGGGAGCAACCAAAATGCCCGTCAGTAGATGAATGGATAAAGAAGATGTGCTACATATACACAATGGAATATTATTCATTCAGAAAAGAAGGAAATCCTGCCATTTGTGAGAACATGAATGGACCTAGAGAGTATTAAGCTAAGTGAAATAAGCCAAGTGGAAAAAGACAAATACATATGATTTCACTTAAATGTGGAATTGAAAAACAAAACAAAACAAACTAAACAAAATACCAGGTAGACTCCTAGACACTGAAAGTGACAGATGGTTACCATGTGGGAGGGGTTGGGGCAGGTGGGTGGAGAAGGGTAAGAGGGATGAAGGGCACAGAAATTCTTAATCATAAGTTGATCACAGGGATGGTAGTACAGCATGGAGAATATAGCCAATGATTCTGTAACTTTTTTTTTCTGACAGATAATAACAGCACTAGTTGGCATGAGTGAATAATACGTGTAACTGTTGAATCATTGTGTTGTATACTTAAAACGAATATAAGATTGTGTATCAACCATACGTCTATAAAAAAGAACCTTTCTTAAACAGGAGTAGAGTACCTGCAGATGAGTACCTTGACACTGCATGCATTTACATTTATGTTAAATAACCCCTTTGTTGTAGATGTTCCAGAGGATATTCACACTTTAGACAGTTGTGTAAACTTTTAGGTCTTCCCTGAAACTGAGCCCTTTCATGGTGACAGTATAATTCTTGTTCCCAGACTCCCTATTGCACTATTCTACTTGCCTGGCAAACTGGATCACACTGATATGACCATTTTTCTGTAATGCCAACAATTATCTATTTCAATATTCTCCAGGTACTGTGCTTATTTTTAAATCCTCCTAACACCTACAAGTGTTCCTCAATTTCAAACTTACTCTTCTAGAAATGACTGGTTTTCCAGTTCTGAGTATCTTCATGTAAGCTTGAATCCAAGTTCTCCTTCTAATTCTTGACTGCTTTTCATATATAGAACAAACTGTATACCCACACCATAAGTCTTTCTTTAGGCTGAATACATTTATTACTTCAATTATGCCTTCAAAATCCTTCAGTGGCTCAGTTTAAATAATCATTTCTCATCTTTTGCATATGTGGTTTACCTGGAGCAGATTAAATTCTTTTAACCATGGCTTAATATTTTGCTTGGTTCCTATTTAAGTGGGTGAACAATAATATATGCAGCAGCCTCCCTTTCATATACTAAATAAACCGAATTATAAAAATAGTCCAAAAAATAAGTACCTAAATTTGTTACTGGATTACAAACAAAAACAGAAAGTAGAAAAGATGAGTTGATAGCTGTATCAGCATCAGTATGGAAAACAGTATGGAAGGTCCTCAAAAAATAAAGACTAGAACTACTATATGATCCAATAATCCCACTTCTGAATTTGTTTCTGAAGGAAATGAAATACTGTCTAGATGAAATACCTGCACCCATGTTCATCGCAGCATTATTCACAGTAGCCAAGGCATGGAGACAACCTAAATGTCTATTAACAGATGAATGGACAAATAAAATTATATATATGGAATATTTATATATGTATTATAAAATACAATGGAATATTATTCCACCATTTAAAAAGGAAGGAAATCCTGCCATTTGCAACAACATGGATAGACCTTGAGGGCATTATGCTAAGTGAAATAAGTCAGAGAAAGGTAAACACTTATCTCACTTAAATGCAGAATCTAAAAAAGCCAAACTCATAGAAACAGAGAGTAAAGTTGTGCTTGCTAGGACCTAGGTGGTGTAGGGGAAAATGGGGAGATTTGGGTCAAAGGGTATAAATTTCCAGCTATAAGATTAAAAAGTTGTAGGGATCTAATATATAGCATAGTGACTATAATTAACAATACTATATACTTTAAATTTGTTGAGAGTAGATCGTGAATGTTATTACCACACACACACACACACACACACACACACATACACGCACACAAGTGGTAATTATGTAAGCAGACAGAGGCAATAACTAACCTTATTGTGGTAATTATTTTGTAATATATATGTGTATCAATTCACACTGTATACCTTAAACTTACATGTCATATGTCAGTACCTCAATAAGTCTTTAAAATAGTAGACAAGATGAGTTTGAAGAAACTAGTTAAATGTGTCCATTTGATGGGATATTTTGTAGTCATTAATAGGAAAGAAGTATACCTATCTGAACTAATCTGGAAAAGTATACAAAGTAAATTAAGGGAAACAAAACATGCAGAACTGTCATTGTATGATTATATTTGTAGAATTTAGAAAAATGTATTCATAGGTACATATATGCTGAATATACCTTTTCTTAAGGAAATGATAGCAAATGCTTAATAAAAGTTAACCCCCATGAGAAGAATTGGTAGGGAGGAGTTACAGCAATGGGAAGCTTTCACTCTTCATTTTGAAATTTTTTGCATTTTATAAATTTAAACATTTTTGTCTTATGTCAAAAGAGAGCAGACTTTTTGACTTATTTGCACTTCCTTAAAAAACAAAACCTCATAAACAGAGTTGTATTGCAATTGCTATTTTTATTAACCACATCACACAGTTGAATGAGAGTAGGTCAGAATGTTCAAGCCTTTTCTGCCCAGTGCTCCAGAAGTATTTGCTGGCTGACAGTTAATTAACTGAGCAAAAAGAATGAGAGACACAATATGCAAAAGCAACCACTGTGAAAAATTTTCACATACATTTTTCCTCCCTTTAGAACCCTAATCATGTCTCTCTCTATAAATTTCCAATAAAGCATAGGAGGCTTTCTGTGTCTACCGAGGGCCTGAAGAACCAGCACAAGTCAGTATAGGTTAGGAAGCTCTGCAGTAGTAAAGCAAGAGATGATGGTAATTCGGATTTCGGTGGAAGAAGACATGGATAGACATGAAGAGACTTGGGATGCACAGTTAGAAATGAAACTGGCAGGTTGTAGTGATACAAGGCCTATGGTTTATAATGAGAGAGAAATAAAAACTGTAACTGGAATTCCTGGCACAGATGGGAGAAATGTGAGACCTCAATCTATAGATGAGAGGGTCATGAAGTGAGAAAAAGGAGTTGAAAGCAAATAATACAATGCTTTGGCATCAAAGAAATAGATGACCACAATGATGATATATGAACACTACTTGGGAGATAAAGGATGACATTTTGTATTAAAGACTTGTATTTGAGTCTCCATTATAACATATAACCTCTCTGAGGCTCAATTGGTGAATTGGACTTTTTTTTAAGTGGGAATAACAACAGTACCTAACTCACAAGTTTCTTATGAGAATGAAATCAGGTAATATATGTGGAAAAAAATCCCTTAAAAACTAAAACACTATATGAATGTTTGTTTTTAATATTATTACTACTATTTAAAAACAATGAAAATTAAACTCTTCTGCTTTAATTAGAAGTCCTTAGCAGCAGCATTCCACACATTGCATATAATCTCCAAACATTAACTTTGCTCTGTATCTTATACACTCAACATTATATTTTAGAGATTTGTCAGTGTTGGTATTTGTAACTCTTATCCATTTAATCTCTGTATAGTATTCCATTGAAGGAATATACTGCAATGTACCTATCCTTTCCCCTACTGAAGTACATTTAGATTGTTTTAATTTTTTTCATTACTACAATGTTTCAAAAGTATTCTCATATAATTTCCTTGTGTAGATATGTGAGTTTCTCTAAGATATATATCTCCAAAGGGATAATACTGATTGTTAGGGAATAAACATCCTCAGCTTTATAGGATATTGTCAAATGCTCTTAGGTGTTTGAAACGACTTCTACTCTTTAGCAGCAGTGTATGAAATTTCCTGCTTCCTCAGAACCATAGAGACACTGTTAAACTTTTTAAGTTTGCTAAATCTAACAAAGATAGGTGATGGAGATGGAATATCTTTGTTGTTTAACTGCACTTTACTAGGGCTATCAAACAGCCTTTCATAGGTTTTTTAGTCACTCATATTTTCTCTTTGATTGCCTTTTTATATCTCTTGCTACTATAGACTGAATGTTGTATTCCCTGAAAATTCATATGTTGAAACCTAACCCCCAATATGTTCATATGCTAAGTGAAGCCTTTGGGAAGTAATTAAGTCTTGAGAAAGAGCCTCATAAAAGGTATTAGTGTCCTTATGGAAGAGGCCCCAGAGAGCTCCCTATCGCATTTTGCCATGTGATGACCCCGTGAGAAGACAGCTGTCTATGAATCAGAAATCTGTCACTAGACACTGAATCTGGTGTGCCTTGTATTTGTACTTCCCAGCCTCCATAACTGTGAGAAATAAATTTCTGTTGTTTGTATGTCACCCAGTTTATGGTACTTTGTTAAGGCAGCCTGAACAGGCAGACTAAAACACTTACTTCGTACATTAAAGTATTTGTCTTTGTATAATTGGTTTGTGGTAATTTTTAATATGTTCTAGATACAAAGCCTTTATTGGTTATTAGCACTGAAAATATTGCCTCTTCATCTGTGGCTTGAATTACAAATTAATAGCAGTTCTGAAAATGTCACACATTTAGATCTCTAACCAGTATGGATTTTTTTATATGACATTTGAGTTATGAACATAATTGTGTTCTATATGGGTACCAGTTTTCACAGCATCATTCATTAACCATTCCATCTTTTCCATCTCTGATTAGTAATGTCCATAAAGTTTTCAGATACGCATCGGTCTATGTCTGTGGTCCCTATTCTTCCCATTTGTCCATTTCTCTATCCCTGGATTACTATCTCACATTGTTAATTAACATAGATTTATAAGAAATTTCAAATAACCTCTTTCTTTTTTGAAATTGTGTTGGCTCTTTTTAGTCTTGTAGTTTTCCATATGAATTTTAGGATTAAGCTTTTTTTAAGTCTATGGGGAAAAAAGATCTCATGGGATTTTAAATAAAGTTGCATTGGATTATAGTTTGTATTGGTGACAACCAATTAATATAATACTGAGTCTTCCCATTTATGAACATGGAATACTTCATTTATTACAGTTTTCTTGTCTTTAAAATATTTTTAGATTTGTTTACACATCATTTCTTAAAACTTTTATTGAAGTAGAGTTGATATATGATATTATATTGGTTTTAATTATACCACACAGTAGTTTAACAGTTGCACACGTTATTAAATCTTCACTCCACCTAGTGCAGTTACTATCTTCAACATAGAAAGATGATACAGAACCACTGGCTACATTCCCCATGCTGTACTACCATCCCCATGACTGACTTTTATTATGATTGATATTTTTATGTCCCTTTATCCCCTCACCTTCCCCACCTACCCACCCGAGCCCCTTCCCCATGGTAACCACCAGTCACTTCTCAGTGTCTATGAGTTTGCTGCTATTTTGTTCATTTTGTTTTGTTTTGTTTTCACATCCCACATATAAGTGAAATCATATGGTATTTGTCTTTCTCTGCTTGGCTTATTTCACTTAGCATAATACCCTCTAGGTACGTCTATATTGTTGCAAATGACAGCATTTCTTTTTTCTTTATGGCTGAATAATATTCTATTGTGCATATGTCCCACATCTTCTTTATCCATTCATTTATTGATAGACACTTTGGTTGCTTCTCCTACCACTTTAAAATTATCCGTATCAGTTTGTTTTTTATGTCTCTTTTGAACAGCATATTAATGGTTTTTATATTTATATGCATTTGTGTTTAATCTGCAACTCTGTGTTAATAGGTGAGCCTAATCTACTTATTTTTATTATGATTAGTGATATTTGTAATTGTTCTTGCCATTTTATTTTGTGCATTGTTTTGTCATATTTATACTCTGTTTTCTATTGAGTAGATAAGCTTTATTCATTATATATTTTGCCCATGTTTGAAAGCTAAGATTTTTTTATTATTTTAGATTTTACTCTCAAATTTTAACATGTAACTTTACCTTTCAAATTTTCCAGCAAAATATAAATTAATACAATTTTCCTCCCAAAGACAAGTCCTAAAGAATATTAATAACTCACTTCAAAATGCCTCCTCCATATCCATACATATATCCAATTCTATGTTCTAGAATTTTCCTTACTATTAAGCATATACATACACAAAGTTATTTTAAATATATAATTAATCAAATATAGTTTTATCAAAATTATCAAATTAATCAAATACACTTTTTAAATCAGTATCTGTTCTCACTCTTATTTCCCTAAGTTTATGAACAGTTTATTTCTTTAGTATTATTCATTACTTAGCATTTAATTTATTAATTTAGTATGTGTGTATATATGTACACATGTGTGCATATAGGAGTATATGTAGACATACATTTTATCCACTAAATTTATTTATACACAGACACACATACACATATACACACAGAGTGAAAGAGAAACAGAAAGAGAGAGAAAAAGAGATTTACTTTCCAGATTATCAATTCAATATTTCACATGTCTTCTTTCTTGTTGAAAATAATTTTTCCTAGTATTCCTCTTCTTCTACTTTTTTCATTAGGTATTTCTTTGATGGTACTAAACATACTTAATTTAAAGTCTTCAGTTTAGTCTATTTTAGTTTAACCTGGAATGAAATCATCTTCTGATTGCTGATTTTTTTATCTGCCTTTCTTTATAATAGATATTTTTCAACTTTTTAAGCCTGGGTTTTCAGATGACTTTTGATTAAAAACTCCCCCATTCTCAGCATCTCTCCCTACCCTCCTGCCTAGTGGACTTGGCGTAGCCTCCACCTGCTACTCCTAACTCAAGTTTATACCTAAATTACTACTGATCCAGGAACCAATCCAGCAGGTATTTTGGTTAATCCACTGATCATGAATGTATGTGTGTGTCTCCCTGTTCCTCTAGGAACCAATCTTCTAAGCACTGTAACTTGTGGCAGTGTTCAGAAGTAACTTAGGTCAATCTTCACTCATAAATAGGGATAACCTTCCTCAGGCTTTGGTCCTAGGGGCAGTGAGCCTGGCTCTGGACTCATACATTAGGTGAAAGGCATTTAGCCTACTTTAACTCATAGGAGACTATCTTTCAGCTACCTATGCATTTGTATGGACCAAGAGACTAGCAATTAACCATGTTTAGACCTGCTCTTCACTCTGTATATTTCTGTTCTATTCCTGGTCCACAGAGATATTTATCTTATTTTTTGTATTGCTTAATTTTATTTTTCTTACATTTTCTTTTTCATTGCTGTGTTTGGAGCAGACAGAAAACTCCTTGATCAGAAGTGACAGAGGGGCTTAAGATACTTGTTACTTAATATGATTTAAATATTTACATGTCTGATACAACAAAAATTCATTAATCACATTTAGCCTGTCACTAGCCCATTATAGCTGTAGAAAATTACATTAGCTGCAAAGATCTGCTTAGCTTCTTGGTGCGTTTGCTCTCTGAAGCATCATAAGGAGCTGGAGGAAGTGGGTAAGATACCAAGACCTGGGAAAAGGATAATCAAAGGGTAATAATTAAGGAGAATTTCACAGTTAAGCTAATGAGAGCCAAGGATCTAACTGCTCAAACCCTTGCAAGAAACCAAAAATTCCTAAGTGTTTTAGAGGGTATCAGCAGGCCCTCATCGAAAGCTTCTGACTCTGATGATGTACTCTGAAACTAATTCTTTAGATATCCCTATTCAATGTCCTGCTGAAGTGTTACTGTGCTAAGACAGCTGTACTTTGTGCCTCATTTTCTATTTATGGAATACCAAATTATTACTCATTATGAGATATATAGAATTAGCTTGAGCAGTACCTAATAAAAGTGGTTATCAAATACAATCATTCACGAATGTTGATTTAGATTACCAGTTGCAACACTGTAACATAGTATGAGAAATGTATGTGAAAGTGCTTGCCACTGCAAACTAAAGTCTTCCATTTCATATTTATATAACAACAAATGAAAATTTATTCTAATGAATGTGATTTAAGAAGTCTACCTTATAAATAAATAGGTAACTCACAGAGTCATTTGGAAGCTGAATTTCAACTCAGAGTACTCAGTTGACTCATGATCAATATTGGTACTTGAAAATACTATACTAATAACATTTCATAAATTCTCATAACTTACTATTTTAAACTGAGTTATACAAAAATACTAGGAAGAGCAGAGAAACCTAAGTGACTCTGAAAACTGTAAAAGAACAATCTTCAGCCATCCATTCAACAAAAAGTTATTGAGCAAATATTCCATAGAAGACATTGGAAATTAGCTTATATGGGTTATAAAACCACCAATATGTCCTTTCAATCAATAAATTTACTATATAGCAGTATAAGTGACACACTGTGGCAGAGACTGTTAATGTATGCCAAACATAGATGACGCCCATTGTATTTAGTAATAAAACCCCAGTTTTCACCTGGGCAGGTATCTAAACCTAGAGAAACAATACTGCAGTTTTGAGCTTCCTTTGAGGCAGGTATGCCCATGTTAATGAGGTTTGGCCAATGACACATACTAAAAGTCTTATGAGCCGTCTACCAGGGAATGAATGAAAATAGAGAGACCCCTCTCTGTATTTCTCCTTCATTCCTCTTTGCTGGAATACAGATATGATGGTTAGAGCTGGAGCAACAACTATCCTAAACAATACAGTGTAAGACACAGACTAAGGATGGCTGGACAATAATATAAAATGAGGCCATTTTTTTGATACTGTGGACTCATAATAAACTTGGAATATCTTTCCCAAAAGCACTTTTATATGGTAAGAAATAACATAATATGTTGTTTAAGTCACTATAATTTTGAGTTTTTTGTCCTGTTCAGGCAACTCAATCCTAACTGAAACAGATATGTAAACCAACACACAGTGAAATGCCATAAGTTCAGTGACAGGGGACTAAACTTCCAAAGGAGTTCCAAAAGGAAAGATGGTAGGTATTATGAATTTCTCCTGTTCCCAGGCATCAAAAATTTCTACATTTTTTATCTTACAATAAAAATAATAAATTACACCAGGAAACAAACCACCATGAGTGAAGCCAACATCAGAAATAGATCCAGAAACCTAAGTATTAATATCAGAGATAATATAAAATAAGTGTGTCTAAGCTACATGCAAGAGAATTAAACTAGATCACTGTCAAACACAATACAAAAATGTAAACTCAAAATGGATTAAAGACCTAAATATAAGGCATGAAACCATTAAACTCTTAGAAGAAAACATTGGCAAGAATTTCTTGAACAAAACTATGAGTAGTTTTTTTCCTGGAGATGCCTACCCTAGCAAGGGAAACGAAAGCAGAAATAAACAAGTGGGACTACATCAAACTAAAAAGCTTCTGCCAAGCAAAGGAAACCATCACCAAAACAAAAAGGCAACCTACTGTATGGGAGGATATATTCCCAAATGATACATATGATAAGGGGCTAATATCCAAAACACATAAAGAACTCATATGACTCAACACCAAAACAAAAAACAAACGAACAACAACAAAAAAACAAATAACACAATTAAAAAGTGGGCAGAGGACCTAAATTGACATTTTTCTAAAGAAGACATATAGATGGACAATGGGCACATGAAAAGATGCTCCACATCACCAATTATCAGGGAAATGTAAATCAAAACCACAATGAGACATCATCTCAAACAAGCCAAAATGCTCACTACCCAAAAAGACAAGAGATAACAAGTGTTGGCAAGGATGTGGAGAAAAGGGAAACTTCCTGCACTTTTTGTGGGAATGCAAAGGTGCAGCCACTATGAAAATCAGTATGAAAGTTCCTCAAAAAACTAAAAATAGAAATACCATATTGCCCAGTAATTCCAGTTCTGGGAATTTACCCAAAGAAAACCAAATATCTGATTTGAAAAGACATATGCACTTCTATGTTTGTTGCCATATTATTTACAATAGCCAAGATGTGGAAGTAACCAAATCATCCATCAATAGATGAATGGATAAAGAAGTGGCACATACATACAATGGAACACTATTCAACCAAGAAAAAGAAAGAAATCTTGCCATTTGCAACAGCATGGGCAGACCTAGAGGGCATTACACTAAGTGAAACAAGCCAGGCAGAGAAAAATAAACACCCTATGATTTTACTTTATATGTTGAATCTAAAATAATAAAACAAATGAACAAAACAAATAGACTCACAGACACTAAGAAGGGACTAGTTGTTACCATGCGGAAGGGCTTGGGGTGGGTAGGTAAAATAGTTGAAGAGGATAAAGAGGCACAAAATCTCAATCATAATATAAATTAATCTTGAAGATAAAACTACAGCATAGAGAACATAGTCAATAATTCTCTAACATCCTTCTATGTTGACAGTAACAACAGTAGTTGGGGTGAGCATTTAACAATGCAGTTAACTTTCAAAGCACTATGTTGTATACTTGAAACTAATATAATATTATATATCAACTACACTTTAATAAAATATAATAGTAATAAAAATAAGAAAATGTGTGTCTAAAATATTCAAAGAAATAAAACAATGAACAAGTGATGATAAAGACCAAAAGATTTCAAAAATATTCAAATAAAACTTAGAAATACATGTATAAGGGGAAATATTTTAAACTACTTAAAAGAATCCAAGTTTCCACTAAGGCACAGCACTTTAGTCATGCTGACCCTCCAGAACACATTGTTATTATAATTATTTTATTATTATTATGGATAAATGATTAAAAGATCTACACAACTATTTGAACACAGTGAGAAACAATGAAAAGCAGGCAGAAACTGAAAAGAATTCAACTACTGAAAAATGGGAACTGCACTTAGTGATATTTGGGTCTTTGCACCATTTTGCTTAAGGATATTTCAAGAACCATGTACATGTTGTAGCAGAAAACCTCACTCTTACTGTCCTGATGTTAGAGGAAAAATTTGGTGATGGCAAGATAGCTGGAAAATTCAGGTGACAAGTCCTGGAAAGAAGAAAGATACTGAAAAGGGTGAGCCCCAAGTTAGTGCATGGACCCTGCCCAAATCTTCAATAACCAACGAAGGACACATGAGCAGAGAAGGCTCCAAGAGTCATGGCCAAAACAAGTCTTGAAGACAAACCAAATGGAATTTCATCTGGTAGTTACTACAGGAGACACAGTCTCAGAGGTTTGAGTCCAGCCAAGAAAACTGTTTGTATAACCAAAATCAGCCCTCTTCCAAGGAACATAGCTGAATCCATGACTTTTATAATGTATAACCTATGTCCACCATAAAATTTTAAAGAATAAGACATAAAACAGGAGAGGATTAAAGATGGTGGCATGAGAGGTGAGACAGAGGCTTCCTCCTAAAATGGCATATAATATGAAAATATAATTAATACAACTAATCCTGAAAGAGCAACAGGAAAGAGGACTGCACCAAACTGCACAGACCTGGAGAAAAGAGCAGACCTGACAGAACAGGGTAACGTACCAAAGTTGTGGCCTGGCAGGGCCCAAGCCCTTCCCCCACACCAGCTCACAGCAGGAGGAAGAGAAACAGAGTGGGGAGGGAGTGGAGGCCTGGGACTGCTGAATACCTAACTCAGGAGATCTGCTCTGGGAGCACAAACCTACATTTCATGGTGCTTTCATGATACTCTCGTGATTGGGAGATTGGAAAGCTAAGACAGGCAGAATTCCTGGAGAGACTGAGATTTCAGCCACTTGTGGAAAGCAGGGATCCATATCCAGCTGCTCTGAGACAAAAGAAAGGTGGGCAGTCTGAGAGACTTCCTAACAAGGAAGCCCTTAGCAAGAGGGCTGCTAATGGGGCAAGGATTACACAGAGCTTACTGCTCAGGAGAAAGGACAGGTAGACAAAATTGTCTAGGTGCACTCTCCCCAGCAGGTTGGGAGCTTTCATGATTTCCAGGTGCTCCAGCTCCCTGGCTGGCTACACAGCTCCAAGGGACCACTCTGTGATAGGCAGCCTACTGTGACTTTCTCCTCACCAGCCCCACCTGGCTTGCAAACCGGCAAACCCTACCCTGACATTAGGCCAGCCAGAGGGAAGATGTGTCTACAGCAACTACAAACGCAAAGCATAGAGGCTTATACCTGTATGCTCGGCCCACTGGTTCAACCAGTGGAGACAGGCATAGTGGCCAGGAAGCAGTAAACAGCTCTTTCCTCCCCCTGAGCACCAATATCACTCCACTGTGACCCCCGACATTATTTCAGAGGCTAAGCACCTCCAGAGAGTAGAGCTTCTGGGCACTAGAGGGCGCGATATACAAAGATGAAATGCCAAAGGAACCTGGTACAGAGTAAAATTAATATAACTCTTGAAAAAGATGACATGGACCTGATGACTCTTCTTGAAAGGGAGTTCAAAATAAAAATCACCAACATGCTCATGAAGGTACAGAAAGATATTCAAGAGCTCAGGAATGAATTCCAGTCAGAGATCCAATTGTTGAAGAGCACAATGGAGGGTATTAAAAGCAGACTGGATATGGTGGAGGAGATGAAAGTGAAATAGAAACTAGAGAAGAGGAATACAAAGAAGCTGAGGCACAGAGAGAAAAAAGGATCTCTAAGAATATAAGAATATTGAGAGAACTGTGTGACCAATCCAAAAGGAACAATACTCACATTATAGGGGTACCAGAAGAAGAAGAAGAGAGAGAAAGGGATAGAAAGTGTCTCTGAGAAGGTAATTGCTGAAAACTTCCCCAATCTGGGGAAGAAGATAGTCTCTCAGGCCATGGAGATGCACAGATCTCATAACACAAGGGACCCAAGGAAGACAACACCAAGACACGTAGTAATTAAAATGGCAAAAATCAAGGATAAGGACAGCCAGAGAGAGAAATAAGATCACATACAAAGGAAAGCCCATCAGGCTAATATCAGACTTCTCAGCAGAAACCTTACAGACCAGACGGGAATGGCACGATGTATTTAATGCAGTGAAGCAGATGGCCTGGAACCAAAATTACTTTATCCAGCAAGATTATCATTTAAATTTGAAGGAGGGATTAAACAATTTCCAGATAAGCAAAAGCTGAGAGAATTTTCCTCCCACAAACCATCTCTACTGTGTAATTTAGAGGGACTGCTATAGATGGAAGTGTTCCTAAGGTTTAATAGCTGTCAGCAGAGGAAATTAAACCACAGTAAAGAAAGTAGAACAGCTAATTACTAAGCAAATGCAAAATTAAATTAACTATCCCCAATGTCAATCAAGGGAAAGACAAAGAGTACAGAATATGATACCTAATATATAAAGAATGGAGGAGGAAGAAAAAGGAGGAGATAAAGAAAATAACCTTTTGATTTTTTATTGTGTTTGTAATAGCACATTAAGTGAGTTAAGTTAGATTCTTAGATAGTAAGGAAGTTAACCTTGAACCTTTGGTAACCACTAATCTAAAGCCTGCAATGGCAATAAGTACATACCTGTCAATAATCACCCTAAATGTAAATGGACTGAATGCACCAATCAAAAGACATAGAGTCACTGAATGGATTAAAAACAAGACCCATCTATATGCTGCCTACAAGAGACTCACTTTAAACCCAAAGACATACAGACTAAAAGTGAAGGGATGGAAAAAGATATTTCATGCAACTAATAGAGAGAAAAAAGCAGGAGTTGCAGTACTTGTATCAGACAATATAGACTTCAAAACAAAGAAAGTCACAAGAGACAAAGAAGGACATTACATAATGATAAAGGGGTCAATCCAACAAGAAGATATAACCATTATAAATACCTATGCTCCCAACACAGGAGCACCTACATATGTGAAACAAATACTAACTGAATTAAAAGTGAAATAGAATGCAATGCATTCATTCTAGGAGACTTCAACACTTTACTCACTCCAAAGGACAGATCAACCAGACAGAAAATAAGTAAGGACACAGAGGCACAGAACAACACATTAGAACAGATGGACCTAACAGACATCTACAGAACTCTACACCCAAATGTAGCAGAATACACATTATTCTAAGTGCACATGGAACATTTTCAAGAATAGATCATATACTAGGCCAAAAAAAGAGCCTCAGTAAATTCAAAAAGATTTAAATTGTACCAACCAGTTTCTCAGTTCACAAATATATGAAACTAGAAATAAATTACACAAAGAAAATGAAAAATCACACTAACACATGGAGGCTTCATAACATGCTCTTAAGTAACCAATGTATCAGTGACCAAATAAAAACAGAGATCAAACAATATATGGAGACAAATGACAATAATAATTCAACACCACAAAATCTGTGGGACACAGCCAAGGCCATGCTAAAAGGAAAGTATATTGCAATACAGGCCTACCTCAGGAAAGAAGAACAATACCATATGAGCAGTCTGAACTCACAATTAACGAAACTAGAAAAGAAGAACAAATGGGGCCTAAAGTCAGTAGATGGAGGGACATAATAAAGATTAGAGCAGAAATAAATAAAATTGAGAAAAATAAAACAATGGAAAGAATCAATGAAAGCATGATCCAGTTCTTCAAGGGAATAAACAAAATAGATCAATCCCTAGCCAGACATTTTAAGAAAAAAAGATTCTACACACATAAACAGAATCAGAAATGAGAAAAGAAAAATCACTATGGAAACCACAGAAATACAAAGAATTATGAGAGAATACTATGAAAAATTATATGCTAACAAACTGGATAACCTAGAAGAAATGGACAACTTTCTAGAAAAATATTACCTTCCAAGGCTGATCAAGGAAGAAACAGAAAATCTGAATAGACCAATTACCAGCAACGAAATTGAGCTGGTAATCAAAAAACTACTAAAGAGCAAAATCCCTGTACCAGATGGCTTCACCGCTGAATTTTATTAAACATTTAGTGAAGACCTAATACCCATCCTCCTTAAAGTTTTCCAAAACATAGAAGAAGAGGGAATACATCCAAACTCATTCTATGAGGCCTGCATCACTCTAATACCAAAACCAGGCAAAGACAGCACAAAAAAAAGAAAATTACAGACGAATATCCCTGATGAACACAGATGCAAAAATACTCAACAAAATATTAGCAAACTGAATTCAAAAATACATCAAAAAGATTATCCATCATGATCAAGTAGAATTTATTCCAGGGATGCAAGGATGGTACAACATTCGAAAATCCATCAACATCATCCACCATATCAACAAAAAGAAGGTCAAAGACCACATGATCATCTCCATAGATGCTGAAAAAGCATTTGACAAAATTCAACATCCATTCATGATAAAAAACTCTCAACAAAATGGGTATAGAGGGCAAGCACTCAACATAATAAAAGCCATATATGACAAACCCACAGCCAACATCATACTTAACAGCGAGAAGCTGAAAGCTCTTCCTTTAAGATCAGGAACAAGACATGGATGCCCACTTTCCCCACTTCTATTCAACATAGTACTGGAGGTCCTAGCCATAGCAATTAGACAACAGAGAGAAATAAAAGGCATCCAGATTGGCAAGGAAAAAATTAAACTGTCCCTTTTTGCAGATGTCATGATATTGTACATAAAAACCCTATGGAATCCACTCCGAAACTACTAGATCTAATATCTGAATTCAGCAAAGTTACAGGATACAAAATCAATACACAGAAATCTGTTGCATTCCCATACACTAACAATGAATCAGCAGAGAGAGAAATCAGAAAAACAATTCCATTCACAATTGCATCAAAAAAAAAATACCTAAGAATAAACCTAACCAAGTAAGTGAAAGACCTATACTCTGAAAACTACATGACACTCATGAGAGAAATTAAAGAAGATACCAATAAATGGAAACACATCCCGTGCTCATGGATAGGAAGAATTAATATTGTCAAAATGGCCATCCTGTCTAAGGCAATCTACAGATTCACTGCCATTCCTATCAAAATACCAGCAGCATTCTTCAACGAACTAGAGAAAATCATCCTAAAATTCATATGGAACCACAGAAGACCTCGAATAGCCAAAGAAATCCTCAGAAGGAAGAATAAAGCAGGGGGAATTACACTCCCCAACTTCAAGCTCTACTACAAAGCCACAGTAATCAAGACAATTTGGTACTTACACAAAAACAGACCCATAGACCAGTGGACCAGAAAAGACAGCCCTGATATTAACCCAACCATATATGATCAATTAATATATGATAAAGGCGCCATGGACATACAATGGGGAAATGACAGCCTCTTCAACAGCTGGTGTTGGCAAAACTGGACATCTACATGCAAGATAATGAAACTGGATTATTGTTTAATACCATACACAAAAGTAAACTTGAAATGAATTAAAGACTTGAATGTAAGCCATGAAACCATAAAAATCTTAGAAGACATCATAGGCAAACATCTCCTGAATGTAAGCATGAGCAAGTTCTTGAATGCATCTCCTCGAGAAAGGGAAACCAAAGCAAAAATGAACTCATGGGACTACATCAAACTAAAAAGTTTTTGTATGGCAAAGGGCATCATCAACAGAACAAAAAGGCATCCTACAGTATGGGAGAATATATTTGTAAATGACATATCCAACA
This sequence comes from Manis pentadactyla, assembly GCF_030020395.1. Lineage (NCBI taxonomy): Eukaryota > Metazoa > Chordata > Mammalia > Pholidota > Manidae > Manis > Manis pentadactyla. Next base: position 108,597,291 of record NC_080038.1, on the reverse strand, counting down.
AGGGGTTAACATCCAAAATATATAAAGAACTTACACGCCTCAACACCCAAAAAGCAAGTAACTCAATTAACAAATGGGCAGAGGATATGAAGAGACAGTTCTCCAAAGAAAAAATTCACATGGCCAACAGGCACATGAAAAGATGCTCCACATCACTAATCATGAGGGAAATGCAAAGTAAAACCACAATGAGATATCACCTCACACCAGTAAGGATGGCCAGCATCGAAAGGCTAAGAACAGAAAATGTTGGCGAGGATGCAGAGAAAGGGGAACTGTCCTACACTGCTGGTAGGAATGTATGCTAGTTCAACCATTGTGGAAAGCAATATGGAGGTTCCTCAAAAAACTAAAAATAGAAATACCATTTGACCCAGGAATCCCACTCCTTGGAATTTACCCAAAGAATACAACTTCTCAGATTCAAATAGACATATGCACCCCTATGTTCATCGCAGCACTTTTTACAATAGCCAAGATATGGAAGCAACCTAAGTGTCCATCTGTAGATGAATGGATAAAGAAGAGGTGGTTCATATACACAATGGAATACTTTTCAGCCATAAGAAAGAAACAAGTCCTACCATTTGCAACAACATGGATGGAGCTGGAGGACACTATGCTTAGTGAAATAAGCCAGGTGGAGAAAGAAAAATACCAAATGATTTCCCTCATTTGTAGAGTATAACAACAAAGCAAAAGTGAAGGAACAATATGGCAGGAGACTCAGAGACTCCAAGAATGAACTAGTGGTTACCAAAGGGGGAGCGATGTGGGAGGGCGGGTGGGGAGGAAGGGAGAAGGGGATTGAGGGGTATTATGTTTAGTACACATGTTGTGGGGGATCACAGGGAGAACAGTGTAGCACAGAGAATGCCCATAGTGAATCTGTGGCATCTTGCTGTACTCATGGACAGTGACTGCATTGGGGTGTGGGTGTGGGTTTGATAATGTGGGTAAATGTAGTATCCACATTGTTTTTTCATGTGAAACCTTCATAAGAGTATATATCAATCATACCTTAATTTTTTAAAAAGCCATAAAACAAAGGAGAAAATGTGAAGTACTATAAGAAAAAAAAGTCAGTTAAGACCAACACAAGTTAGTAAAGATGTTGAAATTGGTAGACAAAGATTTTAAAGGAGTTCACATATGTTCTAGCACTTTAAGGAAATTACTTTCATGATATGTGAATAGATGAAGAATATCAGCAGAAAGTAAAATAAGAATAAACTAAATGTGAACTTGAGAACTGAATAACTGAAATGAAAACTTTGTTGGATGAGCCTAATAGCAGATTAGAAAGAGCAAAATAAAAAGTTAATGAGCTGGAAGATATATCAATAGAAATTACCTAGTCCGACGAACAGAAAAGAAAAATGAACAGTGCCTCGGTGACTTATAGGTCAATATAAGCAATCCAATATGTGTGTTTTTGTAGCCCCAGGAGAGTAAAAAGTGAAAGGGACAGAAACATTATTTGAAGAAAATATGGCCAAAACTGTTACAAAAAAGAAAACTTACAGTTCATTACAGAAAACTTACAGATCAACTTAGAGATTTAAAAACTCAATGAAGATAGATACAAAGAAAAGATCATACTCAAAATGTTTAAAAGAAAAGAGAAGATATTAGAAGTAGCCAGAGAAAAATGATGCATTATATACAAAATAAAAATAATAAAAAGAACAGCTAAATTTCCAACAGATACAGTGGGGGTCATTGAAAATATAATGACACCTTGGACACCTTTCAAGTGCTAGAAAAACAAGTAGTGGAATAGAGTCCTTATCCAGTGATTAAATCTTTCAGAAATGAAGATATTTTCAGGTAAATGGAACTGATTTTTGTTACAAGAAGGCATAAGCTACATAATGCTAAAGGAAGTTCTGTATGTTGATGAAAATGATAACAGATGGGAATGTGAATCTATAGGAAAAAATATGGAGCACTAAAAATTCTAAGTATGAAGATAAATATAGATACCTGCATGAACATACATGGAGGAGCCTTAAGTGCATATTACTAAATGAATAAAAGCCTAAAGGGCTATGAACTGTATAATTCCAACTATAAGATATTCTAGAAAGGCAAATTACGCAGACAGGGAAAACATCAGTGATTGCTAAGGGTTGAGTAGGTGGAGATGAATAGGTGGAGAACAGGGGATTTTTAGGGCAGTGAAACTATTCTATGTGATAATGTAATGATGGATACATGTCATTATACATTTGTGCAAACCCAAAGAATGTACAACACCAAGAGTGAACACCGTAATGTAAAGTAGGACTTTGAGTGATAATTATGTGTCGATACAGATTCATCAACCATAACAAATGTACCACTCTGATGCACAATGTTAATGATATAGGAGGCTGGGGATCAGAGTGGGTGGGGGTAGATAGTGGTATATGAAAACTCTCTGTTCTTTCTGCTGAATTTTGTTAAGAATCTAAAACTGTTCTAAAATATCATGTCTATTAAAATAAATTTGAACCTAAGAGGACTGAAAACATTATTTCCACACAAAAATTTGTACATGAATGTTTATAGCAGCATTATTCATAATAGCCAAATAGTGGAAGCAACCCAAATGACCATCACTAAGAAAATGGATGAACAAAATGTAGAATCCATCCAATGGAATATTACTCAGCCTTAAGAAGGAATTAAGCACTGATACACACTAAAAGAATGAACCTCAAAAACATTATTTTATGTGTAAGAAGCCAGTCACAAAAGACAATGCAATACATTATTTCATTCATATAAAATTCCAGAATAGAGAAACCTATAGTGACAGAAAAGAGATAGGGGTTATTTAAGGTTGGAACAGGGGATGAGGAAATAGGGGATTGTTAGGTAAAGGGTACAGGGTTTCTCTTTCAGGTAATGAAAAATGTTTTAAACTAGAGTGTGTGGTAGTCGTTGCACATATCTGTGAATATACTAAAAACATTGAATTGTATACTGAATGGAAGAGTTGCATAATATCTGAATGATATCTCAATAACACTTAAAAATAAGGTACACATTTAGATACATATTAGAATGGCTAAATATATTTTAAAAGAAAAATTGTGACATTACAAAATACCAGCAAGGATGTGAAGCAATTGGAATTTTCATTCATTGTTGTGGAAAATGCAAAATATTACAGCTCCTTTGGGAGTTTGGCGATCTCAAACGTTTACTTATCATCTGAGTCAGCAATGCCATTTATAAGTGTTTATCCAAAAGAAATAAAGTATGAGCCCACACAAACCTGTACAGAAATGTTTATAGTTGATCTATTTATAATGCAAACATCAGGAAATTGCCCAAATGTTCATCAGCTTCTTAACAGATAAACAAATTGTGGCACATCTGTACAAACACCAATCATAAAGGTTCCATGCAACAGCAAGAATGTCAAATGTGATATGCTAAGTGAAAGATGCCAGACTAAAAATCTGTATACTGTATGGTTCAATTTATATGTCATTCTAGAAAAGGCAAAACTACTAGGAAGGGATATAGATCAATGGTTGCCAGAGGTTGCGAATGGGGCAAAGTGATTGACTTCAAAATATAAGAGGGAACTTTTTCGTGTGATGAAAAAGTTCTATAATTTTATTTTGGTGTTAATTACATGGATTAATATACTTGCTAAAAATCATAGAACTGTGTCCCCAAAAAGGATAAATTTTAACAAATGCAAATTATACCTCAATAAACCTAACTTTACAAAAATATTAAATTAAAAAAAAATTAACTTTTGTTATATTATATCAAGACCAGATTTAGTCCAGGCATGTCAGGAAAGTTCAACATGAAGGTTCCATGTGAGGTAATCTATTAAGGTAATTTGTCACATATGATTTTGATAGAAACCTGAAAGGAAATTTGTAAAATAGGAAATCTAATCTCAATTCAAAAAAGGCACTGAAAAGAGAGATTGGAGGTAATTTCTCAAAATCATTAGCAGATTTCAAAATAAAAGAAAATAAATATTTAGAATTAAACTATGTGGAAGAAACCACAAAATTTAGAGTTGCATAAAATGAGACAGAATTAATAGAAAGACCATTTTCCTGAAGGAAATAGCGCTGCAATGTACATCTGGAAATTTTCCAAAATTAATATATTAATATAAAGAAAGCAGATATAATTTTTTATTTAACTTTTCAAAATAATTCTAAATGCTTCAGTGGAGGAATACATCTGTAATATTTGTCAAGGATTTTAAAAATTAATGACTAGAGACTTGCATTATGAGATATTAAAAGTATGCAAAGACTATATAATGATTTAAACTGTCTGCTAATGGCATGAGACTAGAGGATGAAAAATCCATGAAACAGAAATAAGAACTTATAAACTTATCAAGGCTAATGCATTCAATAGTGCCATTTTAAGTCAGTGGAGAAAAAATATTTGCTTAAATATTTATAAAAACACAATTATGCTTTGTATTTCATATGAATTTGTAGTATTAATTTCAGACACATACAAAAGTATAAATAAAAAAGACAAACCATAAAATAAAATATTAAAAGCTATGCTGACATTAAAACTCATACATTCAAATTTAAAGAAAAATAAACTTGGAGAGAGTTATTCAGTATATGGCAGACTCAAAGTTAACTATCTTTAATACTAAATGTATATTGAACATATTAAAAATTGGAACATTCTTCATCTCATCCCACAGTTAAACCTCCTTGATGTAAATTACAGACATAAAAAAGGCAATTTCAGGAAATAAAAATGTTGAAAGGAAAAAGAAAGGTAAAATAGAAACATAGGCAATAAATATAAAATAAATTTTCAGCCAAAGAAATGCAAAATGAACCTGTAGTATCATTGTAATTATTGTTGCTGTTGCTCATTCTTTAAGTTGGACATTAAAATAAAAAATAATAATGCATTTGCTCTATAATGGGCTTATTCTTAGATTGCCAGTAAGAATGCAAATTTGTTCAAAGTTATAGAAGAGATTTTGGCAACACGGATCAATAAGCCTTAAAAATGAATATATCCTTTATTCTAGTCACTCCATTACTAAGAATTTATGCTAAGTATCATAAATGTGTGCATATGAACTACAAAATTATTTGTGACAGAAAATATAATAATTAAAAATTACTGTCTTCAGTAATATTTGATGACATTGTAAATCTCATTATATTGAGAAAATCAAGTTATAAAGAGTATGGAGAGTTGAGTAAATTCATTTTGAAAATTTCAGTCTTTGAGCTTTCTATAACACACATTAAACAGACTATATACCCTCTAAAGTTAACTGTGGTTATCTCTATGTAGCAGGATAAAAGGTGTTTGAGCATTGTAGAAAGAGTGAGTGGAATGTAGTTGGTAGTAAATAAGGTATAAATGAAAGGATTGCAAAGTATTTGGGAAAGTTTCAGTTAAATGTAGTAAGCAGTAGACTTTACCCACATAATTTCATTAATTCCCTAATAGCTCTTGGCATCCTAAAAACAGAAGGTGAGAAGTCAATGACTATGGTTTGTGGATTGGTATGGAGGTAATGGTGAGATGTTCTCCTAAATTTTAAAGTGAAGGAAAAACTTGGAAAACATCACTCTAAGAACAGTGTCCCTAGCCTTTCAATAATAAGAAGGTAGTTATCAAGCAATGAAAATAATGAAGACCCTTGGGATCTTTCCAAGTATTCATATTTATAAGCTATTCTGGTTGTTTCTGCACAAGCACTTTCTTAAAGAAACCATGAGAATAAATAGGATATAAACATCTCTTAAAATCCATCTTACACAGTGTTCCCAAAAGTTTATTCTCCTGAGTACTACATCTTATAAAATTAGAATACAAATAGCAGTTCTGGAATGTAAAACAGTGATAACACATCTAAAAAGTACAATCATTATTACATGGGTACCTTCATAGAAATACCAAAAATAATGATTGCTGCATATAAAGGTTAGTCCTTCTGAGATCAGAGAAAAATGACTAGGCTCAATTATACAGAAAGACTGAAGAAGGCATTATTATGTGAAAAATGATCACTCAAGCAGGTGACATCATTTTTAAAAAAACAAATAAGCAAGTTATGATTCCAGTCCACTTTCAAATAGCAGTCACTGTATATATTCAAGCTACTTTGAATGGTTTAAAGTGGATCCTTGCACTGGAGTAATGCTGCTCTACCTACCAACTCAGGGAAAGTAATGAGTCTCTCACCGTTAGTGCAACATCATTCCAGAAGGTGGTAGCATGCTGTTATGAAATACTAGACTACCCGATCCACCCTAAGCCAACCATAATACACATGAATATGCTCTCTGACCCTTAACCTTACTCTCAATTCCTAAGACTCTGGCTACCTTGTATGCTGAAAAAATAATCTCTATTCCATATCTTTCTCCGTCCACAAACTTCCTTTCTGTTTGTTGTTTTCAACTGCGGGAGTTCAGGAAGACAGACTGGTACAAATAAAAGCCATAAGAGAAAGTTTCTCCTAATATTTCCTATCATTTCCTCACAAAAATCACTGCAAAAGAGGCCACCTTGTATTTCTCAGTGAATGGCAAATGAGGGAATGAATTCTCTGTGAAGAAAAATCAGTACTGGAGCTCTGGTGTTTAAAAACAATATGGGTTGCTACTGAATTATGCATTAGTGTCTTTAAAATCTGTATGCAATTTCAGTGTTCCAACTTATTCATAGACTTACCTGAAGGAGAGAGTAGCAAAAGGGACAGACTAGTTGAGAGCATTCAATCATTGTGCTATAGATATTTTTCTCAATTGTGCCTCTAAATTATTTGGCATACACATTTTCCAAAGTAACATTTCAAGAATTTACTACATTCTGAGCTTTCTGACATCATCCATGTTAAAAGAAAAAAGCAGTACAGGGATAATCAAACAACAAGTGTTTGACAGTAAAATGGAATTTTATTTTTTGCCTCAACTTGGACATAACTGGATCTGCTTTCTGGAAGTTTACACTCCTTAATATTGATCATAGAGCTTGTACAGAGAGAGAGCCTCCCCATCCCATATGAAAGGCAAATTATCAGTAAGACTAAGAGGTAGAAAGGCTACTCAGTGTTGCCTCCTCCTTCTCTCCCTTTCCACTTAGGGCACATCTTCTCTCTCAAAATACAATTCCCTCTCATTCTCTAATTTGGATCACAATTCCAAATTTGCCTTTTGTTTCCTACCAATCTGAACTAAGATGTTTGCTCTAATGGCCATATCCAGGGCCTCTTGATTACCCTCAGAGAATCTGAAAAACAACATTTTTTAAGATCTGAAATAAAGGATCCAATAGTAGAATAATAGGCTAATGGATGGAACATTTTGGAAGAAATTCTACCAGAAATCTGTTATTTCTATTCTGGCTGCATCAGTATTGTATAAAGAAAAAAAACATGATTAAAATGCTAGATACATAAGTACCCAATAAATACTTATTGATTTGCACTACATATAATGCCAAGCACCTGAATGTGCCTGTCACCTAGCTTTTTGTAACCATGAATATCCTAAACACATAACAATCTGGCTGAGTAAAATATGTGTATTTTTTTTCCCCACCACTGTGAGCAGATTGCAATGTGTGCCGCATTGCAGGATAATGTCTGTAGATTGAAGTTCAGGCTGTGGCCAGTGGAAACGTCAACCTTGGACTAAATGAACCCAAGCAGAGCATTATTAGCTCACTGAAATAGAGAGGGAGAAATACAGTTTTAAGGCTTCATTTGAATTTCATGAAAGGAAAGAAAATCACCACCTCTATGTATCTGACAATGAAATTTTCAGTGGAGAGCTGAAGCTCCGGTTTTCACTGCTGACAAATCCTGATGTGGAGTTTGCCTTCATGAAGAGAGGCAGTAGAGCAAGGTTTGATGGGTTTTCCAGGCTGGTCATGATTTTATTCAATGCCACCATGAAAAGAAACCCCACAGCAATAACTCCTCATACCATTTATCTCTTCACCGTCATCACAGACAATGAAAGACTGCAATTTTCTTTGGGAGATAGAAACCCATAGGTGATGAAGGACTTTGAATACTAAGAGCTAGGTTAATTCACTTGATTGTCGATTCATACAACTGATACTTTTTCAGCTTTTCCAATATGGAAAGAACTCCTCTCACATCTATGAACAAATGTGCAGAAGAACACCAGTATGGACTGCCAAATACACCGTAGTTCTCATGGTGAGAGGAAGACCAGTAGCTGAGATATGGGATTTCTGCCCGAATTGGATACTGATCAGAAAATCATCATGAACTATCAGAACAATAGTATTTATTCTTACTAGGGGTGATTGGGAAAGACCATACTTTGGGAAGTTTATTTTACCAATTTAATATTGCACCACAAGTAATAGAGTCATCTCTGTTTTATTCAAGATTTCTAGTCTAGTCATCATACGTACTGTACCTCAATAAATATGTCATCTTCTCATCCCTAGGTCTTTCCCAAAGTTATAGGCAAAGTACGCTGAGAGAGAACCCGCAGGAGTCATGTTTGGCACAGTTGAAATTTTATTAACTCTCCTATTTAACATCTTATCTCAGTTCACTATAGTTCCAGGAAGCAATTATTTCTTGGTATCCTATTCTGCCTTTCTTAGAGCAATTGTTTGCTGCGGCCCTGGTCATCCTCACAATATTTATCTAGGCTTCACCTGCACTTGTGATGAGCTAGAGCTGGGGATTGGGAACCTCAAAGAGAATGTGGGAGACTATGGGAAGTTGGTGTCCCCTTTACCTGAGGAGAGTAGAATGAGGTGCTTCATGTCAATCACATGCTGTGGTGGACATGGTTCGAACTACCCTGAGGGATTCATTTGCTTGTGCATAGGAAAGGGAGTATGACTTCACCACCCTGCAGAGACTACTGGTTACTCACCAGCCCTTTCAGCTTCTGGAAAGGAAATGGAATTGAGTTAGAATTGTTCTGTCACTGTAGGGCAATACCCAGTGTGCACATCTGCCTTTCTTTCTCGCTAGGATTTCTCAAGCTGTTTGCTGCCTGAGGAAGGTAAAATGAAGACAGACCTACCCCTTCTCCTACCCTCCATTTTCTCATTTCTTCTCCATTCAAGCAGGGAATATGTTTTGACTTGCAGAGAAATAAGCAGGGTGCTTAAATTGTGTCCTCAGGCTACACAGCAAAGAGAAAGAATGTAATTGAAGTAGGTGTAGTACTAGAAGGGGTGGAGAGGAAAGCTATTCAATCCCAGAACAATATTCTATGTGGGAAAAGAAAAAGGACAACAGAAATAGCTTCAGTACAGGAGCCAGGCCCCAAGTCAAAAGCAGACAATACTGAGGAATAAGGACACATGGTATAAGGAACTGTTCTCAGTTACTCTGAACTTTGCCAGCTCTGGAATATCTTGTTGGAACACACAGCTTGCATCAGATACATGCTCTTGCACAGGAGAGCTAGACAAACTGTGGAGGTAGATGAGAGGGAAGAGTTGCAGTTCAGCAAAGATTGTGTACACAACCTTTGTACCCTTCCACCTAGTTGTTGAATTTGGAAAAGGCCTGGGGAAACTGGGAAACCTCCCACTGTGCTTTGCAGAGAAGGAAACAAGTTAGTTAGGTTTGGGAATATTCCTACTAATAGAAAAAATCTGGATCATCTTAACTGAACTCCTGACATAAACATGTGCCTATAAATGCCACTCAAAGTTATGGCTACCCTATACTATTGCAAATACATTTCCTAGCCTATCAACTCCCTGCCCCTCACTCCCCACCAATATAAAAATCTCTAATGGTAAAAAATCATACATAAATAGAAGAGCATAAGAATTGTTTGGCACTGTTGATACAGCCTCACAGAAACGGTTCCATAATCTAAGTTTATGGTCTACCAAAGTGTAAAACCCAAAAAGCCTGAGATCTATGAAGAGAAGAATAATGTCTAAAGACATTATTCCTCTATTAGTTCCAGGGTGGATCTAAATATAACCTCAGTCAAAAAGCTGATGTTACCTAGCATGCCACAGGCTTTAAATAGCTCCATGTTTTCTCTTAAGCTTTTCCATTACAGTAGATAATGGGCCTCAGATCTTGAAAGGTTTTGTTATCAAACACGGTTGATTTTCTGACACATCTCAGACAATGGCATCTGGACAGCAGCCCAGTAGCTCTCTTGAATGCCTATTAAGGATTCTGTAATGTTTTAGTTCAGTACATAGTCCTAGCTTTGCTGGAAAGGCACACTGGTCTTTAGTATGTGGCATTAGAAGGAAGAGATGGTATAGTTGGTGTATGGGGCACAGGGGAAAGACATAACAATTAAGAGGAGAGAAACGTGTGTAATGACTTTATAATAATTTCTATAAATGACTTAATAGAGCATGAATAGTTATAAAAGTAGCATTAGCATATATCATAATCCAGTCAACCATAGGAGAACTTGTAGATTCCCCTTTCTGTGTACTTTTTCTGCCTCAGTGACATCCTCCCACCTCTGGAACCACCTACAATGTTTACTGCCAAACCATTCAATTTAGAATTTATCTTGCAGTGGACTAAAAAGTAGAAACTTCTGGTCTAGCCTCTACCACCACCAAGTACCACCACTGCTCTGTCCTCTATTTCTTACCATGGAAAATGAGAAGTCTGGATTAGATGACTCACTAATCTCTCTTCCAGTACCCAAATCCTATGGTTTCCAAATACTGCTCTCAAACTGCCTCATGTGTATCAAATAATCTCAGGGTTGAAAGAGATCTTAATAGTCTAGTCCTCACACCCACTGAATATTTGAAACACTACAATACAACATTGATGACAATGGCCATTCAGCCTTTTCAGAAACACATCAGTGCTCAGAAACTCTCTTTGCTTTGTGGTGACCTATTCCATCTGTTCATACTACAGACTATTACAACATTCTTAAAGTACATCAAAATTAAGTATTTCTGTTAAAAACACCATGGATACTGTTAATGAACTGATTGGAAAAAGATATTTAAGGTACTTAAAACTGAAAATGAATTAATATCCAATGTATGGAGAACTACTTTACATCAATAGACAGCTATAGAAATCAATATAAAACTTAATGAATTATTCAAATGGGAGGTTTACTGTTAAGGAAACTCAAATGTTAACAAATAATTGAAGAGAAGTGAAACATAAGACAATGAGCTCTCAGTTTATATCCATCACACTAACCAAAGTTATAGTAGTGTATAATCCGTCACATGTTGGTGGGGAGGTGAAACTAGATCAGGCCTCTGCATGGCCAAAGGAACGAATGAAATACTTGCTTAATTTTGAACAGTGTACAGGATAAGAATGTTTTTTACATTTTGATGGGTAATTAAAAAAAATAAGAACAAGAAGAAGAATATATGACAGAGACTCTATGTGATCTGCAAAACCTAAAATATTTACTATCTGGCCTTTTATGGAAACAGTTTGCTAACCCTTGGACTCCACTGGATCTCTCAGGCCCTGTTGGTGGGAGGAGCCATTCTAGAGAGCAATATGAAACCATTCATCAAACTAAGTGTATATACCTTGTGTAACCCAGAATATACACTCACAAAAGCACAAAACAGTACATGCTCAAGGCTATTCACTCAATGTTGTTTATGGTGGCAAAGAGTTGGAGGTGATTCAGATAATCATCACTTGTTTATTTGCTAGGCCAAATGTGGTGGATGTACATTATGAAGAGTATGTGACATTTAGACATGACAAAATACATATACATGCAGCAAATTAAATAGAACTTTAAAAACAGCTTAAGTGGAAAAGGAAAACAAATAGGATGAAATCTATATCACAGTACCATTAACGTAAGCCAAAAATATGCAAGTACAAAACAACAAAACACATTTTACAAATTGACTCAAACATTAAAAGATTAGAACAATTGTCCAGCAGAATGAGAAATAGAAATAGATAAAGACAAACAAACAAGTATGGGCCTTACAAGCAGCACCGATATCAGTGTACCATCAACTGAGGAGTCTCCTTAACTCAACCCTCCACAACAGAAATGCGGTAAGAAAACAAAATGCTTTTAAAATAAGATAAATAAGATGAGTTCTTCTCTAGCAGCTTCTACCCATTCTTTGGTCCCAGTTACACCCTCTATCATGCTAAACAGGTACAATCTTTCTTCCTCATGTGTCAATGCCAACTCTAATCCTCTCAGGCCCTATTTTTTCTACACACACAGTTCTGGCATGTGGATGAATTTTTTTAGTTTAACAACCAAAAATGAACATGTTATTCCATGTATAGGTCTACCTCTATTGTTCTATAGTTCCCAGACACTATCCTTTCTCAAATAGGCCTAACCTGGGATTAGGGATAAAGACCATGTGTTCTAACTCTTTCCTACCATGCACTAGACATATGGCAGTAACTTATAAATTTGCGTGGGTTAACTGATTGTACACAACCATACAGCTTTCCAGTGCATAAAACTAAAACAAGAAAGTCAGCAAAGGCTGTTTCTTGTCCTAATATTTCCAGGACATACAGCTAATAGAACAAATTTATCATTATCTCAAGTGATAAATTTCAACAAATGATAGGTGACTAAAATTTCCTACAAATAACTGGACAAGTTCAGAGCTCTACTCAATTAACTTTACATTAATGGGGTCATGTGTGCAGTGTTCATGAGATAAACTGAATCAACTACTTTCTGATGGGTGAGGGGTTTGACACAGTGTCAGTGAACTCATGTCACTTCTTTTGGTTGTAGAAATAGCTGTATTATTCTGCTGATGGCTCAATTATCATTTCTCTGATTGCTAACTTGAAATTCATCTAAAATGGTGGTCTCAACTATGATTGATAATCACAGAACTGAGTCTTACATATGGATTAACACAATTTTTTAAAACATCACTTTAATCTTTAAAGTGATAAAGTATCTGTACCAAAGGATAATATCTCTGTAGGTTATGGCTTTATGATTATATGCTTCTAATAGCCTTCATCAAAAAGACAAGAGAGAACAAATGCTGACATGGATGTAGACAAAAGGAAAATCTTGTGCACTATTGGTGAGATTGTAAATTGGTATAGCCACTATGGAAAACAGTGTGGCGGATCCTCAAAAAATTAAAAATGGAACTACCATATGATCCAAAAACTCCAGTTCTGGGAATATATCCAAAAGAAATTAAAACACTAAGTGAAAAAGATACCTGCAACCCCATGTTCATAGCAGAAATATTTACAATGGCCAAGACATGGAAACAACCTAAGTGTCTGTCAGTGGATGAATGGATCAAGAAGGGGCGTGTTTGTGTGTGTGTGTGTGTGTGTGTGTGTGTATGTGATGAAATATTTTTTACCCATAGAAAATGAGGAAATCCTACCATTTACAACAACATTGAGTTTGAAGGCATTATCTAAGTGAAATAAGTCAGTGAGAGAAAGACAAATCTCACATATGGAATCTAAGAAAAAAAACTCAGAAAAAAGAGATCAGACTTGTAGTTACCAGAAGTGGAAGGTGGGGGGAAGGGAAATTGGAGGAAGGTGGTCAGAAGGTACAAGCTTTCTGTTATAAGATAAATAAGTAATAGGGGTGTAATGTACAACATGATAACTATAGCCAACACTGCTGTATAAAATACAGGAAAGTTGTTAAGAGAGTACATCCTGAGTTCTCATCTCAAGAACAAATTTTTTTCTTTTCTTTTTATTGTATCTACAGATGGTGGATGTTAGCTGAACCTACTGTGGTTATTATTTCACAATATAAGTAAATAGAACCATTATGCTGTATGCCTTAAACTTATACAGTCATGTATATTAATCATTTCTCAATAAAACTGGAAAAAAAGAACTATACGAATATTTTTAGAAAGCTTGAATGAAGGAAAAGTAGAGATCTGAAAGAAAGAATATTGGGAGTTTTATTATTCATGTTTAGAGACATTATGTTTAATTCTCATCAGTGCATCACCTTGTAGAAAAAAATATTTCACCTCTTTCCAATCCAAAACACACTGAAAAATATCATGAGCTTTTACTGTCTCTTTCCAAAAATTGAAAGTTTACTTATGAGACCTAGCATACATTATTCAGGCTCTGAAGGTAAATGTACCATGACTTTTTGCCATATATCTACCTGGAAACTTTTCATCCCAGAAACTAAGCATGGTTGGGTAAGGCACATTTTCATATATGCACATCACCAGGGCCACGAAGAGCTTCCACGATGAAAGGAAAAGTACCAAAGTATAACAAAAACAGATGTGACTCTCCAAACTTCAAGAAGTCCCATGAGCATCTGGAGATAATCCATCTTGCTGTCTCTTAATCGCCAGTAACTTTCACAGTTTGATTTTTAAGTAGACTGAACTATAAAGTATTGTTATAATTATCTTGCTAAAGTGTGTAAGGCAAATTGGAGAGCTATAATTCATTTTTTAAAGACTCAGGAAGACAGGAAGTCAGGAAGGGGATTCATTTACTTTTCTCAAATACTCTTTGGTCATAGGTAGAAGAAACAGAACT